>NC_138768.1:854101664-854503052 GCF_965119305.1 Pelophylax lessonae
ACAAATCAGAAAGTAGCATCTGCTATACAGTAACTAATGTATATCTAGCAGTGTCATGGTGTTTCTAGATGGGAAAATCTCTCCAACACCCAATCCAGAAAGTAACGTCAAGCTTTTTATAAACTTTAATTAAAAGACATGATGAATCTTATAACCTTTGCAGACCATCACCTCAATGTGGAGGGATTGTAGGGGTGCAGAAGTTCTCATCTGTGATTTGCTGGGATATTATATAAAACATGGCGCCATCATTCCTTAATCTTTGTATCTCTGATTGTTTTCCTTCATCCTGCATGACAGTTTAATCCACACTCTTCACGATAAAACGAAGGTGCGTGCTTAACGAGCGCACAAATGTTTGATGGGGAGAGATTAAATCATAAAAGAAGATTTGCAATATTGTGCCGAAAGCAGATTTTCCATTCATGGCCGGATGACAGAAAATATAAAGGAAGATGGATTTGTAGTGAGGAGAACATGACTGGGGTGATGGCCGACATGCTGGGACGGTGAAGGAAAGAGATCACACGGACTGATGGAACCAATTCTTCACTGACTAATGATTCATAAGGTTGTATAATATCTGTCTATATATCTAGATAGAGAGGGATGAGACAACAGTTTCCGTCTGAAGAACCTAGGTCCAGATTTAACTTTGGGTTGTCCGAATGTTAGCAGCCAAACATGCTATTGTTTTGGCAACTCCTGACCTTATAGTCCACAAAATGGGAATTTTTGATTTGGGAGCTTCAGCTACCATTGATTTCAATGGTGTTTGGGCTGAGCATCTTGAACTTTGCTCTTTCTTCCTTTTCCTCTGTATCTCACTCTTTCACTCCAAATGTTCCTTTCTCTCTATTCCCCCCTTCTCCCTCTTTTTTATGTTCCCACCTGTTCTCTATCTCTCCATGTCTCTTATCCTCTTTTTTCCCCTTATCTCTCTTTTTACCCCTCCCCCTTCTCTACCCCTCTTTTTCTCTCCCTCTCTCTTTCACCCCCCCTCTACCCCCTCTCCTTTGCTCTCTCCCTCCCCTCCCTCGCTCTCTTCCCCCTCCTCTTCCTCTCTCTCTCCTCCATCTTTCTCCCCTCTCCCTTTCTCCGGTTGTCTTACCCCCTTTCTCCCTCTTCCCCTCCTCCAATTCTCTCTCCTTTCCTCTCTCTTGCTCCCCTCTGCCCCCCTTCTTTCTCTCTCTCTCCCCCTCTTCTCTCTCACCCTCTTCCCCCCTCTCTCTCTCTCCCTGCCTCCCACTCTCCCCCCCTCCCCTTCCCCCTCTTTTTGCCCTCTCTGTCTCCTTTTTCCCTCTCTATCTTCTCACCCCCCCTCTCTCTCTCTCCCCCTCTCTCTCTTTTTCTCTCCTTACCCTTCTTACTTTTTCTCTCTCTTTTTCCTGCTCTCCCTCTCTCTCTTTCCACCTATTTCCACTCTTTCTCTCTTCCTACCTCTTCCTCGAGTTCTCGCCCTCTGTAGCTTTTTCTTTTCTCCCCCATCACTGTCTCTCTCCATCTGTCTCTCCCCCCCCCCCTTTCTCTCCCCCTCCCCTTCTTCCTCCATTCTCTCCCTTTGTACCTTTCTTTCTACCCATCTCTTTCCCCCCTCTTTTTCTCTCCCCCGTTCCTCCTGTTCTCTCCCTCTATGCCTTTTTTTTCTACTTATCTCTCTCTCTCCCCCCCCCTCTTTTCTCTCCCCCCTCTTCCTCCAGTTCTCTCCCTCTGTAACTTTCTTTCTACCCACCTCTCTCCCCCCTCTCCCCCTCCTCTTCCTCCCGTTCTCTCCCTCTGTACCTTTCTGTCTACCTATCTCTTCCCCCTCTCTCTCTCCCCCCTCTTCCTCTCATTCTTTCCCTCTGTACCTTTCTTTCTACCTATCTCTCTCCCCCTCTTTTTCTCTCTCCTCTCTTCCTCACGTTCTTTCCCTCTGTACTTTTCTTTCTACCCACCTCTCTCCCCTCTTTCTCCAATTCTTTCCCTCTGTACCTTTCTTTCTACCTATCTCTCTCCCCCTCTTTCTCCAATTCTTTCCCTCTGTACCTTTCTTTCTACCCTCCTCTCTCCCCCCTCTTCCCCCCCCCCTCTTCCTCCCGTTCTCTCCCTCTGTAGCTTTCTGTCTACCTATCCCTTCCCCTCTCTCTCTCCCCCCCTCTTCCTCTGGTTCTATCCCTCTGTACCTTTCTTTCTACCTATCTCTCTCCCCCTCTTTCTCCAATTCTTTCCCTCTGTACCTTTCTTTCTACCCTCCTCTCTCCCCCCTTCCCCCCCCCCCCCCTCTTCCTCCCGTTCTCTCCCTCTGTACCTTTCTGTCTACCTATCTCTCCTCCCTCTCTCTCTCCCCCCCTCTTCCTCTGGTTCTATCCCTCTGTACCTTTCCTTTCTACCTATCTCTCTCCCCCCCCCCCCCCTTTTCCTCCCGTTCTCTCCCTCTGTACCTTTCTCTCTCTCTCTCCCGATTTTCATCTTTTGTCACTGATTTGCTTGATAAAAGTGTTTTTCAAGCATGTTTGCAAAATTCAGCTCAAGGGCCTATTTATATTATAAGACATTCATTGCTGCCTTGCAGTCTCATCAATTTTGAATGGCACCACAACACGCAATCCATTGCATCATTGTGTTTTGTGACACATCTGATTTTTGGAATGTTTTTGTACATTGGCAGTCCTTTATTTTCAATCTGCTGCCTTAGCACAAAGCTTGTGAGCACACAACATGCATTAACACACCGCATTAAATAACAAATACATAAATGGGCCTTCCAGGGTTCTTTTCCTACACTATTACTGGGTGTGAATGGGGTGCAATGGAAACAATGGCCTTTCTCCTGTCCATGTATCTGGTCTATTCTGCAGAAAGAAGCAAATTGAGGGGACCCCCTCTAGTGGGAACAAGTCCTGAGTGGTGATGGTGCCTGCACTGCAGTCCTGTGACCATTCTTCCAGAATTAGAACACCTTATTGAACACAGGATATTATAGATATATTTGTGCCTTATAGGTGGAGCAGCTGACAGATTTGTCAAGGGCATTGCACAACAAGGGGACACTAGTGCGGTCACCTGTGACAGTGCAGTATATGGACAGGATACAGACCCTGGATAAGAATCTGTAAGACTTGAGATCCTCATACAAATGGGTATCAGGATACAAATAAAGAGCCCCCCACCCATCCCCCGGGTTATATGACATGGAGAGATGAGGACATACTGTGACAAGGACAGGTGACCCATGACCACTATGGCCTCGGACATTGCACACGATGAGAGACCTCTATGTTTGGCCTCAAACAAAACCTCCATCTAGTGCTATTTGCATCTAAACTGATCCTCATATCCTTAGAGGGCTTCATGGTGATCTGTCAAGGCCCATTTGGATCTATGGGTATAGAGGTGAGGTGTTTGTAGCATTAGACAGGTGCATTGTCATGTGTCAATGTGTTGAGACATATGAATGACAGCTGACTGTGGTAAGGCAGTGTTATATGGTTTCTTCCAACCCCTTTTACTGTCCGTATGTAAACGTGGAAAAAAAATATAAATCAAGACACCTAAATAAAAGGGAATTCATATACTGAGAGCTAGCACTACAGTTTCCACCCCCCATACAGTTACCAGAATAGAATACCTTTCTGTATAGAGGGCCTTGATAATGGAAGCAATAGTAGGGGGAAAAGTAAATTTCTGGAGAAGATCACATCAACAACTGGAGGGAAAAGCGAAGAGAGGTGCGGGGGAGATCAGATCAGTGCACATAACGCCCCAACCACCGACATTCTGGCAAGGTGGAAAAACCAGAAAAGTGATCAGCCAAGAAATGACACATCTGTGACACAATCTCTTCTCCTTACTGAATGACTATCTCTGCAATCTAGACACAGAGATCATATCTGGACTTGTAACACCGCTCAGCTACTGGAAAGGGAAGATGTGATTTCCTGTCTGAGTGATAACGCTGCAAGTGGAGGCAACAAACTCTTAGCTGAGAATGCAGCCTATCCATTCACTGCAGACCAGTGACAATACTGAGAATACAGCCTATCCATTCACTGCAGACTGGTGACACTATGAGAATACAGTCGATCCATTCACTGCAGACCGGAGAAATTACTGAGAATACAGTCGATCCATTCACTGCAGACCGGAGAAATTACTGAGAATGCAGCATATCCATTCACTGCAGACCAGTGACAATACTGAGAATACAGCCTATCCATTCACTGCAGACTGGTGACACTATGAGAATACAGTCGATCCATTCACTGCAGACCGGAGAAATTACTGAGAATACAGTCGATCCATACACTGCAGACCGGAGAAATTACTGAGAATGCAGCATATCCATTCACTGCAGACCAGTGAAATTACTGAGAATACAGCCTATCCATTCACTAGCAGACCAGTGACATCACTGAGAATACAGCCTATCCATTCACTGCAGACCAGTGAAATTACTGAGAATACAGCCTATCCATTCACTAGCAGACCAGTGACATCACTGAGAATACAGCCTATCCATTCACTGCAGACCAGTGAAATTACTGAGAATACAGCCTATCCATTCACTGCAGACTGGTGACACTATGAGAATACAGCCGATCCATTCACTGCAGACCGGAGAAATTACTGAGAATACAGCCCAGCCATTCACTGCAGACCAGTGACATCACTGAGAATACAGCCCAGCCATTCACTGCAGACCAGTGACATCACTGAGAATACAGCATATCCATTCACTAGAGATCAGTGACATCACTGAGAATACAGCATATCCATTCACTAGATATCAGTGACATCACTGAGAATACAGCCTATCCCTTCACTAGAGATCAGTGACATCACTGAGAATACAGCCTATCCCTTCACTAGAGATCAGTGACATCACTGAGAATGCAGCCTATCCATTCACTAGAGATCAGTGACATCACTGAGAATGCAGCCTATCCATTCACTGGAGACTGGTGACATCACTGAGAATACAGCCTATCCATTCACTAGAGATTAGTGACATCACTGAAAATACAGCCTATCCATTTACTGGAGACCGGTGACAATACTGAGAATGAAGCTTATCCATTCACTGAAGACCAGTGACATCACTGAGAATACAACTGATCCATTTACTAGAGATCTGTGACATCACTGAGAATACAGCCAATCCATTCACTAGAGACCAGTAACATCACTTAGAATGCAGCCTATCCATTTAGTAGAGATAATTGACATCACTGAACATGAAACTTATCCATTCAATGGAAACCATTGACATCACTGCAAAAGACTGATGACATCACTGAGAATATAGTCTATCCATTCACTGCAGAGCGGTGACATCACTGAAAATATAGTCTATCCATTCACTAGAGACCAGTGACATAACTGAGAATGCAGCCTATCCATTCACTGGAGACCGGTGACATCACTGAGAATGTAGTCTACCATTCACTAGAGCAGTGACATCACTGAGAATACAGCCTATTCATTCACTGGAGACCGGTGACATCACTGAGAATGCAGCCTATTCATTCACTAGAGACCAGTGACATTATGAGAATACAGCCTTCCATTCACTAGAGACCAGTGACATTACTAAGAATACAGCCGATCCATTCACTAGAAATCTGTGACATCACTGAGAATGCAGCCTATCCATTCACTGGAGACCAGTGACATCACCGAGAATGCAGCCTATCCATTCACTGGAGACCAGTGATATCACTGAGAATGCAGCCTATCCATTCACTAGAGACCAGTGACATCACCGAGAATGCAGCCTATCCATTCACTGGAGACCAGTGACATCACCGAGAATGCAGCCTATCCATTCACTGGAGACCGGTGACATCACTGAGAATGCAGCCTATCCATTCACTGGAGACCAGTGATATCACTGAGAATGCAGCCTATCCATTCACTGGAGACCAGTGATATCACTGAGAATGCAGCCTATCCATTCACTAGAGACCAGTGACATCACTGAGAATGCAGCCTATCCATTCACTGGAGACCAGTGATATCACTGAGAATGCAGCCTATCCATTCACTAGATATCAGTGACATCACTGAGAATGCAGCCTATCCATTCACTGGAGACCAGTGAATCACTGAGAATGCAGCCTATCCATTCACTAGAGACGGATGACATCACCAAGAATGCAGCCTATCCATTCACTAGATATCAGTGACATCACCGAGAATGCAGCCTATCCCTTCACTGGAGACCAGTGACATCACCCAGAATGCAGCCTATCCATTCACTGCAGACATGGCCCGGCGCAACCACCAGGCGGACCAATCGGCCGCTTGGGGCGGGCAGGTCCGCAGCCGGGGATGGGGCGGAAAAAATAACCTTTTTTTTTTTTTTTAAACTACTTTATTATCCGGAGTTGCCGCAATTTACAATTAAATGTCCCGCGCTCGGGCAGACGTGGAGGCTGGGGGGCGGAGCAGTGCGCCCCGACCCGCCCATTCTGTGACAATAGCGAATGAGAATTCGCTATTGTCACACGGATCCTCCTCCTGGCCAATCAGGGAGCGGGTCCTCCCGCTTCCTGATTGGTCGAGAGGCAAACACCGAGCCATTGGACGAGGAGGAGGCGCCGCGGTAGAACTGAGCACTCAGAGACGCGGGGAGCCGGGGACTGAAGAGAAGCTGCGACTGCGAGACCGTCCATGAGGTAAGTGCATGGGTCTCGGGGGGGATCGCTGGCACTCTGCAATTTGGGGCAATGCTGTGGCTCGGCTGGCACTCTGCAATTTGGGGCAATGCTGTGGCTGGCACTCTGCAATTGGGGGCAATGCTGTGGCTGGCACTCTGCAATTGGGGGCAATGCTGTGGCTGGCACTCTGCAATTGGGGGCAATGCTGTGGCTGGCTGGCACTCTGCAATTTGGGGCAATGCTGTGGCTCGGCTGGCACTCTGCAATTGGGGACAATGCTGTGGCTGGCACTCTGCAATTGGGGGCAATTCTGTGGCTGGCACTCTGCAATTGGGGGCAATGCTGTGGCTGGCACTCTGCAATTGGGGGCAATGCTGTGGCTGGCAGTGGCACTCTGCAATTTGGGGCAATGCTGTGGCTGGCACTCTGCAATTGGGGGCAATGCTATGGCTGGCACTCTGCAATTGGGGGCAATGCTGTGGCTGGCACTCTGCAATTGGGGAAATGCTGTGGCTGGCACTCTGCAATTGGGGGCAATGCTGTGGCTGGCACTCTGCAATTGGGGGCAATGCTGTGGCTGACACTCTGCAATTGGGGGCAATGCTGTGGCTGGCTGGCACTCTGCAATTTGGGGCAATGCTGTGGCTCGGTTGGCACTCTGCAATTGGGGACAATGCTGTGGCTGGCACTCTGCAATTGGGGGCAATGCTGTGGCTGGCACTCTGAAATTGGGGGCAATGCTGTGGCTGGCAGTGGCACTCTGCAATTGGGGGCAATGCTGTGGCTGGCACTCTGCAATTGGGGGCAATGCTGTGGCTGGCACTCTGCAATTGGGGGCATTGCTGTGGCTGGCACTCTGCAATTGGGGACAATGCTATGGCTGGCACTCTGCAATTGGGGGCAATGCTGTGGCTGGCACTCTGCAATCATTGGGGGCAATGCTGTGGCTGGCACTCTGCAATCATTAGGGGCAATGCTGTGGCTGGCACTCTGCAATGATTGGGGGCAATGCTGTGGCTGGCACTCTGCAATGATTGGGGGCAATGCTGTGGCTGGCACTCTGCAATGATTGGGGGCAATGCTGTGACTGGCACTCTGCAATGATTGGGGGCAATGCTGTGGTCACTGTGCATTGAAAGGGGGCACGCTGGTCTCTCTGCATTGAAAGGGGGGCACGCTGGTCACTGTGCATTGAAAGGGGGGCACGCAGCGCTGGTCACTGTGCATTGAAAGGGGGCATGCTGGTCTCTCTGCATTGAAAGGGGGGCACGCTGGTGGTCACTGTGCATTGAAAGGGGGCACGCTGGTCACTGTGCATTGAAAGGGGGCACGCTGGTCACTGTGCATTGAAAGGGGGCACGCTGAATAGGCAGTTTTAGTGTTGTACTGTTTGTGTGCAGTACTATTTCCTGCACTTCTACAAGTCTGTTTGCACTATTTCCTGCACTTATTGGTAAAAAATTTGTTTTGTATAACTTATTTTGTTAAACTGTTAATAAAAATGCACTTAACAAAAGCACAAATTAGTGTGTTTTTTTATATTAAAAAATTATTGAAAAACATTTTTGCAAGGGAGGTGGGTGGCCGTTGGGGGGGGGGGGGGGGCGCCAAAATGGAGCTTCGCTTGTGTAGGCAGAAATCCTTGCACCGGCCCTGACTGCAGACCAACGACACCGATGCAAGCCCTATCCAATCAACAGAAATTGGTGACATTACTAAGAATGCAGCCTATCGGTTCTTTAAAGTCCAGTGATATCATCAAGAACGCAGCCTGTCCGTTTATAAGAGATCAGTATCATCACCGAGAAAACAGGACATATATTCACTAGAGTGACATCACTGAGAATAAGGACTATCCATTCATTAAAGACGTGTGATCCTACTTTTGGTCATAATGCAAATCCATTCTTTCAATATTATATCATAAATGTTATTACTGAATTCTATTAAAGACAAGAAACGAAACAAAAATGAAGTAACTAAAGAGTGAACACCTTCATCATGAGATTTTCTCCTGCTAGCCACTTTTGGAAGTATGGTAACCTAGACCTACCTCTATATTATTCCAGATAAGAAATGTAGCTCTGCTTAGTTTGGCATTGTCCTGATTTCTTGATGGATACAAAGGGTTAATCAAACCTTAATGATGTTGGATTAAAGAGTTTGGGGCGGTAGTTATCAGGAGGTCAAAACAACATGATATTTGTATAACGTACACTTGAAATTCTCATTAGCCAGAGTAAGTCCTGAATAGCCACTATAAAAGGTGTTACCTGGATAGACAGCAAAATTATATGGAGGAGGTGGACAGTGGACGTAGAATAGGAAGATTAGAGAAAACGGATGATTAGGGAAAAAAACAAATTCTGGGGATAATTGGGAAGAGTCTTGAATGCAGTTGGCTAGGTTAAGCGCAGGTTAGCTGTGGGCAAATTGGTGATGACTCACCAAAGATGTAGAGAAAACGTTGGACGTCAGGGCATCACAACCAGGGCTGCTGACAGAAATCGCGGGGCCCCCTACAGACTACATGACAGGGCCCCCTCCCCAAGAAAACATTAAAGCTATATTTCAGTATAAATACAATAGAATCATTACCAGCAGACACAAATACAACATAACTCACTGGGCTGGGACAAGGAGTATAGGAAGAACTGCAGGGAGAGAAACAAAGTTAAAGTGATAACAAACTCAGGAGCAGAGCTAACATTGGAGTCAGGGTTGGGAGGGGGCACTCAGGGAGGGGGATTAGTGAGGGACAACTGTCTCTTACTTAGTAGATAAAAGCTGGCAGCAGGCAGAGGGGGGGGGGGGGGGAGATCAGCTTTCAGGTGCTGGAGAAAGTTCTGTAAATGTAATTTTTCACTAATCCCCCTGCCTGTGTGGGCCCCCCTGTGTGCTCGGGCCCCCTACAAAAGGACTGGTGGTCCCCCCCTATCAGCGGCCCTGATCACAACACTAATCAACCTTTGCCGAACGAGATTATTAGACTTCAACATCAATTTACTTTTATTATCATTAAATGACTGGACCCATTGTTATTACATATGTAATTATATCATTATTTCTATAAATATAGATCTGCCAAAAAGTTTCCACCAGCCACACACAAAGAAGAGTCAACATTTTAAAACTTTTGCCAGACTAATGGTGGCCATACACTAGCAGAAAACTCTGTAGAAAATCTATAATGGCGATCGTTCGCCTGATATTCTTATAGTTAGTAGGTGACGAACGGTAACGGCTTTCAACTTTCCGGCCTCGTTTGAGAAATTGGAAATATTTTTGCTGATCTACCGACATTCTTGTGTTTTGTGGCTGCCTCGCCCGAGAACAATCGTGTGACTTTTCTTGCGCATGTGCCAAAACCTTTAACCCGGAAGGTAGACAGGCTGATCATAATAAAATAAATGTCTGAAAGAAATGTCTGATCCACGAAAAAAAAACGTTTTATGTAAAGTGCACTTAAGTTCCAGGAACGTTCATGTCTAAACTCATAGTTACATAGTAGGTGAGGTTGAATAAAGACAACAGTCCATCCAGTTCAACCTGTGTAGGTGTGTATGGCTGTAATCATCTCTCATACCCCTGAATGGTTCTGATCCTTGAGATGTACATCTAAGAGTCTTTTGAAAGCCACCATACTTCCCGCAGAAACCACCTCTTGTGGTAGAGAATTCCACAATTTTGTAGCCCTAACCGTAAAGAACCCCTCACGTTGCCTGAGGTTATAACGCTTCTCCTCTAATCGCATTGTATGCCCTCGAGTCCTCATGCAATCCCTTCGACTGAACAGCTTTTTTTCTATGCTGAGATCGCCATTGAGATATTTAAAAATTGCTATCATGTCCCCCCTCAGCCATCTCTTCTCCAGGGAGAATAAATCAAGGCGATTGCAGACGCTCTTCATAATTAAGGTCCTCCAATCCCCTAATTAGTTTAGTTGCCCTTCTCTGGACTCTCTCCAGCTCCAACACATCCCACCTGAGGACTGGCGACCAGAACTGGACAGAATACTCCAGATGCGGTCGGACTCATCAAACAAGGGCACACTGCTAGCTTTTACAAATATAGAGTATACAATAACTAAAATTGTGCAATAATAAACAAACTTTATTGCAAATAAAGCACAGCATGTCACAAACAATATAAACATTATAAAACATGTTATGGTCCCAAAAATACATTGATTGTTATGTGTGTTGTAATGTTCTACATTTATATATTTTCAAATAAAATCTTTGCAGTGCTGTAAATTATTTTTATTCAAAACAATTATTTGCAGTCATTATTGTTTCAATCTTTCCACAACCAAAAATATTCAGGTATTACCTACCAGTTTGCATTGACACATAAAATGAGGAGCAATGGTGCATGTGCCGCATACATATGTACAGGCGGCACATGTACCACTATTTATCAAGGCACATATTTCACACAAAAATGAAATGTTTTAAAGTGACACATTAAAGTGCATTGATAAAAATGTCGTCGGAGGAGGTAGTAACCACCAGTCATGTGGCAGTCCATGTGAGCATCAGTGGGACATGTGCCGCATACATATGTAACGGCGGCACATGTACCACCACTGTGGTGGAACATGTGTCGCATACACATGTCATGTTCATGGAACGTTTATCTTTCGAAATTTGATCGTTCCATGATGGTAGTATCTATTGCCATTCCGATAAATCGTTCAATTTTAGAAAACTCGCACGGCCGATTTTTCTGCTAGTGTATGGCCACCATAAAGCTTCAACCATGTACTGTGACACCAAAACAAAAACTCCTCTTGGAATGTCACTTTACATAGTGCCATGCTGTGGAGCAGAGGAGGTAGGAATTGGAGGACTCCTTTAACCCTACCTAATTCTGAGCGATTGGTCCCAATTGCCCTGCAGAAATGGCTGAAGGGGCCCAAAGCATGGTTTGTAGTGCAGGGCCACCAATTGAAGGGGTTTAGTGCTGAGCAGATCAGGCAGCCATAATGACTAGAAGGTTCTTGGGAGTGACCGTCCATGGAGTGAGACCAGTGTTGCAATGATGGATAGGATAGGACAAAAGAACTGTTTTGCCATACATGCATATGTTATCCACCCCCTTCCCTTGCTCTACATTAATTATTATTGGTGACCTACATCACCATGTTTGTTGACCTAAGTGTTGAGTATACACATCTATATTTTGACATGATCATACAATATTTACCATTTTGTGAATCACCACCTTGTCTTAAATGTTAATTAGTCCACTCATGGTTGGTCTAAGGGTACCACTGTTATACAGTAAGGCCATGCGCCAAAATGATGGGGCAGGTGGGTATGTTGGGGGTCCCAGCTACATTGAGTTAGATTTCTGAAGTTACTAAGGATTTACCGAAACACTTGAGCATGAAATCTGGATGATAAGCAGGGTTTGCAAGCTCTGCTGCCAAGTGGACAAAGTACTTTGGTCATGTGAATGTTAGCTGTGTTGCCAATGACATTTTGTGCTCATTTAATCTATACACCACTCTACTTTTGAGGACTGACAATCTGTAGCATTACTATCCTCCGGTATGAGGCTTAAGCCCCGTACACACGTACCGATGGTCGGCTTACAAATGTTCCTCTTTTCTCCCCGGGATGTCGGTGTCTGCTGAAAAGTGCAAAGACAGCACAAGGACAGCACAAGAATTTTGTCCGCCGACTGCAGAAGTGATGTCATGTAATGGTTAACTTTCCCTGTGTTTTCTATTTTCTGAGCATGCCCAGTCTTGCAAATCTGCGGTCTGTCGGCCGAATTGTGTACTGACAGGCGAACAATCGTCCGTTCTGGTGTCGGCATACAAATATTTTCATGTTTGCACGAAAGACTTTTGTCCGCGGATTGTGCGCAGACATCTGTCGGAGGCACCATACTAACACGCGTACAATCGGCAGATCCTTCGTCCACCGACGTTTGTATGCCGACGATCGGTACGTGTGTACGGGCCTTAAGAAACTAAGCTGAAAGGAAACAGTTTTTACCCAATTTTCTTAAAGGACTGCATCCTGAACCTCAACTTTCTACCTAGACAGTTCTCCGGATTGAACCTTTAATGCAGCATATTGATCTTTCAATATTCACAACTCTGCTCCTGCCCATATAAGAGTTTCAGGTGCTGCTCACCACCTTTGTCTTACTGTAGGTATTTTATTGATAGTCAAGTTATTAAAAAAATGATGTTTGTCAATCCCTGTAATTAAATCAACATCTGATTATAAATAGGGATCGACCGATTATCGGCAAAGCCGATATATCAGGGGCCGATATGCACTTTCCCTGATATATCAGAATTGGCGACCAAGGTGGCCAATATTGCCGATATTTCGCGGAGTGATGCCTGCAGCTAGTGGCATCACCCCGGTACCGGCGTCCATAGCCGACAGTCAGCTGTCTTGTAATGACAAGCGATGCGGCTGAGAAGCCGCTCGGCTGTCATTACAAGGAGTGGGAGGGGACGTCCCCCCTCCCGCCGCCTTCCGCGGCTCGTCCGGGTCTCCTATCCCACTGGGAGACCTGGGCAACCAACCTACATGGCCGTTGAAGACCCAATCAAAGCCGCATTCGGCTCCGATCGCGTCTCCATGTAAAAACCCGGAAGTGATGTCATGACATCACTTCCAGGTACTGGCGCCAGATTGAAAAAAATGACAGCATTCAAAACAGCCAAACTTGGCATTTTTAATGCTTTTAAGTGCAGAGGAGGGGTTTGGGGTCTTTTAGGCCCACAGATCCCTCCACAACAGTGCATGTCAAGTACTAAAAATGAAAAGAAATTATTTTTTTAAATGTACGAAAATATCAGCCATTATTGGGCGATACCGATATTCAATGGCCAAAATATCGGTATCGGTATCGGCAATGAAAAACCGATATCGGTCGATCGCTAATTATAATTAATGCAATGATTTTGAGTCACTGCATTCCACCAACTCTGTATCACAGCCTGCACCAAAGGAGCTTACACTCCATTGTCCATCTCTAATAATCATCCTTATGAGCTCTAGAGTCCAGATTAGTCAGAAGACAGTTTTCTTGCTAACTTGAGAGGCTCTCAGAGCAACTAGAGGAAACCAACAAAAGCACAGAGGATGATATGCAATTCCACTTAGGAGACGATGGCCCTAATGGGAAATCAACCCAGGACCCCAATATTGCAAGGCCACAGTGCTAAGGGCTATGCCACGGATATGAACAGTCCTGGTCCATTCTTTCGCATTGTGGGTATGGTTGATGTGTTTGATGAAATCTGCAAGTGATGAAGTTAACACACTCAGACATCTCACTTTCTCCCCTGTGCTGCAGGTCTAATGTATAACAGCTCCTCCTGGACTCACATCAAAGCTAATATATATATCAAAAGCACAACACATGGGGAGGACCTGCTGTAAATTATGGGAGATTAGCAGAATTCAGTCATTACCACAATATATCACAATCACCAGATCGCAGGGTCCTTGTGTCTATAGATTTAAAGGAATACTCCACTTTTGATACAAAAAAAGACAAACACTGACTTCAAATGTCCCACTGTACTTTACAACAGCATTCTTGTGTGCAGAGATCACAGCAGGAATCTTACACCCTGCTCATGCGACTGACTCCATGCTTCCCTTATTACAAATGTAGCACCTCCTAGAGTAGGCTGCTAGGTAAATTTAGTTGGCATCACTGTAATTAGAAAAGCAAGGGGTTGATTAATTAGGACTGCTCAGTGTTTCACAGGCTGCTGCTCTGGTACTTTCCCCTGTCTTCTAGAGCAGTGTTCCCCAACCACCGGGCCGCGGACCGGTACCGGTCCGTGGATGAAACGGTACCGGGCCGTCCGAGGAACTTTACATTATTTTACTGTGGCGGCCGGGGAGCAGAGCAGTGCGCCCAGAGCTGCCCAAATGAGTGACAATAGCGAATGAAAATTCGCTATTGTCACATGGATCCTCCTCCTGGCCAATCAGGGAGCGGGTCCTCCCGCCTCAAGATTGGCCGAAAGGCAAACCCCATGCCATTGGCCGAGGAGGAGGCTGGAAGACTCGAGGAGACTGAAGAGAAGCTGCCGAGAGGTAAGTGCACGGGTCTCGCGGGGGGGAACGCTGCCATCTCTGCATTGATTGGGGGCATTGCTGTGGCACTCTGCATTGATTGGGGGCATTGCTGTGGAACTCTGCATTGATTGGGGGCATTGCTGTGGCACTCTGCATTGATTGGGGGCAATGCTGTGGCACTCTGCATTGATTGGGGGCATTGCTGTGGCACTCTGCATTGATTGGGGGCAATGCTGTGGCACTCTGCATTGATTGGGGGCATGCTGTGGCACTGTGTATTGATTGGGGGCACGCTGTGGTCACTGTGCATTGATTGGGGGCACGCTGTGGTCACTGTGCATTGATTGGGGGCAAGCTGTGGTCACTGTGCATTGACGTCAACCCCCCCCCCCCTCAGCGGGCCACAGAAAAATTATCAAACGTTGACCGGTCCGTGGCGATAAAAAGGTTGGGGAGCACTGTTCTAGAGGATTCTAGAAGTATAGTGGAAGAACAGAGCAAGCAGCCTAAATATTTATGGAACTTCAGCCAATCCCTGGGGAAGAGTGGCCATAAGATGGTGAGAGAGCTCATAAATAGTCTGAGGATTGAAGAGCAGCAGCAGAGCTCCTGGGTCCAGTCCTGTATTATGAGACGCTTGTCTAGGGGCTCTGCCCCTGGGGCAAATTTCTGGAAGGATTCGTCTCAAAGACATTGAGGTCCCAGCAAGGCTTAGATGTCAGGGGGGGGGGGGCTGTTCAGAAAGCTTAAGTCCAGGGACTAAGTTGAGTCTGGAGAAGCTTACTGGAAAGAACAAGGAGGAAGTTGATGGCAAGGAGTCCAGCTGTCCAATGGTGGTGTGAGTCTACATCTCCCTCACTAGGAGGAGCCTGGTGGATATTGGCAGAAGGCAACCAATGATCCCGTGGCTAAGTGATTATGTGTAGCTTTTAATCTCTGGATGGAGTACTAGTCACTATTAGCAAAGAGATCCGGTGGCACTTTTACCTTTCAGCTGTGTAGACAGAACACTAAAAAGTGCTTAAGTTGTCCAATTCTACAGTTTTGGGGTATTCTGTTCTCCCCCTTTCTATCCCAGTTCATTGTTACTGTTAGGAAAGGAACATTCACATATACAGACAAATTAGTCTTAGGAATCGTACCCGTGGCCGGATAGCAATTGCATGCGCACTTGTGCCAACGTGTGCACGTGCAAATGCGCATAGGCGCCAGAAGGACTATCCAAACTGCACTAGTGCAGTGTGTCAGTGGTGTTTGGTCTATTACGGTCCCTGTATCCCTGTTATCCGTTACTGTTGTTCTGTTGCCGACTTGATCCTGCCACTGACTCTGCCTGAACACCACCTGAACCGACTCTGGCCTGTCTCCTGACCACTCTCCAGTCTACCATCTGAACCTGATCTACCCGCTAGCTGCTGACCTGGACTGTCCAACTCTGCCGTGTGCCTATCCTGCATCTGCACCCACCTATCTGCATCCTTCACTAGCTCCTGCTCCTTCGCCAGCCTGTCCAGTCCTGTGATTCCTGCATTTCAGACGCACCCCAGCACCTACCAGAGACTTAACAGGTACTTGTGCCACCCTGAGCTCCGGGACAACCAGGACTGTAAGAGAGGGCTTCCTCAATGCTTCAGGCTCCACCACCAGGTATGTTGGAGTTCCCAATTAAAAAGAACCCTCAGACTGTTTCTTTAAACCAGAAGAAAAAAAATGCTGTGTGTCCGGCTGTTAGTGTCCTAAGTGGTAAATACAGCTATACTCACCAGCAGCTTCTACCGGGGTGCTCTACACACCATTGGGGTTGCTTATATGATTATAACAGGCTGATCTTCCCACTCAGTTGCTAGCTTAAAGGAGTTACTAGAATGACCTGTTTCAGTATGTACAGAACAGAAGCAGGTAAGAATCTGTAGTCACTCTCTCCATCACAGGCGTAACTAGAACCTTCAGGGCCCCGGTGCAAGAAACCCATGAAGGGCCCCCCGGACCCCTGGCCGGGGCCCTTCCCTATAAGCCTGGAGCTCTTCCCACTAATCCTGGGGCCCTTGACTCTCGTTGCGGGCCCTTTATTATGGTCCCACAGCGGGACCCTTTCACAAGTTCTGCTTGGGGGGGGGGAGCAGGGGAGCACACAGGGGCCCAGTGACAGCAGAACACAAGTGAACTGGATAGGAGGAGTGGTCGGGGGCAGCATACAGAGGATCCAATCTCCTCCATTTTCCTCTTGCAGCTACAGAAGGAAAAAGAAGAACAGTAATTTCTCTACATGCTGCCCCCGCCGCCCCTCCAATCCAGGTGTAGAGGGGAGCCGCACAGGCCCCCTAGAGCATGGGGCCCGGTTGCAATTGCAACCCCTATAGTTACACCCCTGCTCTCCATGATTCTTTATTTCACTGCCTTCTCTGGCCACACTTACCTTCTTATATGTTCTGGTTGCTGTGAGAGATACATAAATGTGAATCACGAACCCCAAAATATGTTGCATTTAAAGAGCAGCTCCATAGAAAGAGATCAGCTTAACATACACAACCTTATCAATGTGTGTAAATACATATTAATTCATGGTTGTGTATGATTTGTGTGTGATGGTTGCGTATGATTTGTGTGTGATGGTTGAGTATGACTTGTGTGTGATGGTTGTGTATGATTTGTGTGTGATGGTTGAGTATGATTTTTGTGTGATGGTTGTGTATGATTTGTGTGTGATGGTTGTGTATGATTTGTGTGTGATGGTTGAGTATGATTTGTGTGTGATGGTTGTGTATGATTTGTGTGTGATGGTTGCGTATGATTTGTGTGTGATGGTTGCGTATGATTTGTGTGTGATGGTTGTGTATGATTTGTGTGTGATGGTTGTGTATGATTTGTGTGTGATGGTTGTGTATGATTTGTGTGTGATGGTTGTGTATGATTTGTGTGTGATGGTTGCGTATGATTTGTGTGTGATGGTTGCGTATGATTTGTGTGTGATGGTTGTGTATGATTTGTGTGTGATGGTTGTGTATGATTTGTGTGTGATGGTTGTGTATGATTTGTGTGTGATGGTTGAGTATGATTTGTGTGTGATGGTTGTGTATGATTTGTGTGTGATGGTTGTGTATGATTTGTGTATGATGGTTGTGTATGATTTGTGTATGATGGCTGTGTATGATTTGTGTATGATGGCTGTGTATGATTTGTGTGTGATGGTTGTGTATGATTTGTGTGTGATGGTTGTGTATGATTTGTGTGTGATGGTTGTGTATGATTTGTGTGTGATGGTTGTGTATGATTTGTGTGTGATGGTTGTGTATGATTTGTGTGTGATGGTTGCGTATGATTTGTGTGTGATGGTTGCGTATGATTTGTGTGTGATGGTTGTGTATGATTTGTGTATGATGGTTGTGTATGATTTGTGTGTGATGGTTGTGTATGATTTGTGTGTGATGGTTGCGTATGATTTGTGTATGATGGTTGTGTATGATTTGTGTGTGATGGTTGCGTATGATTTGAAATGTTCTGTGTACTTTACCAGGTGGCAGGTAGACTGTGGAGCTAAAAAGCCAGCAATGCAAAGAGAGAACATGGAGGAGAGAAACTGAAAGTTCCAGGACACCATCAATATGATGACCCAATTTTCGGAGCCTATATGGTCCTCTTGGATAAGCCTTTCAAAAAGAAGTCCATCTACTGTAGTATATCCGGATCCCCGGCACTTCTACCTTGCAATGACGTCAAGCTTTGTGGAATACTCAGCAGCGGTTGTTAACCACTTAAGCCCCGGAAGATTTTACCCCCATTCCGACCAGGGGGTATTTTGCGATTCGGCACTGCGTGACTTTAACGGAGAATTGCGCGGTCGTGCGACGCTGTACCTAAACGAATTTGGCGTCCTTTTTTTCCCACAAACAGAGCTTTCTTTTGGCGGTATTTGATCACCTGTGCGATTTTTTGATCACGCGCTATAAACAAAAAAAGAGCGTCCATTTTGCAAAAATAGCAATATTTTTCCCTTTTTTTTATATGAAATTCCCCCAAAAAAAAATGTAAAAATCAAAATTTTTTAAAATTTTCGGCCAATTTGTTTTATGCTACCTATGTTTGGTAAAAAAAATCGCAAAAAGCGTATTTTGATTGGTTTGCGCAAAAGTTATTGCGTTTACTAACTAAGGGAAAGATTTTTGTCATTTTTGTTGTTTTTTTTTTTAACGCGTAATGGCGGCGATCTGCGATTTTTTTTGCGGTACTGCGACATTGCGGCGGACAGATCGGACCCTTGACTGACATTTCTGACACTTTTGGGGTTACCAGTGACATTTCTACAGTAATCAGTGCTATACATATGCACTGTTACTGTAAAAATACACTGGTAGTGAAGGGGTTAACTTTATTTGAGAGGGAGGGGCTGTGTGTGTCCCTAGGGGCGTGATTCTAACTGTGATTGGCTGGGGCTTCAGCTGTATGCAGAGTGATCAACGGATCTACATAGTAGATCCATGTGATCAGCTCTCATACAGCGAGGAGAATGACAGGCAGCTTGTTTACACAAGCTGCCTGACTTTCTCCCTCTCCCCCGCCGATCGCAGAGTGGCCGGCGGCGATCGGGTCCGCCGGTCACACGCGCGGGGGGGTTCGTGACCACTCGGGAGCGGGAGCGCGCCTCCGGGGGCGCGCGCTCGCTCCCTAGACCCTCACAAGCTAGTGACGTAGCCCTACGTCACTTTGCCTGTGAGGGGCTGACCGCCGACGTAGATAGTCGTGCGGCGGTCGGCAAGTGGTTAATCCCCACCAACCAGCCCCCAAATTACCCCGGCTGAGTCAGCATTGCCCAGTTGGGTGCCAAATGGAGGACTTTTATCATTAGACATCCACTGACCACCAATAAGCATTCACTGACCGCTCCTGTAGTGTTCCGCTGTCTTTTTACTTTATTACCCAATAGGGTCTTTAAAAAGTCTTTCAACCCAAAAGTGATATTTTTAGTGTTTAGTAGATGGTGAAGAGTGAAGCCACCCGACAATTTCTTCTATCTCTCAGGCACTCTGCTGGTGAGATCTTTTTGCTGGGGTCTTAAATTTGCACACCTGCTGTGCCAATTATGAAGGGCCCCCACCTTCCCTGATGGGTTTTTAAAGGAGAAGTTGGAACATACAAAGGTGGACAGGAACAGCCAAAACTCAGAAGTGGACAGAAGCAGGGCCAGAGATGGTGAGATCTTACACTTGAAAAAAGAGGGCGTATGCCCTATGTGAGCTTTGCGCAGGCTCTGAAACGCGTTGTGTCACTACCAGCTCTGGTGACATCACGCAGTGTACACTGCATTCCAACCTGGTCCCTGAACACCAGCCGAACCCGGAAGGAGGAAGACTCAACGGCCAGCTTCTTCCCGCCTACCGATTCCACCGTATCGGCTGCATACATCTATCTCCCTGGGACTCCTTGGACATTCCATCTTTCCCTTCACGGATCGCCAGAGCTGCTCAAGCCTACTATTATACACTTACATGTGAGTTACTACTATCTGTGTTTTCATCGTACCATTAAATACTGCACTTAGAGGCGCTCTGTGTTTTTCTTCTATCTAAAAAGCCAGGGGTGGTCTCAAACCAAGATAACCAAGCTCCACCTATAGCTTAGATATCATCTTTGGGTGGACAGATCCTTTAATAGTTTAAGAAATTTGTGACAAGTGATTTGAGTCACTTAAAAAAGACAACAGCGCTCTCTTCCCGCATCTCCAGGGCAACACGCATCCTCATTAGCTGAAATAGTGTGTGTTCTGTCTAAGGTCCCATTCACACCTCAGTGTTTTGTAGCTTGAAGTTCGAAGCTCCAAAGCGCTGGAGGACACACATTTTTTTTGAGCATTTTAGCGTATTTTGTCACCCATTTTTGAGCGTTTTACTCAAATTCAATAATTAAATAAAAAATAAATAATACTACTACTAAGAATAATAATATTAATAAATAATTAAATAATAAAATACATAAACAAATAATAATCATAAATAAATAATACATAAATAAAATAAAAAATAAATAAATTAATTAAATAGACCTAACCCCAACCCTAATATTGGTCAACCTTCTACTGTCCACTGTCTCTGTAGTCTGGTGTGTGTTAGACAGTCTCTTCAAATCAATGGACTTGGACTCCAGAATGGTGTGCAGCCATTCTTTTTATTGGTCCTGTTCTCTAACCCAAATCCATGGGTGCTCAACTTTTGGCACTCCAGATGTTGTGGAACTGCATGTCCCATGAGGCATTGCAAGGCTGATAGTTACATGCAGCATGATTCCCAAAGGCAGAGGCATGATGGGACTTGTAGTTCTGCAACAGCTGGAGGGCACAGGCTGAGCACTAATGTCCTAATCCTATCCTCTAACCCTAATCCTAACCTGTAACCTTAACCATAACCCTTAACCCTAACCAACAAAATAAATCAATAATAATAAGTAGATAAATGCTTGAGGTCATTTTAGCCGTATTAGTGCACTTGCGACAGAGACAATTGAGTACTGTCCATGACAGGGGCGTAACTACAGGGGATGCAGGGGTTGCAATCGCTACCGGGCCCCATGCTCCAGGGGGCCCGGTAGCAAACCAGTGGGTGAACTTCCAGGATCGCAAAGGTCACACTTGCGACCGGACCCTGGCATTGCACCACTGTGGGGAGGCCCCAAGATTGCAGGAAGGGGGCTCACAAGATTGCAGGAAGGGGGCCCACTGCAGAACCTGTGAAAGAATCCTGCTGCGGGACCGTAATAAAAGGCCATGCAACGAGTGTAATGAGCCCCAGGATTAGTGGGAAGAGCCCTGGGCTTGAAGGTAAGGGCCCCGGCCAGGGGTCTGGGGGGCCCGTCATGGTTTCTTGCATCAGGGCCCTGAAGGTTCTAGTTACGCCTCTGGTCCATGATACTTTTTTTATTTGCACTAACATACAATTTTTCAGGACAAGCTTTCGGGGTATGTCCCCTTCACTGGATCTTGATGAAGGGGACATACCCCGAAAGCTTGTACTGAAAAATTGAAAATAAAAAACGTGTCACGGACAGTACTCAATTGTCCAAGAAGTAGATAAATAAATGATAGTAAATAATAATAAAATAAATTAATTAATTAACCTCTAACCATAACCTTTAATCCCTAACCCTGACCCTTAACCCCTTACAAAAATAGTAACACAATGTATAAACAACTAATAAAAAAATAAATAATAAATAAAAGCAGATAGAAAAACTTAAAAAACATAGCAACAATACCCCTACCATATCCTCTAACCCTAATCCCGACCCTTAACCCCTAACCCAAAAAAATAAATAAATAAATAAATAATGATAATAGTAAATAAAAGGAAAAAAAATAAATTAACTTCTAACCATAACCTTTAACCCCCAACGTTGACCCTTAACCCCTTACAAAAAAAGTAAAACATTTTATAAATAAATAATAAATAACAGCAAATGGAAAAGCTAAAAAACATGGCAAAACATGATTAAACAGAATTTTTTTTTTTTCCTATTGGCTAATAAAAAAAAAACGCTAAAGCTCGCAAATGGTCTAAAAAATGCTCATAAATGCCCATACAAACACTTGAAAACAACATATCAGCCTAACTGATGCGATCACAGCAATGTTATTCCACCACCCAACTGTAGCGGGCAAAAGGTTACTGTTACCGTTATTCGGAGGAAAAGCTAATGTGTACCATTTGGAAACCAAACATTCGGTCTTCCACGTGGTTACAGGGCCCAACACCAACTCTGACTTTAATCTGAATTCTTTCCCCTTTTTACTGCCGTTACGAAAGGTCTGTCACTATAAAAAGGAAACTTTAAAGACCGTCTCCTAAGCTGAAGCAGACCTGGCTATTTCACGGTATGCTCTGCTCTATATAACTCGCTGGTGATCTGCATGTCTTCACACTAAAGCCTGTCTTCCAAGATAAAAAGATTCCCACTTATTAAATGGACATTCCCGTCAAAATTGAAATGAAGCTCTGAAATGCAAATAGGGAAGCAACCTACCTGCTCAGCATTTTAGTTTTTGACAGCAGCCATTCTCAACCAAGGTTTAGTAGAACCCTGAAGTTTCTCCAGAGGTTGATAGGGGTTCCTTGTGCTTTACCTTATTGACTTTTCATCTGATGGTGCCTGAATACTTCTGGGGCCAACACCCCTTGGCAGAGTCAGTAGGACACCAAAAATATTTTCATTTGTCTGTAAAGCTGGCAATCTGACCACCATTGTGAGGATCAGTTTTCTCGCCAACCCCTATAAAGCTCTTTTACCATGAGCCTCCGAGGCCTGAAATCTATTCAAGGGTTCCTCTGCGGTAAAAAGGATGAACAAGGCTGGTCTACAGAATGTGTACGAAGAGTAAAATAAACTGTACAGTCTCCAATGACTGGTAGACAGAGACCATGTGATCTTTTTTTTGGAAAATAATTTTTATTGAGATTTTTCAACATACACACAAAAACAGTACAAACCTATAAAACATAAGACCACCTAACTAGGTGGACAGTAAAGTAAACAATTCAACCAACCCCCTCCCCTTAATCCCGTAGTGCAATAGTCCATAAAGTGCATAAATATCCAAATAAGATAACGAAATAACAAAACCAGGACTCAATACCAAAAGTAAAGCCTCGTACACACGCATCGATTATTGGCCGGGAATTTTCGGCCAACGTCCGATCGGCCGATTGTCGGCTTGTTAGTATGATGCTTTCGACAACCGACTCCGACTTTTCGGCCGAATAAAATCTGGTGTGCATGCTATAAAATTTTTGTTGGCCGTCAACACAACGGCCGATTTTCCGTCAGTCAGTACAGATTTCGGCAGACAAAAATCAGATGAGCAAGACTGGGCATGCTCAGAGAAGAAAAAACACACGGAAAGTCAACCATCACATGACATCACTTCTGAAGTAGATTTTTGTTGGCCGAGAAAATTTGTGTGCAGTCTAGGCACATTCCAATCAACAAGACACAACTCTGGACAAAAGTCGGACGATCGGTCGGCCGATAATCGTTGCGTGTGTACTAGGCATTAGTACCTGAGTGCTGGACAGGTCTCTCTTCTAAACAAATTCCTCACTTTGCCAAAATTTGTACCTTCATCTTGCTACAACATTTGTTGAAAATTGGTTTAATTCAGGGTATCAGAGGCCGATAGCCAGCACTGCCAAACCTTCTCAAACTTCTGAGGACATCCCCTACTTAGGTAAGTAGCTTTATATAAAGGCAAAGCATTGTTGATAATGAGACAATGTGATCTTTGCCAAGGTTCAAGCTTTTCCAGCTCCTCTCACCTTCTCTCTGGGTCAGTAAAAAGAATGGCTGCCGGAAGGTTGACGCGTTTCACACAAATATCACATGCTTATTCATAATCCAATAAGCACATGACATTTTTGTGAAATATGTCAACCTTCTTCTGTCTCTGTAGTCTGGTGTGTGTTAGACAGTCTCTTCAAATCAATGGACTTGGACTCCAGAATGGTGTGCAGCCACTCTTTTTATTGGTCTTGTTCTCGGAAGCAAGTCAGGGCTTCGACCCATACGTGGAGTTGCACACTGGTTCAATCACTCACCTGGAGCTAGGCTTTCCCTTGTTCCTGACCTTCTCTCTGGGGCTGTCCTCAGTGCTGGAGAATGCTTTGAGAAGCAGCACATTGAGCATCCAATTTTATTATATGGTGCCCAGGGGTTGACTGGCAACTTTCGGCCCAGGGGGCAAGTACAAACCAGAGGCCCATGGTGAAGCGACTCGGCCCCCCTGCCACCCTCCCACTTCCTGGCCTCCCCTAACCCCCATTTCATGCTGAAGCTCCCCTCTGGGTACTCTTTACTCACCAGCCGAATCCAGATTCCTGGTATGGTCAGCAGAGGCTGGTTGGGGGAGCTGGGAAAGCTTGGCCGGGGCTGGCCAGGGGAAGGAGAGTCTCCAGTGGGGCATGGAACCGGCCTCTGCTCAGACACAGTTTACACCATCCATGCTTGGCGGAAGGCCTGTGCTCTGTCCTTGTCTTCATCCTGCACTTAGTAGGTCAACGGCCGGGACTTTTTACTTCTCTTCACCAGAAATCCTTTAGGCATGTCTGTGGCAGAAGTGGTGCAGCCTTTTTATTGGGCATCAGAGCAGCCTGGGGGGGGGGGGGCGATTGCCCCCCCTGCCCCCTGGCCCAGTCCTCCCCTGATAGTGCCTCTCTCTGCAGTTTTTGGGATCCCCACACTTCTGAATGAAGAAGCTGATGAAGAGGACCTGTGATGTCTCTGGACCAGACCAAAGACACCTGACATTTTATTCAAGGGTCCCTCCAGGGCCAAAAGGTTGAGAAAGGCTGATGTACAGGGTGTGTATGATGAGTAACAAAAGACTCTTCAGTCTCCAATAACCGGAAACTAGACATGTGCGATTTGTTTCATTGTGAATCGAAATTCGGAAGAAATTTTAATTTTTCGGAGATTCGGGGTATCCGAATCTCCGAGTCACAATAGTAACTTATTTCAGAAAATCCAAAAATAAATTATAACAAATTTAGCAAATTCATTCATATTCATTTGTTTCATTCGGATGACATGATGAGATAGTTTGGGCCTTTTGTTAAGGTTTGAAGCATCCGAAATAACGTAACAACATAACGAATCATCCGAATTGATTTGGATCCATTTATTTTTAATGTAGTGAGCGTAGCATGAATTTTGTATTAAGATTATTTTCTTATTGGGTTGAACTTCAGAGATTAATCGTTTAACCGCTTGCGGACCGCCGCACGACTATTTACTGCGGCAGTCAGCCCCTCACAGGCAAAGCGACGTAGGGCTACGTCACTAGCCTGTGAGGTCACAGACCCCCCCCCCCCCCGCGCGTGTGCCCGGTGGACCCGATGTCCGCCAGGCACTCGCGATCTTCCGTTACACCGGAAGAAAGGCAGGCGGCTAATGTAAACAAAGCCGCCTGTCATTCTCCCCTGTGTAAGAATTGAGATCACACGGTTCTACTATGTAGGACCGTTGATCTCTGTTCTTACACTAGTAGCCACAGCCAATCACAGTTATAAACACACCCCTCCCTCTCCAATAAAGTTAACTCCTTCACTGCCAGTGTCATTTTTACAGTAACAGTGCATATGTATAGCACTGATTACCGTAGTAATGTCACCGGTAACCCCAAAAGTGTCAAAAATGTCAGTCAAGGGTCCGATCTGTCCACCGCAATGTCGCAGTCCCGCAAAAAAAATCACAGATCGCCGCCATTACGCGTTTTAAAAAAACAACAAAAATGACAAAAATCTTTCCCTTTGTTAGTAAACGCGATAACTTTTGCGCAAACCAATCAAAATATGCTTTTTGCAATTTTTTTTACCAAACATATGTAGCATAAAATAAATTGGCCTAAAATGTTAAAAAATTTTGATTTTTATGCTTTTTTGGGGGGAATTTCATATAAAAAAATGAGAAAAATATTGTTATTTCTGCAAAATTGACGCTATTTTTTTGTTTATAGCGCATGATCAAAAAATCGCACAGGTGATCAAATACCACCAAAAGAAAGCTCTGTTTGTGGAAAAAAAAGGACGTCAAATTCATTTAGGTACAGCGTCGCACGACCGTGCAATTGTCCGTTAAAATCACGCAGTGCCGAATTGCAAAATAGGCCCTGGTCAGGAAGGGGGTAAAATCTTCCGGGGCTTAAGTGGTTAATTTGTATGTGGGCGGCCCGACAAAGTAATTTGGGAATAAGGAAATGAATCCAACTTAATAACATAAAACCAAAAAAAAAAAAATAAATAAAAATAAAACCATAACAAATTAATACTGATCAGATGAGAGGGATGCGGTAGTCTTTGAGCCCTCGTTCACAATGGAGCGACAAGTCGCAGCCTATTGTTGGCAATGGCACTAATCAAATCGGTGCAATGCCGCATCGATTTGAAAAAGTAGCACCTGCACAACTTTTGTCGATTTCGGACTTGCATAGACATCTGTGCATGAAGCTACACAGATGTCTTCAAAGTCGCACTGACAGGCAGCTTTGAAATCATGCGATTTCAGATGAAGTTGCACGATTTCAAAGCCACATTCAATGTGAACGAGGGCTGGCTCTTGGATAATCAGCCGATTTTTTTTTTTTCCATTAAAATTTTTTAATATTATTTTTTATTATAAAAAAATTTACTACATATGAAATGGAAAATTAATTTCGTTCCATTCGTAATGTTATGATTCTGATGGATCCCCCTCCATCCAACCCAAACACAAAATAACAAATTAACATGTTAAAACAAATTTAGCCGATCTTACAAAAAAAACTTCCGAAATAATAATCGATTCGGAACAACAAATATAACCACATGCCGACCACCCGCCCCATATACATAGCAGCAGGCTGGCTCAGCTGTGTGATTCGACATATGGGTACGTCGATTTGCTGGAGTGGTGCTGGGGGGTGAGTGCGCTCCTACCCCCACTAGGCAGTGGGGATGCCGATCCACGGGGCAGGCAGCTGCGATTTCCGCTGGGCACCCGCGATCGTTCCCCACTGAGAGAGAAGGACGGTCAGATGTTGTAAACACAGCCGGCCGTTCTTCTCACTGAAATCATCACAGAGCCCCTGTGATCCTTCTATATAGGGACACAGGTTTCTATGATTATTTGACAAGTCCCGCCCCCATACAGTTAGAAACACTCCCCTAGGCTCACGTGAAACCCTTTGATCACCCCTGGTTTAACCCCTTCCCTGCCAGTGTCATTATTACAGTAACAGTGCATATTTTTAGCACTGATTACTGTAGTAATGTCACTGGTCCCCCCAAAAGTGTCAAAAATGTCAGTTAGGGGTCCGATCTGTCCGCCGCAATGTCGCAGTCCTGATAAAAATTGCAGATCGCCGCCATTACTAGTAAAAAAAAAAATAAAATTTAAAAAAATGACATAAATTTTTCCCCTAGTTTGTAGAAGCGATAACTTTTGTGCAAACCAATCAAAATACGCTTATTGGAATTTTTTTTACCAAAAATATGTAGCAGAAAACAAATTGACCTAAAATGATGAAAAAATTATATTTTTACATTTTTTTTTTGGGAATGTTATATAGAAGAATGTGAAAAATATTGTTTTTTTTTCCGGATTGTCGCTCTTTTTTTATTTATAGCGCAAAACATAAAAATCGCAGAGGTGATCGAATACCACCAAAAGAAAGCTCTATTTGTGGGGGAAAAAGGACGTCAATTTTATTTGGGTACAGCGTCGCACGACCGCGCAATTGTCCGTTAAAGTAACGCAGTGCCGAATCACAAAAAAATGGCCTGGTCATTAAGGGGGCAAAACCTTCCGGTCCAAAAGTGGGTAAGGTGGTATTAAACCCAAAGCGAACATGTCGTATATTACAGCTTCCCAATCACGAGATGTGGTGGCTGCATTCGTTTTCTTTTTTAGGCTTTTTTCCCCTCTGTTCCTCACCAGTAACTCACCTCCTGTATTAGAGCACGCCCCACTCTGGCTGAAAGAGCACAGGAGGAACAGCTGACAGCAGCATTCTCTGTCACTTGGGGGGGGGGGGAGTGTTTGATGTACTAGCAGGTTTAAATAAACTAACAAATTAAAGGCAAATCCCAGCTCACAATTTTTTAATCAGTTACAGCAAACTTTTTTTTTTCTTTTGGGATAAATGTTTTCCATGAATAAATAAAAGCAGATCACTGTAAGCACCCCTGTCAGTGGTAAATGGTTTGTCTCATCCCTGTAAACTGATAGATTCTGCTGGAAAGCTTCTTCTTTTGAAAAACAACAGACTTGCTGGCTGGATCACCAGGTGAAAATAGAAGAAAGGAAACGAATGCAGCCATCACATCTAAGGACTGGTAAGCTGCAATATAATAAATGTTAAGGGTTTAATACCTCTTTATTGGCCAGGTTGAGGATCGTCTGTCCTTTATTACAGGGAGATATTTTGGGTGAACAATCTTCAAAGACAATATAAAAAATTCTGGGACTTATCCAAGCAGGATTTAAATAAAAAAGGAGTTTGCACGGTGATGTACGCCCCGTTTCCATGGTGTGGTGCCTGTCTAATAGTTTATTCATCTCAGCACCACATTATAGCCGAGGTCTCTGTCCATGGTGCTGAAGACTGGCAGACAGGTCCAGCAGCTGAAACCAACCCTGCACAGCGCCTTCCATGCAGGCATACACTCACCGGACACTTTATTAGGTACACCTGTTCAACTGCTTGGTAACACAAATTGTTAATCAGCCAATCACATGGCAGCAACTCAATGCATTTAGGCATCTAGATGTGGTGAAGATGACTTACTGAACATCAAACTGATCATCAGAATGGGGGAAGAAAGGGGATTTATGTGACTTTGAACGTGGCATTGTTGTTGGTGCCAGACGGGCTGGTCTGAGGATTTCAAAAACTGCTGATCTACTGGGATTTTCACCCACAACCATCTCTCGGGTTTACACAGAATGGTGCAAAAAAGAGAAAATATCCAGTGAGCGGCAGGTGTGTGGAGGAAAATGCCTTGATGATGTCAGAGGTGAGAAGAGAATGGGCAGATGAATGGTTCCAGATGATAGAAAGGCAACAGTAACTCAAATAACCACTCGTTACATCCAAGGTATGCAGAATACCATCTCTGAACACACAACGCATCGAATCTTGAAGCAGATGGGCTACAGTAGCAGAAGACCACACCGGGTGCCACTCCTGTCAGCTAAGAAGAGGAATCTGAGGCTACAATTGGCACAGGATCACCAAAATCGGACAATAGAAGATTGGAAAAGCATTGCCTGGTCTGATGAGCCTCGATTTCAGCTGTAACATTGAGATGGTAGGGTCAGAATTTGGCTCATGGATCCATCCTGCCTTGTATTAACGGTTCAGGCTGGTGGTGGAGGTGTAATGGTCTGCGGAATAATTTCTTGGCACACTTTGGGCCCCTTAGTACCAATTGAGCATCATTGAACCCCACGGCCCACCTGAATATTGTTGCTGACCATGTCCATCCCTTTATGACTACAGTGTCCCCATCTTCTGATGGCTCCTTCCAGCAGGATAATGCACCATGTCACAAAGCTCCAATCATCTCACCACTGGTTTCTTCACCATGACCAGGGCCGCTGATAGGGGGGGACCACCAGCCCTCTTGTAGGGGGCCCCGAGCACACAGGGGGCTCCACACAGAGAGGGGGATTAGTGATGGACAACAATTACAGAAATCTTCCTCCAGCACCTGAATCTGATCTGTCCCTCTCCCTGCTATCAGCTTTTATCTGTTGAGAAAGAGACAGTCGTCCCTCACTAATCCCCCCCCTCCCCCCTCCCAGCACTTATCTCTGCTCAGGAGTTTATTTGTAAATTGTAACTTTGTTTCTCTCTCTCTGATCACTGAGCTCCAACACCAGCCTGTATATTTTTCTCATCTCATCTTCTTTTTTATTTAACATAGGTTTTTTTTAGATTTAGCAGGAATTATGTGAGTTATATTTGTGTCTGATAATAGTGATTTTGTTGTAATTTTAGCTAAATATATCTTTAATATTTTCCTGGGGGAGCCCTGCCAGGTAGTCTGCAGGGGGCCCCGCGATTTCTAACAGCAGCCCTGACCATGACAATGAGGTCACTGTACTCCAATGGCCTCCACACTCACCACATCTCATCCAATAGATCACCTTTGGGATGTGGTGGAACGGGAGATTCCCATCATGGATGTGCAGCCGAAAAAATCTGCAGCAACTGCGTGATGCTATCATGTCACTATGGACCAAAATCTCTGAGGAACATTTCCAACACCTTGTTGAATCTATGCCATGAAGAATGAAGGCAAAAGGGGGTCCAACCCGGTACTAGAAAAGTGTACCTAATAAAGTGGGCGGTGATTGTATGTAGCAGTTTGAAGCATTGCTTACACTGGATCTCCTTAACTATTTTGCACCCGCGCTATGCTGAAAGATGGCTACAGCGTGGGCTTAAAATACTGGGAGGGCGTACATAGACGTCCTTCCGTTCTCATGACACCCACACATGCGCGGTGTGCTCTGTGATCTTCAAGTCCTTTTGACTTGGCTGATCACAAAGCAGTGTGAAGGGCCAATCACAGCAGGCCCTTTTCCATGTGATCAGCTGTCAGCCAATAACAGCTGATCACGGATAAACAGAAGCTGGTTTACAGCTTATTTTTTCCTTCACACTGTCAGTGTTGCCTATCAGTGCCCATCAGTGCTGCTTATAAGTGCCACCTCTCCATGCTGCCTATAAGTGCCCACCAGTGCTGCCTATCAGTGCCACCTCTCCATGCTGCCTATCAGTGCCCATCAGTAATGTCTATCAGTGCCACCTCTCTATGCTGCCTATAAGTGACCACCAGTGCCACCTATCAGTGACACCTCTCCATCCTGCCTATCAGTGCCCATCAGTGCTGCCTATCAGTGCCACCTCTCCATGCTGCCTATCAGTGCCCATCAGTGCTGTCTATCAGTGCCACCTCTCCATGCTGCCTATCAGTGCCACCTCTGCATGCTGCCTATAAGTTCCCATCAGTGCTGCCTATCAGTGCCACCTATCAGTGCCACCTCTCCATGCTGCCTATAAATGACCACCAGTGCCACCTATCAGTGCCCATCAGTGCTGCCTATCAGTGCCACCTCTCCACGCTGCCTATCAATGCCCATTAGTGCTGCCTATCAGTGCCACCTCTCCATGTTGCCTATCAGTGCCCATCAGTGCTGACTATCATTGCCACCTCTCCATGCTGCCTATCAGTGCCCATCAGTGCTGCCTATCAGTGCCACCTCTCCATGCTGCCTATAAGTGAGCACCAGTGCCACCTATCAGAGCCCATCAGTGCTGCCTATCAGTGCCACCTCTCCATGCTGCCTATACAGTGGGTACGGAAAGTATTCAGACCCCCTTAAATGTTTCACTCTTTGTTATATTGCAGCCATTTGCTAAAATCATTTAAGTTCATTCTTCTTCCTCATGAATGTACACATAGCACCCCATACTGACAGAAAAACACAGAATTGTTGACATTGTTGCAGATTTATTAAAAAAGAAAAACTGAAATATCACATGGTCCTAAGTATTCAGACCCTTTGCTCAGTATTTAGTAGAAGCCCCCTTTTGATCTAATACAGCCAGGAGTCTTTTTGGGAAAGATGCAACAAGTGTTTCACACCTGGATTTGGGGATCCTCTGCCATTCCTCCTTGCAGATCCTCTCCAGTTCTGTCAGGTTGGATGGTAAACGTTGGTGGACAGCCATTTTTAGGTCTCTCCAGAGATGCTCAATTGGGTTTAAGTCAGGGCTCTGGCTGGGCCATTCAAGAACAGTCACGGAGTTGTTGTGAAGCCACTCCTGCGTTATTTTAGCTGTGTGCTTAGGGTCATTGTCTTGTTGGAAGGTAAACCTTCGGCCCAGTCTGAGGTCCAGAGCACTCTGGAGAAGGTGTCTCCCTGGCATGTTCTCCTCTGTCTCCCCGGCATGTTCCCCTGCGTGTTTCCCTATGTCTCCCCGGCGTGTTCTCCTATGTCTCCCCGGCGTGTTCTCCTATGTCTCCCCGGCGTGTTCTCCTATGTCTCCCCAGCATGTTCTCCTATGTCTCCCCGGCATGTTCCCCTATGTCTCCCCGGCGTGTTCTCCTATGTCTCCCCAGCGTGTTCTATGTCTCCCCAGCATGTTCTCCTATGTCTCCCCAGCATGTTCCCCTATTGGCGCTTTTCCACTGCATGGAACCGTACCGGTTCGGCACGCTTTTGTGCTTTTCCACTGCTGGTACCGCATGGTATAGGGTCGGAACGGTTCGGTACGGTATAGGTTTGCTTTTCCACTGCATGGAACCGAACGGTACGGTACGGCTCTGAAAAAACAGTACCTACTCCAACAGGTACCAAACTGGTACCATATCCCACAATCCTTTGCATGCAGTCACTACTAGCCACTGATTGGTCAGAGAATCCCACCCACCCCGTTGTTATCCCACCCACTTAACTTTAGTACTACTTTAGTGGAAAAGCAAACCTATATCGTACCGTACCGAACCGTTCCAACACTATACCATGCGGTACCAGCAGTGGAAAAGCAAACCGGGCCAAGCAGGGCCGAGCCGGTACTTGCAGTGGAAAAGTACCATATGTCTCCCCGGGATGTTCTCCTATGTCTCCCCGGGATGTTCTCCTATGTCTCCCCGGCGTGTTCTATTTCTCCCCGGCATGTCCCCCTATGTCTCCCCGGCATGTTCTCCTATGTATCCCCAGCGTGTTCTCCTATGTCTCCCCGGCCTGTTCTCCTATGTCTCCCCAGCGTGTTCTCCTATGTCTCCCCAGCGTGTTCTCCTATGTCTCCCCGGCCTGTTCTCCTATGTCTCCCCAGCGTGTTCTCCTATGTCTCCCCAGCGTGTTCTCCTAGGTCTCCATGCACACACAGGCTGTTAGCAGTTTTTGGGAAGGGCGTTTTCTGGCTGTAAAAAACCCAGAAAATTAGTGGGTTTTGAGTGGCGTTTTTCAGCTGTAAAAACGCTCTAACGTCAATAAACGCTTATAAGCGCCATAAAATGCTGCTGACTGGCGTTTTTTTGACGTTTTTAAGCCTGGGTTCACACTGGTGCATGCTGAACACCGCATGTGATATGCACAAACGCACCACATTCCTGTGAACATCACATGTGATGTCTGTTCGATGCGATTTGAGAGATATATTTTGCATAGGATGCATTAAGAGGAAAAACGTTGAGACTTTACATTCATTTCAACAATGGCTTCAGAATTGGGCAGGCATTGATGCTTTGCAACCGCCTCCATTCCCTTCTCTTTAAAGAGAAAGATGATGAAAGATGAAGCCTAATAAAAGAGCGCACATGCCCATCAATGGCACGATGAATACTCTGAAATGCGTCGTTCATTCCTGTTCTGGTGACGTCATCCTGCAGACGCTGCATGGCACACTGCATTCTGCACCATCTTGGGAGATCACGGCCAGCTTTCTTGTGTATCCATTCCTGCAGCAGTGGACATGAATTCTGTTTCATTGTCCCGGACATCACATACCATGATGAGCTTACTTAACTGCTATATGTGAGTGGCCATTTTTGTTTTTTTTTGTCCAAATAAAAATTTTAATCAGTCTGCCCTCAGAGTCGCTTGTCCCCTCTCTCTCCTCCCAATCCATTTCTCCTGAAATGGACTTATGGCATTTACAGTGTGTTTAAGGTGCAAAGTGGAAAAAGTGATCATTTCCCATTTAGCCTTGTACAAAAGAGAAAAAAACACATCTTACTGGGCGTTTGAGGAACGTTGACTGATGCAACATGAACGCCTGTGCAATGCACAGCCCCTAATGTGTTGTGACATGCCAGAATGTATTTCTATTGACTTGTAAAGTTACAGGAAGATCCATGTTAATCCAAAGGATCTCCAGGTGTTCCAGAGCTCCAGGGAGACAATATTTGAAGGATGGATTTCAGGAATCCAGCCACTTTGTAAAAAATGAAGGCACACTGTGAGTTAAGTCTAAGGAGGCGCATGACTTAGTTACATAATTGGTCTGGTTGAAAAAAAAAGACCATCTAGTTCAGCCAATAAAAGGGAAAAACATCTCCTTGGTTTATCTCTATTATTTGTATCTGACAAGTTTTTGGCTCTGCCAGAACATACACTGACACTCAGGGTTGAGAGAGAGGTACACGAAGCAGCTATGCTCACCCTTCCTCTCTGCTGCCCATTCAGAGGAGCCTTTGTATTTTGTGAATGAGTTCACATAATACAAAGGCTCCTGTGATTGGGCAGGAGGAGGAGCGGGGCAGGCATAACAGCTGCACTTACTGTAATGTTGAAGACGCTTATGGGCCATACACACTATAAGATTTTCTGAAGACTTTTTCCTTTAGACTTACCAAAACCATCTAATATGAGGTCAAACCTAAACACTTTCAATTTGTATGCAATCTGGCAGGCCCTTGCACTACATAGAAAAGGTAAATATGAAGGAAATCTAACCACAAAAGTTGGATAGTGTGTATCCAGCTTTAGACCTGAAGCGCCAAGCTCCTGGAAATACAGCCATAGCCAAATTCGAGGAGTGCAGTTAAACTGGCAGATATAAATAAGAGATAAGCCCACGAGATGTCATGTAGCTCCTTGGACTTAACTCATAGTGTGCCTTCACATTTTACAAAGAAGCTGAATTCCTGAAATTAAAAGCCCCCACAATCCAAGCTCCATTATGTCCAAGATTCTTTGTAGGTCGAAGACAAAACCATTCAGTAGTGTCACAGTTCAGAAGAGAGTTGAAGAACTTTCAAAAATATGTGGACACCTTGCATTGCTACGTTCCCAGCATCTGGCCTATGCCAGTTCCTCCATACCCTTGTAATGACCTTCTGCCTCCAGTGTGTAAAATTAGAGTTTGGTATTTGCACATCTTCTGATAACACAGGGCCCCACAGTGCGGGAACACTATGAACCTCCAGGACACCTTCGTACTATGGCTTTAGGAGGATTTTCACAATACGCGGCCATCAAATACATTTTCTGCATACTTGGGCTAAACAATCATTATTCATGTGGAATACCATGGTAACCTTGTTATCAACAAATATGCACAAGTTACACCTTATTATGAAAGAAAGGTAGAAAAACACATCGAATTAGTATGTTGTTTTTATGTAACACGGACCTTTATGAGCATGTGTTAGCATGGCACTGTTTATACAGTCAATCTAGTGCAGGGAATTTACTTAACTAGACTTAAAATGGAATTCCAGGCTAATCCTAACTATGCTTGAATCTGCTCCTATCTCCCCCCCCCCCTCCAAAACCTAATCTAACTACCCCGTAAAAGGAAGGAACGTATATACTTACCTATTCTGAGGACGCTCTGGTCAGGTCACGCGATATCCCCAGCGGCTGGCTTCAGGAGGGAGGAATGATCACCGACAACGACTGAAATGCCTGGGCATTGACATCACCCATAGGCTTGCTATAGGTCACCCGTTGTTGGCTGTCCTGTCTCTCTCCTGAAGCCGCTGTTGGGAGCTGATCACATGACTGGATCTCCATTTGATTAGGTAAGTATAAGCCTCTTCCTTTCATAGGGTAGACAGAATATAACTCCCACAGCAGTCACATGAGGATGCTGTACTGCTCTAGCAAGAAAATGTAAAAAAAATTCCAAATAATTTTGACAAAAAATTACAACTGTTTACTTTCTAAAATAGGGGCAATTTATGGGATATTTGTTCTTTCCTGGCATTATAAGGCCTCAAGAAATGAGATAGGCCATCAGTACATCAAGATTGATCACTTTTCTAATGTACACAGAGTATAGCATCAAGTCAATTAAACTCCTGGGATATTAATCTGGTGTGTTAAGTAGCAGAGGGGGTTGTTAATCAGTTTCAGCTGCTTTGGTGTTAATGAAATTAACAACAGGTGCACTAGATGGGCAACAATGAGATGATCTCCAAAACAGGAATGGTTCTACAGGTGGAGGCCACTGACTTTTTTCCCTACTCATCTTTTCTGACTGTTTTCAATAGTTTTGCATTTGGCTAGGGTCAGTGTCACTACTGGTAGCATGGGGCGATACCTGGACCCTATAGAGGTTACACAGGCAGTCTTCCTTTGTGCAAGGAGGAACAGGATGAGCACTGCCAGAGCCCTACAAAATGACCTCCAGCAGGCCACTGGTGTACATGTCTCTGACCAAACAATCAGAAACAGACTTCTTGAGGGCCCGACGTCCTCTGGTGGGCCCTGTTCTCACTGCCCGGCACTGTGGAGCTTGATTGGCATTTGCCATTAAACACCAGAATTGGCAGGTCTGCCACTGGCGCCGTGCTTTTTTACAGATGAGAGCAGATTCACTCTGAGCACATGTGACGAACGTGAAAGGGTCTGGAGAAGCCATGGAGAACATTATGCTGCCTGTAACATTGTTCAGCATGGTCTGGAGAGGCATATCCCATGGAGGGACGCACAGACCTCTACAGGCTGGGGTGCCTTGGCAAATGCCCTAATATTGCCCAAAAATTGTATACAAGCCACCATGTGGATGAAGGCTGCCCTTTCATTTACACTAAGTTGCAGGATTTCATTGTGCACCATTACAACCTTCTAGCTGCCAGTGTTCTAATGGACAATGGAATCATCAGTTGATGAGGAGGATGTCAGTCGCCTGCATAGCATCCTTTTTTACCCTTCCCTACCCCTCTTCATCAGTGTTAGGGTCACATTAGCTGAGTGAAGGAGAAAAACAGAGGGGGAAGAGAAGAATGGTATACTAGTCAGTACAAGTTTGCAAAGGTGTATTTGCTTTGGAAGAATCAATCACCTCTAATGCTAGATGTCTTATTTGGACTTGTGGATGTTGCTGCATTATGTAAAACTATTAGAATAGCCTTTACATTTTAGAATTGGGTGCCTCGAGACTGTCCATTATTTTTAAAGGGTGTCTTGACTGATAAAAGGTTGAGAAACACAGAGCTAGACAATGGCACCCTGACTGCCATTAGGTATCGGGACGAAATCTTTGGACCCATCATCAGACCCCACACTGGTGCAGTGGGTCCTGGGTTCCTCATGGTGCAAGACAATACCCGGCCTCGTGTGCTGAGAGTATGCAGCCAGTTTCTGGAGGATGAAGATGATACCATTGAATGGCCCTCAAGCTCGCCTGACCTAAATCCAATAGGACACCTCTAGGTCATTATGTTTTGGTCCATCTGATGCCACCAGGTTGCACCTCAGTTTGTTCAGGAGCTCAGTGATGCTCTGGTCCAGATCTGGGAGGAAATACCCCAGGACACCATCTGTAGTCTCATTAGGAGCATGCCCCAATGTTGTCAGGCATGCATACAAGCACGTGGGGCCATACAAACTACCAGTATCATTTTGAGTTGCTGCAATGAAATTTCAGCAAAATGGACTAGCCTGCTGCATAATTTTTTCACTTTGATTTTGGGGGGTGTCTTGCAATTTTTTTTTTTTTTTTTTACAAATATTCGGTATTTTTTCCCTTTATATAGCAAAAAAAAAAAAGTTTTAAAAACCCAGTGGGTTTTACATACCACCAAAAGAAAGCTCTATCAGTCTCAAAAAAAATAATTAATTTGAGCACAGTGCTGCATGACTGAGTAATTGTCATTCAAAGTGTGAGAGCAGTGAAATCTGAAAATTGTCTGGGCAAAAAGGGGTTCAAAGTGTCTGGTATTTATTGAGGTGGTTAAAAGGGGATTGGGAGCAGATTTGAGCATAGTTAGGAATAGCCTGGCCTTCCACACTTTGGCTTGGCTCACATATGTGCGAATTGGATTCGGTTTTCACCACATCCAATTCGCATGACATGCGAGTGTGACCAGCTCTCACTGGAGCTGGTTCACACATGTCCTGGGAGGCCGTGGTGTGGTTTCCAAAAGGGACCTGTGCATTTTTGTGTCCCGCTTAGGTGCGAATTCAAGTAAAAATTCAGACCTGAATAACACCAGACCACAGGCTGGAAACTGCGGCTGCACATATGTGAACCTGGTCTAAAGCTTTCAGTGGCCTAACGAGTATGCAGCTTCTTTATCTTTGAAACCTTGTCTGTGTTTCAGTGTAAGCTGGTGCCATGACCACTGCTCCACGTTTCCCGTCACAGGATGGCTCCTTTCTCTGGTAGCATCCCACTGAGCCACCCTTGCATGCAGGGACTACAGTTGTGTCTCCCTACAGTGTGTCCCTTTAGTTTTGTAATTATTTCCATGTGTTAGCAGGAATAACTACAAAACAAAAGGGGTAATGTGCATCCTGTAGCTCATGTATAGGACGCAAACTGGCCATGCCAGCATGGATCTACTTCCGTGGTTAGAATGATTTATGAAAAGGAAAGGGAATGGCAGGGTCACAAGGTATTTGCTGCTGAAATTACCTAAAAAAATAAACACAAAAAAAAACAGTACCATACAAGACTTGTGATTGTCACCCGTATACTTTACTAATGCAGCCATTATCAACCAAGGCTTAATGGAAGTCCAAGGTTCCTCCAGAGGTCAGTAGGGTTTTCTTGTGCTGTGGTTGATTGAACTCCCATCTGATGTTGCCTGAATAGTTCTGGGGACAACGTTAGCTGCAATGATCTTTTTAGCAGTTTGTGAGAGTGGCATTCTGACCACCACTGTAAGGAGGGTATTCTACCAGTTAGTCTATACACTCACCTTCTTTACCTCTTCCAGCTCCTGCTGGCATCGCTCTCCAGACTGCTAGAAAGGTCCCAATTGGAGTGCCCTCCGTATAACAACACCTGGGGCAGGAGTCGGCGCTACAGAGAAAGCATTGGCTTATGCAGCTTCTGCTCCCTCTGTGGTTGTGTGCTTCCTTCGCTCGATGCACTCTGAAGTTCTGGGATGGCAGGTTGGCAACCCATTGATCACAATCTGGGCTTGCACACCCGCCATCCGGAGCATGGGCATGCGTTTTACTGGTTTAAGACTGTGGGCCACGGGTTGAGCACCCTTCCTGTAGACCATAAATGGCAATGTGATTGGGCACGGGTGAGATTATGCAGAAAGATGCATATCTATACACTGGTTTAAGACCGTGGGCCACGGGTTGAGCAACCTTCCTGTAGACCATAAATGGCAGTGTGATTGGGCACGGGTGAGATTATGCAGAAAGATGCATATCTATATACTAAGGAGATAACACCAGAGCCATTGTTACCTTCAGGATTGATAGTGATTAGTTGGAAGACTCCAGCTCAGCCAATCAACAGTTGGCAGGAAATTCTGTAGACCAGTGTTTGTCAGCTGGGGTGCAGCAAGTATGGGGCCCAAGTTTTGCCAGGATTAGTGCCATGACAAGGACGGCTTGGTTGGTCTCCAGCCCCAAAACAATCAGTTATGCATATCATCTTTTATTACTATGATGCTGGTGGCTGGCCCAACCGCACCTTGGCAACACATGATGCTGATCCAGGCCAGCCCCCAGCATTCAAATAAAGATGGAGCCTTTGATTTAAAGTTAATTTCGTTAAGGTGGTTGTGTGCATCATCCCAGGCTCAAGTTTCCCATTGTTAAGTAAAAAGTAAGTTTTTTTTTTAGACTAAGATGCCTCAAGTTTGTGCAAACACTACTGTAGACAATAAAAGGCACACTGATTGGGCACATGTGATCCTATTGCCCAAAGATGCAATAGTCTATGTACTAAGGGGATAACATCTGAAACATCAAAACCTCCAGGGAACAATAATGATTGGTTAGAAGACTCCAACCCAGCCAATCAACATTTCCCACCTGAGAACAACTGGCAGGGGATTGTCATATGGTTTAAAGATACTTATAATCTTTTGCCTATATGATAGTGTGTGTGTATATACAGTATCGGGAGGGAAAATGGCTAATTTGGACATTTTCACTTGGGGGTGTACTCACTTTTGTTGCCAGTAGTTTAGACATTAATGGCTGTGTGTTGAATTATTTTGAGGGGACAGCAAATTTACACTGTTATACAAGCTGTACACTCACTACTTTACATTGTAGCAAAGTGTCATTTCTTCAGTGTTGTCACATGAAAAGATAGAATAAAATATTTACAAAAATGTGAGGGGTGTACTCACTTATGTGAGATACTTTATATATCTTTTAACCACTTGCCGACCAGTCACGTTGACTGTACTGCGGCAAAGTGGCTCGTTCCCGTCCAACGACATAGACCTACGTCGCTGGACTCCTCCCCTTCTGGGCGGCGCTTGCGCGCCGCCGGAGGCTCACTCCCGCTGTTTTCAGTCACAGCGGGAGTCGGGCCAGGGGAGGAGCGGCGGTAATCACCACCGCTCTTCCCCGATCGTCGGGGAATCGAGTCTGGAGATCCGCCCGCTTGTGTAAACAAAGCGGGCGGATCTCCTAAGTGACAGACAGGGTCAGATTGCAGGGTTCAGCATAGCTGAACATGCGATCTGTCCCTGTGTCACTCAGTCACCTCCCCCCACACACGTTAGTAAGCACCAAGCATACATTAACCCCTCCCTCTCCAATAAAATTAACCCCTTCCCTGCCATTTTCATTTTTACAGTAACAGTGCATATTTATAGCACTGATTACTGTAGTAATGTCACTGGTACCCCCAAAAGTGTCAAAAATGTCAGTCAAGGGTCCGATCTGTCCGCCGCAATGTCGCAGCCCCGCAAAAAAAATCGCAGATCGCCGCCATTACTCGTTAAAAAAAAAAACACCAAAAATCTTTCCCTTAGTTAGTAAACGCAATAACTTTTGCGCAAACCAATCAAAATACGCTTATTGCGATTTTTTTTTACCAAAAATATGTAGCAGAAAACAAATTGGCCAAAAAATTAAAAAAATTTTGATTTTTTTACATTTTTTTGGGGGGAATTTCATATAAAAAAAGGTGAAAAATATTGTTATTTTTTAAAAATTTACACTCTTTTTGTTTATAGTGCAAAAAGTAAAAATCGCACAGGTGATCAAATACCCCCAAAAGAAAGCTCTGTTTGTGGGGAAAAAAAGGACGTAAATTTCGTTTGGGTACAGCGTCGCACGACCGCGCAATTGTCAGTTAAATTTGCACAGCGCCGAATCGCAGAAAGTGGCCTGGACGTAAGACAGCAAAATCCTCCGGTGGTAAAGTGGTTAAAATAGTTGAGAAAGGCTGGTATGGATCATGATGTAACACTTAAGGCATCAGCATTAACTTAGGGTTACTGCACATCCAGAAAGTTAGGGTAGAAGTGAAATGTTTCTTCTTTCCCCCAACAAGCAGAACTCATTTATTTCAGATAGTGATTCAGACTGCAAACAGCCAGACTCTCCTGTGTAAATGAATGAGCTGAGAGATGTAAACTGCTGAACTGCATGGTGTCATGAATGGAGTATCTCACTTGAGAAGAACCTTGTGAAGGACTGAAAGAATCTCTACAAAACATGAATAAACAGACACAAATTGTTTATTTTTTTATTTGTTTCTACAAGGAGTGTGCTATAGTACAGAGGGCACGCAGAGACAACATTTCCAGTCATACACATTCTGTCAGTGTGTCGTCCTGTATTTCATGTTTTTTATTCCACAGGCGTCTCTAATTCTTGAACCCGGAGGGCCTACTGCTCACACTGTACTACCAAGGAGAGGAAAAGGTGTGAAGGCTCCGAGTCCCATCATAGCCTTCAAATATAACAGATCTCTAAGGTCAGCCCCCCTCGAAGAGAGAGGAGATAAAAGTGCGTTCTTGCATGACAGGACAAAATATGAACTCCCATCCATTAAACAAGATACTTTCTTCCCTTTATCATCCTGGATAAACCATTGTCAAGTAGTCCAGTCACGGCGTCTTAAAGAGTGCATGACGCAGTGGCAGCCATTATTTTGAGATGAACCAGCATATGGCCTCTGAATCCACTAGCAACTGGTGATACATCTGAAGCATTATGGAGGACTTTGCGGTAGCTCATGGATGTAAGGCTGGACATCAGTCCATCAAAATTACATAAAAAAGACCACTTTCTTTTATTTAACCTACTTTAGTCATGATTTGAAAATTAATCACAAAGCATTAAAGAAATCTTAAAACCAGAGTTCACCCCTTGCATACCTCTGACCTTTGCTGCATTTTCTTGGCCTCAACTGTTTCCTGGTCGCAATTTGTAGATGAACATTCTCAGGTACAGTGGCTCGTGTTGGGAGAACATTGATCTACATCAGGCATGTCCAACCTGCGGCCCGAGGTCCGCATGCGGCCCACTGCCCCCTGAAAATTTTTTTTGCTGGGGAGGAAGGAAGTTGGGTCAGGGGCACAGCCACAGCAGCTTCCAACTAACGGTAGGCAGAGGCTGCCTCAGAGGGGAGGGGGGGAGGCAAGTATGTGCAGTGTTTCTGACTCCTATCACCATGACCACTTCAAATCACTGAAGTGGTCATGGTGGTTAGAGTGTTCCTTTATTATCTCTCAGAAGACGTAAACCTCTGTATACTGATTCCATTTCATTTAATCATCCTCTAGTTGTGTTCAATTAGTACGGGGGGGGCGCGGCGGCATTTTAGTACATACCTTAACTATTGTATACATTTTATATGCGGCCCGAGAAAATTTCTCTACACTCAATGTGGCCCAGAGAAGCCAAAAGGTTGGACACCCATGATCTACATTGTATTTTCCAACTAGCAGTGCAAGCCTGTGTGCTACCCTTAAGCCTCGTACACACGCAACGAATTTCCGCCGACCGGTCGTCTATCTTTTGTCCAGAGTGGTGTCTGTTGGTTGGAATGTGCTCTAGACTGCACACGAATTTTCCTGTACGACAGAATTCTATTTTAGAAGTGATGTCATGTGTTGGATTGCTTTCTATGTGTTCTTTCATCTCTGAGCATGCCCAGTCTTGCTCATAAGATTTTTTCCCCATCGAAATCTGTACTAATGAGACGAAAATCGGACGTGTGTTGACGGACGACAAAAATTATATAGCCTGCACACCAGGATTTTTTCGGCCAAAAAGTCGGAGTCGGTTGTCGGAAGCACCATACTAGCCAGCCGAAAATCGGCAGATCGGTCGTCGGACGAAATCTCCCGGCCGAATTTCTTATCGTGTGTACGGGGCTTAATTCTGGGATGGTGCTGCCAGAGGATGGTCTTAACTAGGGGTCAGGAACTGTTGGTTCTTGTCCATGTGATCTCACTGTGTGTAGTCCATTCATCAGAACTAGGCAGCATTTAGGATAAAGTCATAAGGTTTGAACCTTCTGAAAGTCAGAGGTGATTGCCCTGAAAATTTTAGGGGGGGCGGGTGCATGACCTTTTGGGAGCGCCACCCCACCTAGTATTTGGGTGAGCCTTGCTTCAGCACCCCTCCCGAAGACAGGGGTCAGCCTAGTTTTGGCTGGGTGTACCACGGGTACCCCAGTCCCTGTCAGGAGCCTTGTGTCCCAGGACAATAGGGGCCGGGTCCTTTCTCTTTGGAGGAGGACAATGTGTACACCCTGTTCACTGTGTGCTTCACTTTTTTTTTATGTATCTGGTGTTTAATTTTGTGTGTGCTCACTACACCACGGAGCTTCAAAAAAAATATCTTTTTTTTTTTGCTTACGGCCAATAAAACTTTTTTGCTTTGCAATGGTTTAAAGAATTTTCAAGTGTCGTGGACTACCCTATGACTGATCATTCAGTTACAGCTTAGTCCAGACACCGGTTCATTACTGGGCATATGTCTGAGAACATTTCTGAATTTGGTGATGGATTGTTGAATTTAGAAATTTGCAAATTTAAATCTTCAGCTTTGTGTGTACTGAATCCCTTTGCTAATAAGCAATACAAATCTGGTGGTCATTTAGTAAGCCTTCTTCCACCTCAAGAGCTAATGGCACAGATGGTGTTACTTCCTAGAGATTTGATAGGCTGCATATTAAAGTGGCTGGCTGTAGTTTATAGATCTAATTTTCTTTTTTTTAATATCCAATACAAACCCCATTCCCAATTTGCAGTCTAGAAAGGTCAGCAAAAAAAAAAAAAAAATAAAAAGGTTAAATTTAATCGTACTTGCTCATCTAACTTGTAACTAAAATAATTTTTGTTTGTTGCAAAGATTAAGCCTTTTCTAGTAGTTGGTCACATTCTTCTGGACTTGTTCTGTAATTTTAAAGTGCTTCGAAGTTCATCCAATCGGTTTCTTCAATTCTAATCAGTATCAAGAAAATACCTTTTGTAAGGAAGAATGGGCAAAGATACCTCAAACAAGAATTGAAAGACTCTTGGCTGGCTACAAAAAGCGTTTACAAGCTGTGATACTTGCCAAAGGGGGCAGTACAAGATATTAACTCTGCAGGGTGCCCAAACTTTTTCAGACGCCATTTTTTTGTTTTCTGTTATTTTGAAAGTGTAAATGATGGAAATAAAATCTAACTTTTGTTGACATATTATAAGAATGTCTAATCTGTAATTTGATGCCTTTTGGATTTTTCCATCTTTCCTTGGCTTCTTTATGCAAATTAATACAAATTTTTACCTGGGGTGCCCAAACTTTCGATCTCCACTGTATATATCCAAAAAACCCAACACCAGCGGAATATCTTGGAAAATTTAGTGCAGTGTAGTGAGGAATGCCAAGACCTGTGTATGTGGGCTATTTTCATGGAATATCTGAATTATTTTCATAAATTACTCTATGTATGTATTTCACAAATTTTAGTGCTGGCAGCTGTTGTTTGTTTTTTCACCTAAGCGCAGTGGTTTTGGGGTTTTTAATAATACAAGTCCAGCTGAATATGACCAACTTGTACTAGATATACCATGACCTGGATAAATGAGAAAATGAAAACACACCCAGATTGGAATTTATCTCTCTTTTTTCTATTTCCAAATTTACTGGATGACTATGGATTGCCAGGCCTGATAGGTAATGTACCAATGACTTAGACTGGATGACTGTGAATGGCCAGGCCTGATAGGTAATGTACTAATGATTTTGACTGGATGACTGTAAATGGCCAGGTCTGATAGGCAATGTACTAACGACTTAGACTGGATGACTGTGAATGGCCAGGCATGATAGGTAATGTACTAATGACTTAGGCTGTATGATTGTGAATAACCAGGTCTGATAGGTAATATACTAATGACGTATGCTGTATGACTGTGAATGGCCAGGCCTGATAGGAAATGTACTAATGACTTAGGTTGGGTGACTGTGAATGGCCAGGTCTGATAGGTAATGTACTAATGACTTAGGCTGGATGACTGTGAATGGCCAGGCCTGATAGGTAATGTACTAATGACTTAGACTGGATGACTGTGAATGGCCAGGCCTGATAGGTAATGTACTAATGACTTAGACTGGATGACTGTGAATGGCCAGGCCTGATAGGAAATGTACTAATGACTTAGTTTGGGTGACTGTGAATGGCCAGGTCTGATAGGTAATGTACTAATGACTTAGGTTGGGTGACTGTGAATGGCCAGGCCTGATAGGTAATATACTAATGACTTAGACTGGATGACTGTGAATGGCCAGGTCTGATAGGTAATGTACTAATGACGTAGGCTGTATGACTGTGAATGGCCAGGTCTGATAGGTAATGTACTAATGACGTATGCTGTATGACTGTGAATGGCCAGGCCTGATAGGAAATGTACTAATGACTTAGGTTGGGTGACTGTGAATGGCCAGGTCTGATAGGTAATGTACTAATGACTTAGGCTGGATGACTGTGAATGGCCAGGCCTGATAGGTAATGTACTAATGACTTAGACTGGATGAATGTGAATGGCCAGGCCTGATAGGTAATGTACTAATGACGTAGGCTGTATGACTGTGAATGGCCAGGCATGATAGGTAATGTACTAATGACTTAGGCTGGGTGACTGTGAATGGCCAGGTATGATAGGTAATGTACTAATGACTTAGACTGGATGACTGTGAATGGCCAGGTCTGATAGGCAATGTACTAACGACTTAGACTGGATGACTGTGAATGGCCAGACCTGATAGGTAATGTACTAATGACTTCGGCTCCATGTACACGGGACGTTGTAAATGGCCGTTTAGGAGCAGTTGGGCGTTTTTTTTTCAGAAGCCCCTGAACCCACCTCTATGTTATCTTATCTGTCCATGTACACAGGGTCTTTACAGTCATTTGCAGGCAGTTGAGTTCAGGGACGTTTTTTGGAAAGCAATTATTTGCGTTCGAACGTGTGTTTCCCGACGTTTCAAACGCAAAAACGCGACCGAACGCGATGACCCGCGTTTAGCGCTCGCGTTTTTCCATTTTAAAGGGGAATAATTCTTTTGACCTCTAGGAACGGTTCTAAACGCAAATTCCCGCAAAACACGGGTAAAAACGCGACCTAACGGACGTTTCAAACGTCCTAAAAATTCCAGCATTCAAAGGGACTTTTTAACAACGTCCCGTGTACATGGAGCCTTAGGCTGTATGATTGTGAATAACCAGGTTTGATAGGTAATGTACAAATGACATAGGCTGGATTACTGTGAATGGCCAGGCCTGATAGGTAATGTACTAATGACTTAGGCTGTATGACTGTGAATAACCAGGTTTGATAGGTAATGTACTAATGACGTAGGCTGTATGACTGTGAATGACCAGGCCTGACAGGTAATGTACTAACGACTTAGAATGGATGACTGTTAATGGCCAGGTTTTATTGGTAATGTAGGCATGACTTAGGCTGGGTGACTGTGAATAGCCAGGTCTGATAGGTAATGTACTAATGACTTAGGCTGGGTGACCATGAATGGCCAGGCCTTATAGGACGTACTGTAAAATAAGATAGATTTAGCCATTACCAAACCACCTGTAACCTTCCAAAAACCATTGAAAAGGTAAGAAAAGGCAAATGTGAATGACTAATGTAGAAAAACCTAGTGCATTCAGCGTGTAAACCATATGTTTCCCATTCAATGGAAGAGGTGTTATGAAGATCTGTGCATTTATTCTGGAGTTTCTGACCTGACATCTCACGTGATCACCTGTAATCAGGCTCTATAGGTCAAGTCAAACAGCTATAAATGAACTCTTTCTAAACTATTCTGTTACTAATAATGCTACATTTGAGTTTTCATTCTCACCATAACATCTATGCTATTCATCCATACCTTCCAGCAAGACGGCAGCACTACTATGGCACATAATGTCACAGAGAACCGGTAAGGTAACAGTATTAAAGGACAGACAGGAACTAGGATATAAATCAGTTGTGTATTTTGTCATCATCATAATCAGTTTAGTATGATTAGAATACTTTTAGATCGAATGTCAAATCCAGAAACGAAAACAATGTGTGCAAACAGAAGCTGAGAAAATCTTAAATGAATAAATTGTGCTGTAAGAAGGTCACTAAAATGCATGACGGCCATTGAGATGCTGGAGGAGAAATATCTCATGAGAACTGCAGAAAGTAGCAGCTGAGACTCCATGAAGCCTGACACCACCTGAAACACGTACTTCAGTTTTGTGAACCACTCGCTGTCTTCATGTTATTGGTTGGATCTCTCCAGCAGAATTCCCAGTTCCATTTAATGCTGAAGGCCAAATGATGGTATCATACTCTGCTAATTCACTGTGAAAGGCTCCTTTTACATGGGTGGTGCACCAGATGGAGTCAGTTCTGCTCAGTGGGGGATCGATCTGCCCATCCCCACTGAGCAGACGGATGACAGCTCAGTCTCCGCTCTGTGTGCAGAAACAGAGCGGTCAGTTCCCCGCTGTCCTCTATGGGGAGATCGGATGAGAACGGACCGCCTGTCCTTTCTCATCTGCTCCGATCCTCCAGGTGGATGGAAAATAGGGGTTTCATCCGTCTGGACTTCACGGACAGGATCGGATCGGATAGCAGCGGGTGTCAGCAGAGATGTCTCCGCTGACATCCGCCGTTCCATAGGGCTGCATGGAACATTCGATCCGGTTCGCCTGTAAAACTGACAAAAGGATCGGAAAGCCCGTGTGAAAGGGGCCAAAAATATCTCACCCCCTGGAGACTCAGAGATAAAAAAAAATACTACTGATTGGTCCAGCTAACAGTGTCCATCTGAAACTAGAGTAGGAGTGACTTTCATATGAATTATAAGGAACAGGAAACATTAATGCCTATGAAAGTTCTTAAATCAAACAATAAAAACTGCATAAATAAAAAGACCAATCAGGTAACTAGTCTCCTTCCAGTTGCATTGACCCCAACACAAGAGGCCTTTTCCCCACTAAACCCCAACACAAGAGGCCTTTTCCCCACTAAACCCCAACACAAGAGGCCTTTTCCCCACTAAACCCCAACACAAGAGGCCTTTTCCCCACTAAACCACAACACAAGAGGCCTTTGCCCCACTAAGCCCCAACACAAGAGGCCTTTTCCCCACTAAACCCCAACACAAGAGGCCTTTTCCCCACTAAACCCCAACACAAGAGGCCTTTTCCACACTGACCACCAATGCCAGTGGCATTTTTCCCTCTGGGCCCCAGTGAATTGGTTTTAGCTGGGGTTCCCTGAGACCCAAAATTAATTTCAAGGCTTCCTCTTGGGGTAAAAAGGTTTGAAAAGGTGCACTACGGTGCAGTGGCTTGTACAGCAACACGCTTTGATGCATGCAACATTCTCCGGCCCCCAAAGATTCCTATTTTTTTTTTTTAAAGGGCCCTTCACTTGAACTAGTGACCGCAACTAATAGGTATTTTCAAAGTAATTTTAAAGCCTAACTAGATCATGTTTAGTTAGCTGAAGTCATGTGTATTATTAACCAGTTGTCACTAGTTATGTTTTCCCATAAAATTCCCGTAAAATATAGCTTTCACCTTTTTTCTTTTACTGCCCTCCGACTAACTGTCTGGAAGAGACTTAGATTATTCCATACAAGAGAAAGCTTGTATCTTGCAGCCCCCCATTTCTGTATTTCTCATGATGTAGCTCCCAAGCTGCACTCCTAGGAGGCTTCCGGTCAACTATTCAAAATTATGTATATGCAAAGGCTTCTTTGCAGTTCATGCAGCCAGCCCTCTGATGGCACATGTACATCATCTTTATTGAGGAGAACAACAACCAGGAAGAGATAGCCAGCTCTGGATGATGTTAGAGAAGATGTTCTATGGCATGGTCTGAAGCAGTGGAGCGGCGGATTGATGCAGATTAACACTGGATTCATGGGCTTGTCAGTATGTTTATAGTGAATAAACCAGCAAACAAGGTAAGAGAGGATACAAACAAAAAAACAAAAAATGGGGGGTGAGTTTCCCTTTCAGTGCTAAGGGAGATTGGTCTTTCAGTCAATTTCAATTGTACACCGAGGTCCGGTTTATCAGGTGAATGCATCTGCCATCAACTAGCCTAACTTTAGCTAAAATATTTTATTTATAGAGTGAGGAAAGGTTAGTGTATCTGTCATTGGTTAGTGAATTGCCATTTTCGTCCCCAATGAGCAGAAGTCTCTATAATGAGTATAATAGTTCATATTCCCATTGCACACCTTCCTGTATATAGGCAAATCAGTTGTGGGTGCTACAGCAATCACCAGCTGGACACTGGATCTATCCCGGATACATACATATTCGCCAGCACTTCAAGGATCTTGCACAGCAGTCCAAAAAAAACTTTTTATTCCAAAAGGATCACATCAGGATAGGTGCAACGTTTCGGAGTCACGCAGGACCCCTCATCACATGCCTGACGAAGGGGTCCTGCGTGACTCCAAAAACATTGCACCTATCCTGATGTGATCCTTTTGGAATAAAACGTTTCTTCGGACTGCTGTGCAAGATCCTTGGTGTGCTGGCCAATATGCATGTGTCTCTATAATGAGGACATGAACACTTTTTATTTTTTTTTAGTAGAGTAGGGAAGGGTTGACTCTTTTACACTCTATCCAGGACTAAAAAAAAAAATATATATATATATATATATATAGCTGAAATAAGACAACTGATGAGAAAAGAGCTGTGTACATAATCTGGAAGACTGAGTTAAACTGTGAATGTGATTGGCTTATTACAATGGACAGCGATAACTTCCGGGTTCAGAGCAGTTATTCCCCCTGCTGCTGAGAAGCCAAACAATCACAATCTGGGCTTGATAAGCTTCAGTTGTGTCTGGAGGTGACATTAGGAGTATAATAAATCTCTGATGTCTGCTTAAAGAGGACCTGCTGTTTCAATGATGCTGTCACATAGAAGGTTTTGTCAGCTTCAATGGAGAAGACATTAGGAGGTTGGTTTACTAAAACTAGAGAGTGTAAAATCTGGTGCAGCTCTGCATAGAAACCAATCCGCTTCCAGTTTTTTTTATTATTTGTCAAAGCTTAAGGCCCCTTTCACAGGGGCGGTGTGCCCGACGGAGTCCGTTCTGCTCGGCGGGGGAACGATCCGCTGATCGCCGCTGAGCAGGCGGATGACAGCTCCGTCTCCGCTCTGTGTGCAGAGATGGAGCTGTCAGATCCCCGCTGTCCTCTATGGGGAGATCGGATGAAAATGGACCGCCTGTCCGTTCTCATCCAATCCCATCCGATCCGAATTTCACGGACAGGATCGGATCAGAGAGCAGCGGGTGTCAGCGGACATGTCACCGCTGACATCCGCTGCCCCATAGGGATGCATGGAGTATCCGATCAGGTCCACCTGAAAAACTGTCAGGCGGATCGGATCGCCAGTGTGAAAGGGGCCTTATTCAACAAGCTACCATGCACAGCTCCAGTTTTAGTAAATCAACACCTATGTCTCCTTTTATTTTGATTATGCTATCACATAGAGGACTATTTACCCCCTCTGTGATAGAAGAACAGTTGAGTGAAAAAAAAAATAATACAAAAAACAAAAAGGTTGTTAAAGAACATAAAAGTCAGTGTCAGGCGCACATACATACAAAAACAAAAATTAGGTATCATCACCATGTACACTGGAGTGTGAGCATCAATTCTACATCCCCCATTTTATTCTCTGGGGTCTCTGCTTTTAGAAAATGTTTGGGGGTTTTAAAAAAAAAAACCTTCAAGCCTAAAATGTAATTTTTTAAGAAAAAAAAAATAGCAAAAATGGGTTTGCCATTAAAAGTGTTAAAGTCTTTAACAAAGCTGCTCACAACTAGCTGGAAAATTTGCAAAAGCTTTGTAAATACTCCTGATGTACACACTGATGGTATACAAGATTAACTGTTCATGACTCGCTGTATGTGCACAATGAAATAAGTGTGTCTACAAATTGAAAAACATTTTCTTTTTTTTGGCTCTAAGCCTTGCCCTTCCCGCCTAAGCAAGAATGATGTGTCCCTGCTGCCTCAGTCTCTTGGGATTCCATGTCACATATGCCAGGAGGCTGCAGGAGTGGGGAAGCTGTGGTCGTCCTTGGAGGCCGGCTGCCTTAATCCAAAAGAGGCATCCGGCTTCCAATGAATAAGAAAGACCAAAATGGCAGCACAGGACCTGGTCTGCGGATTGCAGCCGGACAATGCTGGATCTGCTGGGCAGGTAAGTATCTGAACCCAAGAGAATACTGCATGACAGGTAAGCAGAGGAGCGACTGAAGTTCCTCTTTAAAGCGGCACTAAACGATCCTATTGTTTTCAGTCAAGGAAGCTGCCACCTTAGCCTATGTTTGTTCTTTAATTGCCATGATGCTGCACATGTGATCAGTTACGACACTAGCCATTTCATGGTTTGACAGTTTTGTTGAGAGCACAAGCAAATGGGACAGTTAAATTCCTGGCACACAACTGTTTTTTGAAACTGTTAAATCAATAGGTTTAGTTCCAAATTGAATACACCTGGTTACACATACTCAGGCTGCTTAAAGCGGAGTTCCACCCAAAAATTGAACTTCCGCTCATTTGCTTCCTACTCCACTCCAGTGCCACGTTTGGCACCTTTCAGGGGGGATGGGGGAACGGGTACCTGTTTTTGACAGGTACCCTTCCCCACTTCCGGGACACTGCACCGTCCCTCGGGAGTTTGATCCCCTCCTCCTCCGAACCAAATGCGCAGCGCGATTAGGGACCCGCCCGAGAAGCCGCAAGTCTTCACTGCCGGGTTCCCTCACTGGCAATGGCGGCGGCAGCACCCGACAGCCAATGGAAACATCGGCTGCGGTGCCGACATCGCTGGACTCCAGGACAGGTAAGTGTCCTAATATTATTAATCAGCAGCTACAGTATGTGTAGCTGCTGACTTTTAGTTCTTGGAGGGGGAGGGGATGAGGCTGGAACACCGCTTTAAAAACTATAGTAAAACTAAGGCCAAGCATAGACTGTTCAAATCTCATTAATTTCACTGCCATACAATGGCTCAGCGGGAGAAATTCCCCCGTCAACGCTGTCTGTATTAATAGGGGAATCAAGCACATTTTTTTCCAGCAACCTGTGCTTGCAGGATAGAAATTCGCTCCATGTATGGACTGCTTATGTAAGGCAAGGCTTGGGGCTTAAGATTTCTACAAAAAAGGAACGGTGATTCTACAACAGTTGAGACGCTTTGAGGGCAAGCCTAAGGGCACATAGGCGGCTAGGGGTCAGTAAAAGAAGGAGATTGACCTGCGGGTTTACCTTCCTACGACTGCCCACCCAAACCTTCAAATGCAGACACTCAGGGCTGTATACATGCCACAGCGCTTTGCGGCTATGGCAAAAATGGAATTCGGCAGATGGTACTGCCGCCAAACCCAACCCATTAAAATGATTGGGGCTGTCCTGCAATTGCATGCAAGTGGGCCACAATTTTAGGGGTCAAAACAGGCAGCAAAGAGGCAAGATATCACTTCCTCACCGCCTTTTAAACATAGTCTTAAAAGCAATTCACCACATATCCCTTTTTTAGACGGGCGTCAATAATAGCGGCAAGTGTAAACGCGCCCTAAAGGTTGCACTGGAACGTTTTGCCATTTTCCTGACAACAATTCCCAGTGCCCTCTCCGAGGAAGAACATATTCAATACTATGAATAACTGTGTAACACTTTCTACCCTTCCCAGTAGACCGCTGTCACTTTGGGACAATAACGGAAAAAAACGCTTCCTAATCGGTCAGTATAGTCAGTGCGTCTATTTTAAAGCAAAACAAAAAAAAAATCAATGTACAGACTAAAACGGTTCTGTTTACAAGAATACATCTGTTTTCTAAGCATGTCACCGAGTGTTCTAAAAAGGTGTAAAACTGTAATCCTAACATTTTACATGTCAAAAAAAGAAGAAACAAAAAAAGAGAAAAAAAACGACTATATCAGTGCAATAAGAAACCGCCACCCGCACCTGGCAGAAGCATTACCAAAATCCTATATTCCCTTGTTCATCTTGGCACAGCGTACAAATCTCGGAAGATAGAAGACGGCGTTGAGTATGGAAAACCCGGGGAGGAGTTGTCATGTGCTGCACGCAATATAGAAAATATTGCCCCTTGACGGAGATATGTTTTAAAAAGAGATGTCAAAGGGGGGGGGGAACGCGCCCGGGTTTTGTTCAGTGTATAGTGCTCAGCACCGACTGCTCTCTTCAGGAATGGTGGCTGTTGATTAGGCCCCGGAGCTGCTTGGCCACGGTCTCAATGAGCTTCTGCTTGTCTTTTTCATTTCTCCGGAACTGAGCGAAAACATTATTCTTCCTGCTGGGGTCTTTCATCCTGAGAAAACAGGAACAGAGGAGTTAGACCAGTGGTTGTCCACTTATGAGATACAAAGGGGCCTCAAAAATGTGACCCCTGACATCACCAATGGGCCGCGCATAATGTTGAATATTTGTAATGCTGGAGAGGACTGTCAGAGACTGCAGACCTAATAGAGGAAATGAGGGTCAGAGAGCGTGGACAGGATATATTATTATATTGTTGGCAGGGATATGCTGCAGAAGACCATATGAAATTGAGAAAATGTTACATGAGACTAGTAGAGATCAATACTATTACCCTAATCAATGTTCCCACTACAGACTACTAAGGTCCGAGGGCCATACAACATATACCAAAGGGGCGCAGGTTGGGAACCAAGGAGTTATTACAGTTAAAGAATTATAAATCACGAAGGTTCAGCTACTGACATGTTAGATGCTTTCATGAATGGTTGTTAAAGTGATTATAAAGTCTTGTGCTTTTTTTTAAAAAAATAACAAACATGTTATACTTACCTCCTATGTGCAGTTGGTCTTGCACAGAGTAGCCCGGGTTCCTCCTCCTCTGGGGTCACTCTTCGCTGCTCCTGGCCCCTCCCTCCTGTCCAGTGCCCCCACAGCAAGCAGCTTGCTATGGGGGCACCAGAGCTGCTGCTCTGTGTCTCCACCCAGACACAGAGCTGCCGCTCGATCCCGCCCCCTCTCTCTTCTGATTGGCTAACTGACTTTGATTGACAGCAGCGGGAGCCAATTGCGGAGGGAGAGTCCCAGACGGACGAGAGACTTGTTGACAACGCTGGATAGAGTTAGGGCTCATGTAAGTATTAAGGGGTTTTACCTTAATGCAGTGGTTCTCAACTCCGGTCCTCGGGGCCCACTAACAGGCCAGATTTTAAGTATTACCTTGGGGAGATGCAGACTAGAATACTGCAAAAACTGAGCAGCAAATTAGATCACCTGTGATGTAATTTAGCTATCTTGCAAACCTGGCCTGTTTGTGGGTCCAGAGGACCGGAGTTGAGAACCACTGCCCTAAAGCAAAAAATGCATTAAAGTAAAAACCTTATACCTTTAGAACCACTTTAAGGTAGAACTAAAAGAAAGAACAAAAATGTAAGATATTGCTGCTTACCAATCCCTACATGTAGTGGCTGTATTAAGGCTAGGAACAAATACAGAAAATACCTGTTGGTCTACCAGTCCTATCAGCAATCATGCAATGGAGGTGAACAAAGGCAGATTTGTTCACAGTCCAATTTGGGTGGCAACCATGGCTCCCTCCAGCCATCTGGTGAGCTCCAATATATTACATTTTAGTTTTGGGGTCTTGATATACTTTAAATGAAATATAATTAGTTGACGGTTGTAAATTATTGTGCAGCCCACTTTGTTAAAGGTGCCTATAGACATTAGAGAATGCACGCCCAACTGGCAAGGGATGATTCTGAGAGAATTGCTACTGTAACCCCCACAAAAGGCTGCCGCTGGGACGTTTATAAAATGCTACCTCCTCCTCTTTCCATAGGTACGACCTGGCATAGCTGGGCAATACGAAAGTGCAAATTAACACAATGTCCTTCATGAGCAAAGGCTTAGACCTGCTGGACTATACGTGCATGGCTGCCTTCCAAAGTCCGAAGGTAACTTTACCCTTTCCTGGAGAATACCATTAAAACTGAAGTGCAAGAAATTCACCTGAGATGCGAGAAATCTCCTCTGTACGGCAATTTAAAGAGTACCTGTGGGGCTCAGTCCTGCAGAAACAGGACACCAACTTCTTTTTTATTTTAATAGGCGATTCATGGCAAAGGCCCACAACCCATACTGGTAATAGTAAGTAAGGGAGCAAGCGCTCTAATACAGACTGGATGGGATGGTGATGATACAATGAAAGGGAAACATAAGGACTGGAACACTGGACTAAGATATATGTAGATATAAGGGCTAGCTCCAGAAAGCACAGTGAAGTCTACGCTGTGGAAACATATAAGGAGAGAAACAGAGCGCCTCTAAGTGCAGCAATTTATTATACACTGGACATCACTGTAATGAGCAACTCACTAGATAGAAGTGTGATAAAACGCGTAGTCTCCGGTTGTAGATGGAATGTAGCTGTAGCCCCCCGGGGCGCCGTAGGGTGGAATGTTCCGTGTTGATCTGGCTGACGGCAGGAAACCTGGGCAGGGGAGCCTAGCGTCTTCCGGGTTCGCGGTACGGCTAACCATCCAAGGACCACGCTGGGACGCAGCGCACGCTGCGTGCCGTCACCGGAGATGGACCAATAGCACCAGCGTGGTCCTTGGACGGTTAGCCGTACCGCAAACCCGGAAGACACTAGGCTCCCCTGCCCAGGTTTTCTGCCGTCAGCCAGATCAACACGGAACATTCCACCCTATGGCGCCCTGGGGGGCTACAGCTACATTCCATCTACGACCGGAGACTACGAGCTTTATCACACTTCTGTCTAGTGAGTTGCTCATTACAGTGATGTCCAGTGTATAATAAATTGCTGCACTTAGAGGCGCTCTGTTTCTCTCCTTCATACTGGTAATAGTGCACATCATCAATATATATCTAAAGCAGCCAAACATATCTAATCATCTGAATATGCTAAATGGCTGAACAAGATCAGATGTATTCAGTTTATTGGAAACTACTATCCCCGAGTTTAATGTATTTACTTACAGTATTCTCTAATAAGCTTGGAAAACAAAAGAAAGACTATAACAGGCAAGAAGAGAACACACTGATATAGGAAGCAAACAAAATTACTGCACGGACAGGCATCAACAAATCATATTAATATCAGTAAATTCACTCTCTGGACTAGTAAACACAACACAGAAAGTTACAAGATAGCTCAAAACCAGGCAGGAAAACAACATCGAGACGACATGCACAATCTGTTCAAATCTTTTGCTCACTACAAAAAGTAACAGCGGAATTGCAATCATACTTACACACGATGTATTCTTTACCAGGTGAACACAATGGAAGGAACAAAAAAAAGAGAAAAGCAAAATAGATGGGAGAAAATGAAATGGAGAAAAGCTGGTCAAGATCTGACCAGACAACTGATTATAAACAGCTGATGTCAATGACGAGACAGAACATAAGTGATGAAATAACAAAAGAGATAAAATGTAATGCAACCAATCAGAAACTGCTTCTACCAAAAATGAACCTATAGGAGATGGCTTATGTATAATATTGCATTATTTTATTGCATTGATCCCAAAGTTCCAAATAATATGTTTACTCCGGCTTTAAGCAGGGCTGGAGAGGGATTAAGCTATGGAGGAGGAAAGAGAGGTAATGAAGGTGAGAGCAGGTTGAAATTATGATGGAGAAAGTCGAGGAAAACGCGTAAGGAGTTCTAGAGGTGGAAGGGTAGGTAAAATAGTAATGAAGTTTTAGAGAGGAAAAAGGAGTGAGACAATGAAGACGTTATGAAAAAGGGAAGGGAAATGAGGGGGCCGTAACATTAAAGTTGAGGAACGTGAAAAAGGAAGTAAGTTACGGAGAAGAAAGGGGGGTGAAAGAGGAATACAACTAAGGATAAGGAAGGTGAGATGAGAGAAGAATAAAGTTATGCAGGAGCATGAAGTTATATAGGAGGAAGAGAATATTAGAGAGGAGTTATGCAAGAGGGAAGGATAGTGAGAGAAAAAATTAAGTTAAAGAGGACAAACTAGAAGAGAGAAAGGGATGGAGTTAAGGAGGAGGAATAGGAGGTGGGAGAGGGATGAAGTTAAGGAGGAGGAACGAAGATGGGAGGGGGGTGAGGTTAAGGAGGAGGAACGAAGATGGGAGGGGGGTGAGGTTAAGGAGGAGGAACGAAGATGGGAGGGGGGTGAGGTTAAGGAGGAGGAACGAAGATGGGAGGGGGTGAGGTTAAGGAGGAGGAACGAAGATGGGAGGGGGGTGAGGTTAAGGAGGAGGAACAAAGATGGGAGGGGGGTGAGGTTAAGAAGGAGGAACGAAGATGGGAGGGGGGTGAGGTTGAGGAGGAGGAACGAAGATGGGAGGGGGGTGAGGTTAAGGAGGAATGGAAAGGAGGGATAGGTTGAGGAGGAGGAATGGGAAGGAGGAATGGGAGGTGAGAGAGGGATGAGTTTAAGGAGGAGGAAAGAGAGGTCAGTGAGGGATGAGGTTAAGGAGAAGGAAAAGGAGGTGAGAGAGGGATGAAGTTAAGGAGGAGAACCTAGAGGTGAGAGCAAGATGAAGTTTGGAGGAGGAACAGGAGGTGACAGGGGAATGATGTTACGGAGGAGGAATAAGAGGCAAAAGAGGGATAAAGTTAAGGAGGAAGAACAGATGGTGATCGAGGGATGAATTTACTGAGGAACCGGAGGTGAGAGAGGGATGAAGTTATCGAGGAATGGGAGGCGAGAGAAGGATGAAGTTAAGGAGGAGGAACAGGAGATGAGAGGGGGATGAGGTTAAGGAGGAGGAACAGGAGGTGAGAGAGATGAGAATGAGGAGGAGAAATAGAAAGGAGGAATAGGAGGTGAGAGAGGGATGAGGTTGTGGAGGAATGGGAAGGAGGAATGGGAGGTGAAAGAGAAATGAGGTTGAGGAGGAATGGGAAGGAGGATTGGGAGGTGAGAGAGGGATGAGTTTAAGGAGGAGGAAAGGGAGGTTAGTGAGGGATGAGGTTAAGGAGAAGTAAAAGGAGGTGAGAGCAAGATGAAGTTTGGAGGAGGAACAAGAGGTGACAGGGGAATGATGTTACGGAGGAGGAACAGGAGGCAAAATGGGATAAAGTTAAGGAGGAGGAACAGATGGTGATCGAGGGATGAATTTACTGAGGAACAAGAAGTGAGAGAGGGATGAAGTTGTAGAGGAATGGGAAGCGAGAGGGATGAAGTTATGGAGGAGAAACGGGAGGGTGAGTGAGGGAAGAGGTAGAGGAGGAGGAACAGGAGGTAAATGAAGGAAGAGGTTAAGGAGGAGGAACGGGAGGTGAATGAAGGATGTGGTTAAGGAGAAGGAATGGGAGGTTAGAGGGGGATGAGGAGAAGGGGATGGGGTTAAGGAGAAGGAATGGAAGGCAAGAGAGGGATGAAGCTAAGGAGGAGGAATGGGAGGTGAAAGAGGGATGAAGTTAAGGAGGTACTGGAGGTGAGAGGAATGAAGTTAAGGAGGAACTGGGAGGTGAGAGAGGGATGAAGTTAAGGAGGAGGAATGGAACGTGAAAGAGGGATGAAGTTAAGGAGGAGGAATAGGAGGTGTGAGAGGGATGACGTTATGGAGGACAAATGGGAAGTGAAAGAGGTTTATAAGTATGCAGGAGGAAAGGGAGAGAAAAGAGGAATGAAGTTATGAAAGGAAAGGTGAACAAGGAATAAGTAATAGAGGGAAAAGGGGGATAGTCCTGCTTAAATAAATAATAAGCAATTTTAGCAGCTGCCTGCAGGATAAGTCGTAAAAACTAAATGTGGTGTAAATGTCAGAGTGGAGTGAATTATGAGAGTGACATTCCTGACTGTCTCTTACAGGCGGCACCTGTGACACCAATAAATAATTACAGACATTCCCCAAGACACCGCCTGTCCTCCTTGGTGTGGGTCACTATCAGGACATGATGAACACAGGTGTCACTGTGACATCTCTGGAGTGAGAGATCCACCCTGCTCCATAGTCTGCCAAATCTGATTTATGGCCATTTGATACTACGTGGCAGAGAAGAAAGGGATGAACAGTGCAGTTATAAAAGTTTACCTGTAAATACAAAGTCAATTGCACCGTTTGCAAATTGTAGATTTATAGAGTAATTCATTTTAGAGGTTTATTAATAATAGCCTCCAGCCCAGTAGTGGCCCTAATAGAGCAATGGCTTCTTTTTATATGCATGCTGTCTACAATTTGCACTACAAGTTTTTTTTAATCCCTTGTTGTCTATTTAATGTGCTCCCTGTAAACAATTTTAATTGCACTAGACAAGCCTGTTTTAATTATTTAAGTACCGATTAAAGGAAATCAGTTAGAACAGAAATATGTGGGCTATCAACTGGTGATCTTCATGTGAAAATGCAAACCCAGAAGAAGCAGGTGCATAAAAAAGCTAGATTGGAATCATTCACAAAATGAAGCTGTGATTTCGCATGACAAACTACTAGCATTTTCAGAAGTACAGGGCACCAGTGGGCAGTGCTGTATTTTGGCCTAGGCCAACAAGGCCCAGGCCTAGGGCGGCACTTTGCAGGGGGGCAGCAAAAAAGCTGCTCCTCCTCCACCTGAGACTCTATTGGCCACTGGTTGCTAGAGCCGCCTCTCTCATTCCCCCCCTCTCTCTCAACCCCCCTCTCTCTCGCTCTCATCTCCCTCTCTCTCTTTCAGCCTCCTCTCTCTCTCTCTCTCACCCCCCCCCCTCTCTCTCTCTCTCTATCACCCCCTCTCTCTCTCTGGCCACTGGTTGCTAGAACCGCCTCTCTCATTCCCCCTCTCTCTCACCCCCCCCATCTCTCGCTCTCATCCACCCTCTCTATCACACCCCCCTCTCTCTCTCTCACCCCTCCTCTCTCTCTTTCAGCCTCATCTCTATCTCTCTCACCCCCCTCTCTCTCTCTCTCTCTCTCACCCCCCTCTCTCTTGCTCTCATCTCCCCTTCTCTCTCACACCCCCTCTCTTGCTCTCTCTCTTTAACCCCCCCTCTCTCTCTCTCACCCCCCCTTTCTCTCTCTCATCCCCCCTCTCTCTTTCTCACCCCCCCTCCCTCTCTCTCTCCCTCACCCACCCCCCTCTCGTGAGATCTCAGGGGTTAATGCTGGGACTTGTAGTCCTTCAATTTTGGAGGGAGCCACATCCGTTAAAAAAGGAGTGGGGGCGCCAAATTTTAGTCTTGCCTAGGGCAGCACGAAACCAAAATACACCACTGCCAGTGGGTGCTAAAAGTGTTCCTTTTACTTACTCCTTATTCACCCATGTCTCTTTCATGACCTCTGACATGCCATGACAAGAGCACTCCAAATTTCAGATGTGCTGAGGAGTGTAGTGTCAGATCTTTTTGGTGCAGTATAGAGAAAGGTATAAAGTATGTCTTTTGGGAATACCCAGCAAGTTTTCGAAGGTCTTCTATCTTATGACCTGTATTATGGTTGGGTCCCTCTTGCAGCGGCCTCACCGCTCAATGGTGACATGGATTCTGCTCAAGAGTCCAACGGTGTGGTCCTCACAGGGGCCTGAAGACTACGAGCAGCTCCATGATGCAAGGGGCTACAATAGGACTGGTCAGTGGGCCTGGACAGCAGCAGCAGATCACTTACCGCAAGAGGCATCACAAGATAAAATTTAGTATGTAAAAATGGTCTAGGAGGGTCATGTTTTTAAATGACGAGGTGGGAGTGAGTAGGGAGGTGGTTTGTTTTTCCCAGATATGGTCTTCAACAGGTCTGGGGCTGCGGATTACAATAACCAATGGATGCCTATCATATACTCCACTACGGCTTTGTTCAGTTGACATTAGAAAACAAAAACGGTTGATTTACTATAACTGGAGAGTGCAAAATCTGGTGCAGCTCTGCCTAGAAACCAATCAGCTTGAAGGTTTTATTGCCAAAGCGTAATTGAACAAGCTGAAGTTAGACGCTTATTGGCTACCATGCACAGCTGCACCAGATTTTGCAGTCCCCAGTTTGAGTGAAACAACTCCAGTGTGTCAAAAACTACAATCATCCTTTAGTCAAATAGGTTTTCATTTTAGACACTTTGATAAAAGAGCCCATTATTAAACAACAGGAAACCTACTTCTCCAGCAGAGTAAGGGCCGTGGTTGGGTTGACACGCAGGTATTTACAGTTCGGTTGTCCGTAGTCAGCCAAGTAAGCAGACCAGTCCCATTTGATGAAAAGATCCAGCAACTGCAGAGAGAGAGGACACAACGTTCAGACATTTGTGTTGGTTATTTTTTGGTTTGTATAGAGGTTACACAAAGAGAACAAATGGGCTCAACCGAGCCAAGACATATATTAACAAAGAAAATCAGATCTGGTCAGGGTCTCACAGTACCCGATATCAGGGGAACAATAAGTGTAAGTAAATTTGACACACATGCAGCTAACAAGCACACTTGCCAAATAGGTTGGTTAAAGGAAGCCTCACAGGACCAAGTAAACCACATTTAAGATGGGCATATCTGAAACTTGTGCTGCAGGGGACTCTATCCACAAAGTCCAGATGTTATGAAATGTATTAGGGCAGGCTCTGTCAATGTAGATTACTTTACATTTGGGGAGATCCACACTGATCAGGTGAAATACTTGTGCTAGTGTTGGATAGTTAGGACTTTTCCAGTTGAGTAGTACAGTCCTTGTTTGAAAAAGCAAAACGTAATGGGAGGAACTAACAAAAAGTGGCGCAAACCCCTTTGTTAATTAGGAGCGATTATTTCTCTGTTCTGACGTGTCTGTGACAGACAGCATAGAGAAGGGAGAGCTGAAGCTGCAAATTCTGATCTCTCTGCTGTCCCCCACACCACTGCTCAGTTCAGAGCAGTAGGGAGGGAAGAGGTTTGTGAACAATGCAGGCTCTGCTCGTGTAGTGTAATCACTGCATGGGCAGAGAGCAGTACGACAAGATTGCATCTGGTGAGAATCTGCGGCAGTTTTCTATATGGGAAAACTGCCACATTCCTTTGTCAGTTAGGTTTAGATGTGCGCCATTTCAATTTCACTCTGAAATAAAAACTGACACAGGTGGCGCTTGAAAGACCCCAAACGGGTATATCTCCTTAGTTATGTGGTGTACACCACTTCTGACATTACAACGGTGCAGGAAGCTTCGTTAGTTCCCCGGAATGCATTCATATAATAGGGGTACAAGGTCATTAAGAATAACTAAGAGACAGACTTCGGACGTTAGAGGACTGGTAAACCTGAGGTGAGTTTTTATCATGGAGAGTAGTGCATCTCAGAAACTGGTAACACAGGGAAAATCCAGAGTATAGTATATATGGTAGGCAGGAGAGTCACCACATCTGTAGCACTGGGCATGGGGCATGAGACTTGTGCAGTGTGTTGGTGGTTGGCAATAATAAATATTGCAATGTGCAAAAGCTGTAAAGCTGGCAATACACACGGCACACGTCATTCAATTTTAACCACTTGCGAGCCACTGGCAATTGCAAGTAATCATTAGAGACTAAGAAATCTTCAATACACCAGTATGGAAAACTACCAGAATATGGTTCATTTAACAGTCGAAACGTGACAGCTGCAATACAGTTTATGGAAAGATCAAAGAGAAATTAAATCAAAATTGGATAAAGCGAAAGCAGTTTTGTTAAGGCTCCATTCACACTTGTACGACTCCAAAGTCCTAAGACTTTGGAGTGCAACTTTGACACAACTTTGGATGGGTGCGACTTGGATGTGACTTGTTGCCCCTCTGCAAAGTCGGACCCACTGTTGCATGTAAAATATTTCATGCAACTTTTGAGGGTTAACATTGAAGTCTATAGTACTCAAGTTGCATGAAAGTCGGACCAAAGTAGTGCGTGAACGACTAAGTCGCACATACACTATATTGTCAAAAGTATTGGGACACCTGCCTTTACACAAAACTAATGGCATCCCAGTCTTAGTCCGTAGGGTTCAATATTGAGTTGGCCCACCCTTTGCAGATATAACAGCTTCTGGGAAGGCTGTCCACAAGGTTTAGGAGTGTATCTATGGGAATATTTGACCATTCTTCTAGAAGCATATTTGTGAGATCCAGCACTGATGTTGGACAAGAAGGCCTAGCTCGCAGTCATCCCAAAGGTTTTCTATCGGGCTGAGGTCAGGACTCTGTGCAGGCCAGTCACGTTTCACCACCCCAAACTCACTCATCTATGTCTTTATGCGTCTTGTTTTGTGCACTGGTGGGCAGTCATGTTGGAAAAGGAAGGGGCCAACCCCAAACTGTTCCTAAAAAGTTGGGAACATGAAATTGTCCAAAATTTCTTATGCTGACCCCTTAAAAGTTCCCTTCACTGGAACTAAGGGGCCAAGCCCAATCATTGACAAATAACCCCACACCATAATCCCCAAGTGATTTGGACCAGTGCACAAAGCAAGTCCAGAAAGATATGGATGAGTGAGTTTGGGGTGGAGGAATTTAACTGGCCTGCACAGAGTCCTGACCTCAGCATGATAGAAAACCTTTGGGATGACTGCGAGCTAGGCCTTCTTGTCCAACATCAGTGCTGGATCTCACAAATACACTTCTAGAAGAATGGTCAAATATTCCCATAGATACACTTCTAAACCACACCTTTAGGATGAATTACAGAGGTGTAACTAGAACCTTCAGGGCCCCGGTGCAAAAAACCATGAAGGGCCCCCAGACCCCTGGCCGGGGCCCTTCCCTTCAAGCCTGGGGCTCTTTCCACTGATCCTGGGGCCCTTTACTCTCATTGCGGGGGCCCTATTTCATGGTCTCACAGCGGGACCCTTTCACAAGTTCTGCAGTGGGCCCCCTTCCTGCCATCTTGGGGCCTCCCCACGGTGGTGGAATGCCAGGGACCGGTTGCAAGTGTGACCTTTGTTATCCTGGAAGTTCCCCCACTGGTGTCCGTAGTTTTTATTTTTTGGTATTTTAATTGTATTATTTTTTATCATATTATTTTATTTTTTTACAATGTCACTGACTCTATTACTATGACATATTTACTGACCCATTTCTGGTTCCCTATTGTGACACATCCCCTGCAGCAGCTGGCAGGAGAGGGAAGAGAGCACAGTGGGGGGGGGGGGGGACCAGGGGAGCACACAGGGGCCCAGAGACAGCAGAACACAAGTGAACTGGATAGGAGGAGTGGCCAGGTGTACAGGGGAGCCGCACAGGCCCCCTGGGGCAAGGGGGCCGGTTGCAATTGCAACCCCTGTAGTTATGCCGGATGAATTAAAGTGGAGACTGCGAGCCAGGCCTTCTCCAATATCAGTGCCTGACCTCACAAATGCGCTTCTGGAAGAATGGTTAAACATTTCCATAGACACACTCCTAAACCTTGTGGACAGCTTTCTCAGAGGAGTGGAAGCTATTATAACGGCAAAGTGTGGGCCAACTCAATATTGAACCCTACGGACTAAGACTTGGATGCCCTTAAAGTGTGTGTGTGTCTCAATACTTTTGACAATATAATGTATATGAATGGTTATCATTGGAAAACATGGGGTACGACTTGTCATGAGACTTTGATGTCCAAAGTTGCATGACAAGTCGAACAAGTGTGAGTGGGGTCTAAAAGTGATTGGATTTTCCCCAACACGTTCCTTTGTGCAATTACAATGCCATTTTCTTGCTGTCAATTCAAACCACCACTTTATGTTAGACAAACCCAACCCCTTTCACCGTTCACAGGTCAACCTGTATGTTCCTAGATATCAATGCAATTAGCTTGGTGCCAAGGCCCTGAAGTCCACTCTATCTTTCTACTGCAATCCACCATCCAAATAACGGGCCGCACACCGAAGACGTTCCCCTTCAGCCAAGGTTGACTGCATGACAGCACACAGCTCACTCCCACCCAAAGCCACTCGTGGATGGATGGGAGCGGTGTGCAGTCATTGCAGAAACCTTAGCTGAAGTTGAAAGTCTTCTGGTGTGATGTCCACCATTTCTCTTGATTGCTTTACTATTTTGACATTTTTTTATGTGTATAGCCAGCTATCGGCCCTTATGATGGGGAAGTTACCAGAGAATTTGTGTAAGTTTACGAACCATTTATAAAAATGAATAATAAGACTTAGGAGGTAAACCCTGTATAAAATAATCTGGAATGTTAGGGTCAAATCCTGCTTTTTAGCCATTTTGTTACACAATGCAACCTCCAGCTGACATTATATGGCAATAACACCTTGCTGGAAGCCTCTGCTGAATATTCCACTTAAACTTTTCACCTTTGAACCAAAAAACATAATAAAAATTCAACTGTGCAGGCATCAGAGAGTCACGGGAGTTTTTCAACATTTCAGTCTGTACCTTCTGGGGAAGATTCCAAAACGAAATATGCAAATACCATCAATTCTTTTAAGCCTGCCGTCTGTGCGATTCAGGGCCATGCATCAAACGTGACAGGACACACACTCAAGAGAAAAATGTATTTACCAAAATCCTATTTGAGTGCGGGATTAACATAGCAGTTCTGGCTGGGCGGATGTCAGTTCGTGTCAATCACACAGAGAAATGTCAAAGTGCGAGGGAGGGAGGGGGGACAGGGCGCTTCATCTTAAGCAGATCATTAATAGGAGGATTTAATTTGTGCGTGGCGACACTTGATCTGCCGAGGGGCGGCTTAGTGACTGCAATGACTGGCCGTAGTGCCTGTAAAGACTGCGCTCCATCTAAAAATGACATTTTTTGATCATGTCTGGTCTCTTTATAAAACTCTTTACTTACTGTACAGTAAGGTGACCGGATTTTTAAAATGAAATCCGGGGACATATTTATTTATTTTTTTATTGGCAAATGGTAAACTAATTTATAAGCATATTTTCCTCAAATGATATATATGCAGTGTATGTGGTATGTGTTTTTATGGAATGATTGTATGATATATACCTTATTTTTCACATTTCGTCATTGAGATTAAAAAAAAAAAAAAAAAAAAAAAAAAAGATACTTCTTAGAATTTTTTGGGATATAACTACCAAATGTTAAGAAAATAAGAGAGAGAAACAATTTTCAATGCATATTTTGTATTTCATTCTTACCAAAGAAGTGCAGAGGTGCACTATGTACAGAGGGCAGAGTTCAGGGGTGCGCTATGTACAGAGGGCAGAGTTCAGGGGTGCGCTATGTACAGAGTGCTATGTACAGAGTGCAGTGTTCAGGGGTCCACTATGTACAGAGCGCAGCGTTCAGGGGTGCACTATGTAGAGAGCGCAGAGTTTAGGGGTGCGCTATGTACAGAGTGCTACGTACAGGGCTCCACTATGTACAGAGCGCAGCATTCAGGGGTGCACTATGTAGAGAGCGCAGAGTTTAGGGGTGCGCTATGTACAGAGTGCTACGTACAGGGGTCCACTATGTACAGAGCGCAGCATTCAGGGGTGCACTATGTAGAGAGCGCAGAGTTTAGGGGTGCGCTATGTACAGAGTGCAGTGTTCAGGGGTCCACTATGTACAGAGCGCAGCATTCAGGGGTGCGCTATGTAGAGAGCGCAGAGTTCAGGGGTGCGCTATGTAGAGAGCGCAGAGTTCAGGGGTGCACTATGTAGAGAGCGCAAAGTTCAGGAGTGCGCGATGTACAGAGTGCAGAGTTCAGGGGTGCGCTATGTACAGAGTGCAGAGTTCAGGGGTGCGCTATGTACAGAGTGCAGAGTTCAGGGGTGCACTATGTACAAAAATTGTGACATATGCAAGTAGTGGCATCTGAATTTTGGGGTTGCTATGGGAGGGCTTAAATAATGTTTGGGGGTGCTCAAGCACACCTAAGCACCCACCTAGAGCCGCCCCTGCCGGGGACAGATTTGGTCTGGGGAAAGTGTCCTTAGTCCTGAGACTGTCCCCGGAAACCGGGGACATCTGGTCACCCTAGTGTACAGAGACATGAACTCACTGCTGGATGGAAAAATACTTCCTTCTTCCCATCTTTGTTTATGGACCTTTGTTCTTTATACTGTTTATTATGTGGTGATTTTACAGTTACCTTCAATAGCTTTAAAGCAGAACTTTCTCAGTCAACATGGACTATTTCTAATCCTCATGCTGCTAGCATTAGTAAATAGATAGGAAATATATCATATTTACTGGTTTTAAACTTTCTTTTTTGCATTTTTTCAGGTACTTACTGGTTTCCATGCCTAGGCAAATGATGTCATATATCCCAAGAGTCTTCAGGGGGGGGGGGGGGGGTTCTCAGCTCAGCCCATGCTTGAGCTAAGACCAGAAGGATTTCAGGAAGTAAATGCTACATGAATCATCTGCCCTTGCTCACTGTCAGAAATGTCAGGTAGTGTTTTTCTCAGCAAAATAAAGCATGGATGACATGGATGGGGGTGTTTGCTTAGAATATTAAAAATTAATTATACAGCATTTTTGGTTTGCGGTGCTCAGATGCAGCACAGTTCCACTTTAAAGCGGTTGTAAACCCAAAGTTCAAAAAAAAAAAAAAAACCTGCAAGACAAAGGCATAATGAGCTAGTATGCATCGCATACTAGCTCATTATGTATTACTTACCTTAGAGCGAAGCCCCGACACGGACCCCCGGACATCGCTGCGGGCGCTGCCATGATCCCTCGCCGTCTCTCCCGGGTTCGGCGGCTCCGGCGCGGTGATTGGCTGGAAGAGACAGCTCCGGCGCGATGATTGGCCGGAGCCGCGATGACGTCACTCCCGCGCATGCGCGCGGGAGTGATTTTCCGGCAAGCTCCTGGCAAATAGATTGAAGGTCCTCCCGGACCTCGAGGGCGCATGCGCCGCTCGCGCGAGCGGCTGCATGCACTGTAAATATCTCCTAAACCATGCCGGTTTAGGAGATATTATTTGTACCTACAGGTAAGCCTTATTATAGGCTTACCTGTAGGTAAAAGTGTAAAAAAGCGGGATACTACCGCTTTAAGGAGTAATGGATATACTGTATGTCGGGGTACTGAATTAAAATATTCTTCCATCAAAGGATCGAATCGTTGGTACGAGGACTCAGATCCTTCACATCACTGCCCCTTTTTCCTCTTAGGCTAGGTTCACATCTCTGTAACTGGGGGACATGCGCAAAATCACATGCGTTTCCGACCCACAGAGAAACACGCTACACTTTAGCATATGCGTGGGGTGCCATTAATTATTGAAGGCTCCCCCACACATTGGCACCTACAACACATTTTCAAATTTTTGCATGCGGCACACCCATTACTGTCCTCCTTCATGCAAACTGTGCGCACCATTGCCGCCAATCTGTGCACCAAAGCCACTTATGAGTGCCGCCTATCAGTGCCCACCAGCGCCGCCTCATCAGTGCCAATTAGAGGAGGCCATTGGTGCCCATTAGTGCAGGCTATCGGTGCCCATGAGTGCAGGCAATCGGTGCCCATGAGTGCAGGCTATCGGTGCCCATGAGTGCAGGCTATCGGTGCCCATGAGTGCAGGCTATCGGTGCCCATGAGTGCAGGCTATCGGTGCCCATGAGTGCAGGCTATCGGTGCCCATGAGTGCAGGCTATCGGTGCCCATGAGTGCAGGCTATCGGTGCCCATGAGTGCAGGCTATCGGTGCCCATCAGTGCAGCCTCATCAGCGTACATCAGTAAAGGAGAAAAATTACCAGTTTGCAAAAATTTATAACAAAACTATAAAAAAGTTTTGTTTTTTCCCCAAAATTTTCAGTCTTTATTGATTTATTTAGAAAAAAACAAAAAACCCAGTAGTAATTAAATACCACCAAAAGAAAGCTCTAAATGTTGTTTGGGTACAGTGGTGCATTACCACGCAATTGTCATTCAAAGTGTGACAGCATTGAAAGCTGAAAAATTGGCCTGGGCAGGAAGGGGGTGAAAGAGCCCAGTAGGCAAGTGGTTAATTTGTTGCAAAATGTTCTTTGTATGTACTACTTACTTTGCAGCTTTTTGCTGTCCTGTCCCAACTTTTTTGAGACGTGTTGCTGCCATCAATTAAAAATTTTCTTTCTAAAATTGTTAACTTTTCAACACAATTTTAACATTTGATACATTTTCTATTGTGAATAAAATATGGGTTTATGAGATTTGCAAATCACTTCATTCTGTTTTTATGTAGATTTTACAAAGCGTCCTCAACTTTTTGTTTTGTTGGAATGAGGGTTGTATGATGAGAATGGTCTGGATCTCTCTAGACCAGGCAGAGAGAAGCAGCTACTACTTCTGAATTCCTGTGCGGATTCCTGAGCCGGCGTGCACCTGTACAGAACTGTAGGAGGAGGGTGTGTGTACATAGCTTGTGGCGCACATAGAGAATCCTGCGCTGAGTCATTCTCTGTGTCTTCACCTCTCCATGAACTCACACATTCACCCGCCGCTGAACTTGCGCGCCTGGCTTCCGCATAACGCAAACACATTACCAGTGATTACACTCTACAGCTGGCCCATAATGCTGATTTGACATATCGTTCGGGGAAGTTTCAAGAGGGCACGAGGAGAATTTCCATAGAGGAAACGGAATATTAATCTGAGGATGAAAAAAGACAGACGCTGCGCTTTCTCAGATAGACACAGAATAAACTTTGTTATCCAAAAATAGGAAATAATTCTGCCGCAAATTGTCAAACACCGTCCTGCAAATGTAGAGTGGGTTTAGGGGGTGCTTTGAACTTGATGTTTAGAGATGGATTTTTTTTTTGGCATGGTTACATTAGTTCGGCTTAAAACAAAGTATGTATGTATGTATGTATGTGCCATACCTTTAGGATCCCTGCGGAAGCTGGAGATCAGTGTAGTAGGCACCATTTCTCTAGTGATCTCCACTAGCTTATGGGTCCCATGACTACCCTGCTGCTCACTGAACACAGCTTAGGTGCCATTCAGAGAACACTTTGCATTTTTTGTAACCACTTCAAGACCGCAATACGTATATATACAAGTTGTGGCTTTGAAGTGGTTTACCGAGATTGTGGCTGAAGATATCAGCCATAACCTCCATAACATTTTCAGCAGCCAGCCGCTGGCTCGCTCATGAAAGAGTTCCGAGTGGCTCATGATGTCCCCTCCCGCCACTTGCTGGTGTCTCTCAGGCTTACTGTTTTTGACGGTTCGCCCGAGAAACGATCTGGCAGTGCGGCCGACTGCTCCCACAGACGATCAAAGAGTAGATCCTCTTTGATTGCCTCTATGGCCTTGGAGGACTGAAACAACGTCATGAGGTCACTTCCGCTCCAGGCTGGAAGCTATTTTTTTTTTTTAAAGCAAAGGATTTTTTAATCTTTTGCTTTTAAAAGGTAAAGAAGTGATTAAGGGTCTTTTTGACCCTAGATCTCTTCATGTCATCCTTATTTCTATTACAAGGGATGTTTACATCCAACCGCGAGTACAAACAGGGAGTCTGACTTCCTAAAAGACTCTGTAGCTGCCAGGTACACTCTGATTGCCCGAACCACATCCAGGGAATGCAGAGCAATTTTCTTAAGATGTTTAGGCCTGGGACATAGGGAGGACTACACAATGTCTTCATTCAAATGTAAATCAGAGACGACCTTTGGAAGGAACAACGGACAGGGACGAAGAATCACCTTAGCTCTGTAAACAGGTAAGGTGAACGACAAGACAACGTCGCCAGCTAGGACACCCTGCACGCAGAAGTAATAGCCACTAAAAAGGCCACCTTCTGGGACAAGGTAAGCAGGGGAACCTCCTGATATTTTCTAAGGGAGAATCATGGATAACTGTGCAGAAGATGATCGTCCAGGTACCCCAGTACCACTAGCCCCCGCTGACGCAACAATGCTAGCACGGGGGCAACACTTGTGAAGACGCGAACAGTGGAGGCGAGACCAAAGGTAAACGCCACAAACTGATAATGCTCGTCGCCCATGGCAAAGCAGAGAAAGAGCTGGTGACCGGTTCATATTGGAATGTGATGGTAGGCATCCTTGATGTCGATAGAAGCGAGAAAATCCCCCAGATGTAGGGTTGCCACTTCAGTGCGAATGGACTCCATTCGGAACTTCTGTACGCGCACAAAGCAATTTAGCGCCTTAAGGTCCAGAATTAGACGTACCTTGTCTTCCTTCCAGGAAACTGTAAACAGGTTTGAGTAAAACCCCTGAAAACATTCTGAAGCTGGAACCAGGACAATCACCCCATGAAGTAACAACTCTTGCGCTGCCCCAAAGTGACCCCTTAAGCGATCTGGGGACAAGTGCAGGTTGGAAGGGAAGAACCTTTCCGGAGGAAGAGACCGAGACTTGATCTTGTAGCCAGACCGAATTGTACCAGAAAGGTCCACGGATCTGGTAATCAGTGAAGACTTCCCCCCCCCCCCCACCCCAGATACGGGTGAGGGCGCCCCATCATGCAGAGGAAGCCGTATTCATAGATCTGGAAGAGCCCCTCATGGCTTGCCAGACCCGGTCCTCTTGGAACCTTCGGGGAGGCCCTGAAGGACTTTTATCCCTTGAGGGACGAAAAAGGACTCTTATGAACCGAGAAGAATGGGCACGTCTACGATGGGGCTCCTTGCCCTCTGTAACCTGCGGAAGAAGAATACTCTTCCCCCACGTGAGACCCTCAGTGATGTCATCCAAGGAAGCTCCAAACAGGCGGTCCCCCCACAAAGGGGAGATCAGATAAGGCCTTCCTAGAAGTCTCGTCCGCAGACCAGCATTGTCAGCCAGATAAGACGCCGGTGGACAACTGATGATACTGACAGCCTAAAATAAAAGGAGCTGCATCCAAGAGAGGCATCACAGATAAACTGTAACCCCTGGATCCCCGCAAAGGCAGGGGGAAGCTGTGTCCCCTCCTGGTCCCGGCGTAAAAGTTTAGCCCACTCGTCAGAGTTTGCGACACCAGGGCCATAGTAAATGCCGGCCTAAGCCGAACCAGCCATAGTGAAACATATGGCGGGCCAGAGCCTCTGCTCTCCTATCAACTGGATCTTTAAATGCCAAGGACTCCTCAACCAGAATTAAGGTAGCTTTATTTAACCTGGAAACCGGCGAGTCCACTACAGATGGGACCATCCACTTTTTAAGCAGGGAATCCTTATAAGGATACCGCATAGCAAAACGCTTAGGAACCACAAGGTCACCCGGAAAAACATAATCAAGGAAGGGCCGCCGACTGCAATCCCACAAGGGGGACGCCGACCAGGGGTCCACAAATGGATCATCTACTGGACCCCGTAAAAAACAAGAGGGTCGCCCCCTGAGCCCCTCCATAGAGGCCTGCACAATAGAAAATAGCCCCCTTAAAAAGGGGCCGCTCACCGTAATGCAGACGCGCAGGCAGGGTATCCTGATGGTCCCGCAACGTTAAAAGGGTTAGGTGCTCTCCACAATAATGGCGGCATGGTTGCCATCAAAAATTAAACCACCCCCCAGCGCCACCCCTTCCAAGGGAGGTGCCAAGCTGGCCGCATGGCCTAGTAGGCCGCAAGCCGCGGCCTCAGTTTGTGTGGAGGCCCAGCGGCAAGTGCACTCATCCCAGTCAGGTTCACTTGGGCCGCCCCCACCAACGTAGGCAGACTTTGTGGATGCCCAGCCACCTGGGCACGATCCTCAGCGGAGCCGACCATCCAGGGGCAGCAGAGGGGAGGGCAGATGCCCAAACGGAGGGTAGTGGCTAAAGCCACCCTCATTGGGGATGCCCCGCATAGCTCCCGATCAGTGGGCCGCAAAACCGAGGCCTAAATGTGGGGCCAGATCCGGCCGCGTGAGGCGCGGCTCAGCGGATGCCAGACAACTACAGCAGGGAGCCCAGAGGACATCCCTGCCCTAGTCACTAAACCCCATTGTAGCAGGGGAGCCCTGCTCAACCCCCCGTTGTGCACCAGGAAAAACCCGGTCAGCAGCTACTCCAACAAGCCCCCCTCTTTAGAGCATGTGGCAAAAGCCAGCTCATAACCTCACCCAGGTGAGGGTAGTAGAGGGGGGGGGGGGTGACCCACAGTGACCACCAAAATTTTTAGAGGGCTGGGGGGGGGGGGAGAAACTCGGGGGTCCCACTGTCCCAGGAAGGGGACAATGTCCACCCCAAAAACCGTCCAGGGGTAGAGGGGGGGGGGGACAGCTACTTTTTCTTTTTTTCAAATTAGTTTTTTCTCTATTTAGTAGGAAAAAAACGGTGGTTAATAAACAGCACCAAAGAAAAGCTCCGCCTCAAAAAAAAAAAAAAAAAAAAGATATGAAAGTAATTTGCATATAGTGTTGCATGACCAAGTAATTGTCAGTCATGAGTATCACAGCACAAGATAATCAGATACAGACCTAGGCAATACAAACTGCATATGATAAGAAAAAAGCAGAGGTTACCTTCAGACTCACATTATGGTCACATTACCACCCTCATCTCTAGTGGCATAAAAGTAAGGCGCATGTACAACCTATTACACTCTGAAGTACACAGGTAAGGGTGGCTCCATGGAACCCTGCAAGACAGTGGATTAGAACCCCTGTCAGATTTTTTTGCTATTTGTGTCCCCAATTAGGGAGATTCCTCCACTCTATTTGTCCTGTTTATCATTAACATTGAAAGTAATGGAAAATACCACATTTTGGGTTGTCCCCAGAAAAGTAACAGGAGGGGAAATCGTACAATGAAGACACTAGTTCTAAGGACCTAGGCGGTCCCAAAAAAATGTCCTTAATTTGCAGGGGTTTCTTTTCACTTCCTGTTTGGCTATGGGGCAGGAAAGTAAAGGTAAATCTCGGCAATGAGACACAGATGGGGAAAACAAATCCGACAGGGGTAATAACCCTCTCCTGCTCTATCCAAAAAACTGGATTTTTGTCTTACCGTAAAATCCTTTTCTCTGAGGTTCACTAACGGACACAGCTCCATGTCTTCTTAGACCCTTGAGCTTACGAAGAAAGAGCAGCATAAGCCCAAGGGTCTAAGAAGACACAGAGCTGTGTCCTTTAGTAAAGGGGGGGGGGGGGCAAATAAAGAATCCTATTCTGCAAGGTATGGGCAAAGCACAGATTCACTTTAAGGCCCCTTTTACACAGGCGGACCGTTCAGATCCGCCTGTCCGTTTTTTTGGCGGATCTGAACAGTCCCCCCATGCACCTCTATGGGGGATCAGATGTCAGCGGAGACATGTCCGCTGACACCCGATCCAATCTGATCCGTCAAATCTGGACGGATGGAAACCCTATTTTCCATCCTTCCAGCGGATGGGATGAGAACGGACCGACGGTCCGTTCCCATCCGATTTCCCCCATAGAGATGTATGGGGAACTGACAGCTGTGTCTCCGCACACAGTGCGGAGACACAGCTGTCATCCTCCTGCTCAGCGGGGGATCGGCGGCTCGATCCCCCGCTGAGAAAAACGGAATCCGTCCAACAGACGGATAGTGTGAAAGGAGCCTAACAAAAATTTGAGTTCCCCTTTAACTACTTCTTTCTATTTTTCATTAGCATAGGCAAATAGCACTTTTAAGCTGTTGCTTTGTTTTTTTATTTTAGATCCTTTTACCTATCTTATCCTGTTTATTTCCACAAATGTTTTATTATGTAAATGACTTGTGTCATACAGGCTTTAAACCTGCTACTCAATGATACCCCTAATGAATAACCAGCCACGCTCTGCGGTTTACTGGGTAGTATGTCGTAACTGAACACATATTTCAGAACACACTTTCTCGGTTTCTTTCAACAGGTCATGAAAGAAGAATAGAAATAGATTATTGCTGTGGTCAGACACTATGGAGGAGAAAGTGATGGGAGCTGTTGACAGATTGGTGACAGGATGTCTACACACAGGCTGGAGAAAAGGAGCGTCACTGATGCTCAGACTAAACAAGGCTATGCTGTAATACAGAAGCTGGGCTTGGATAGAGCAACAACCCCTGTAACACTAAGCATCAGAGGAAGTCCCAGAGCTGTGCCTTCAACATCTAAAAACAGGACAATGAGGCCACCACCCAGGGCCGGTGCTAGACTGTTTTATGCCCTAGGCAAGATCAGCTACCTGCGCCCCCCCCCCCCCCAAAAAAAAAAAAAAAAGGGAAGGGGTTAAAAACTGCTCTATGTCATATCCAGTGACCCTGATCTGATGGTTCCTCCATGTAATGCTGTCATACCCAGTGATCCCAATGTTCCTCTATGTCACATCAGGGGTCCCTGATGTTCCTCCATGTCATACCCGGAGACCCTGATGTTTTTCCATCTCACACCTGGGGACCCTGATGTTCCTCCATGTCACACCTGGGGACCCTGATGTTCCTCAATCCCCCATGGCACACCCAGGGTTTCCAATTCCTCATGGCACACCTGGTGACCCCAAACCCCTGTTACACTTGCGACCCCTCTCCCCCATGTCACACCTGGTGACTCAGATTCCCCATGGCATACCCGGTGACCGCAATTCTCTTTCACACCAGGGATACTCCATGTCACACCCAGGGACCCTGATTCCCTGTTCTGGGGACACTTACTGGGCAGTATGAAAAGAGTGGCCTGCACTCTGCCCTCCTTCACCATGATCCTGCTTATTCCTTCTCCTAGGATGCTCCTCTCCTGGACCACAGTGCTCACCACAGCTCCAACCGGCTCCTGGTGGAGGGAGAAGCAGCAGTCGGAGAGCTCCGCACCTCCTTCATCACCTACATCCTCAGACCATTCCGTTGTCTCGTCGCTTCTGCTCCAGTAAAGGTGCCGCCCTCCAGTGCCGAGCTACGGCTCAGGTTCAGCTCTCCTCCACTCCCTGCTTAATACTGACCCAGGGAAATGAACGGCTGCCCACCAGCTCAGATTAGAGAGTCACTTGCCGCCCAGGGATTAGGCCGCTCAGCTCCAGACGAAGAGGATCATTATGCAGCTAGCACTCCAGTGGGCTCCTTTCCTGCCCCTTGGGGCTCCCCCAACAATGGTGAAAAGCCAGGGCCTGGTAGTTCTGCCACTGCCCCAGACACCTGGTATCTTTCGCTGTCCCTTCTTCCTCCCCCACTGCCACCCCTTTCCTCAGCTCACAAGGATCATTCATGATGGAGCGTGAGTGCTGACTCGTGGCTGCGCCCCTAGGTGGCAATGCGCCCTAGGCGGCTGCCTAGTTTGCCTAGTGGAAGCACCGGCCCTGCCACCACCAGGAACCAAATGATCACCACTATTCCTTTACTGTATAATGTTAAGTAAATACATGAAATACAGTCATTTATCAATCATGTCTCATTTTTCACTCCTCCACACTTGTATCACTTTCTGATTTCTTTACACCAGTGTCAACCACATTCCTGAATCCCAACCAGTTCCACACGCACTCCTGTGTGTCTTGACAAGTGTTCCCACCAAATCGTGTGTCCCAGCTAGTGTCACTACCGATTCCTATGACTCCATCAATAATTGCCCCCCACTACTGTGCTTCATACCACTCTCACTCCTGTGTGTCTCAACTAGTGTCCTCACCCACTCATGTCTCCATCATCATTCATTCTCCACTACTATGCTTCCATCAGTGTCGCCTACACCTCTGTGTCCCAACCAGTAATACTCACAAGACTCTGTGTCTCCACCCACTCCTGTGTACTAACTAGTTTCACACCCATTCCTATGTCTCCATAATTATCTGCCCTCCACTACTGTGCTTCCACCAGTGTCCCAACTAATACTACCCTCACTCCTGTGTGTCCTGACCAGTGTTGCAGCTATTATTACCACTTGTTCTTATGTCGCTATCATCATTTGACCCGCACTACTTTGCCTCTGTATCCCTCACAATTCTACGTCCCAACCAGTGACACCCCCCAAGCGTCTGTGTCTCCACCCGGGTACCCATCAATTCCTGTGCCACAACTGGTCTCACACTTGTTCCTCAGTCTCCATCATCATTTGCCCCACCACTACTCTGCTTTTACCAGTGTCCCAACCAATGCTACTCTCAATTCTGTGTGTCCTGACCAGTATTCCCACCCAATCCTGTGTCCCAGATAGTGTTGTATCATTTCTTACGAGTATCATTTGCAATCTTCTAATGTGCTTCTATCAGTGCCCCCCACAGTTCTATGTTTCAACCAGTGACACTTCCAAGCTTTTGTACATCCACCCATATCCGCATCCACTCCTGTGTTTCACACCTGTTCCTATGTCTCCATCATCATTTTCCTATGCTTCCATTAGTGCCCCCCCCCCCATTTCTGTGTCTAAACCAAAGCCACACCCACTCCTGTGTGTCCTAACCAGTGTCCCCACCCACTCCTGTGTCCCAACTAGTTTTGCACCCATTCCTATGTCTCCGTGATCATTTGCCTGCCATTATTGGGCTTTCACCAGTGTCCTTATCTCACTACTGGCATGTCTTGACCAGGGTCACCACCCACCTGTGCCCCAGCTAATGCCACAACTCATTCCTATGACTCCCGTGCTTCACTAGTTTCACCCCTATCCAATTGGGTTTGGAGCTTCTTTGTTTTCTGTGACCTTCCCAGAATCCCCCACTTTCGTGTTACTATCATTTTGCCTTTACTACAGCTTGTGCACCAGCATCTTCTGCTCAGATGACCAGGTGCGGCACAAAGTGCATCATAGCACAGTGCCATCACCAATTCCTTGTGAATAGACTGTAAACAAGCAAAGCCCAGAACGTGCTTTCCTGTCACCAAAAAAAAAAAAAAAAAATGAAGTTAATTTATTCAATCACACCAATGCATCTTGGGGAAAAAAGTCCTGAAATCAGAGAACACCTTGAAGGCCCTAAAAGGCCCCTCACAGGGCAGGAGGATTAATGAGGAGTATGGCTTACTTTCTAGCACTAAAATTAAAAAAGTAAAGGTGGGTGTTAACCAAGAGAATTTCACTGTGGCACATAGAGGCAGTTCGGTTAGCTAAAATTGGTTACAGGTCCACTTTACATCATGCAATAAGCTGTGTCCAGTTCTTATATTAGCTACAGATCAGAATACAGTCATAACATAGACGCAAGTCTCTCCACACATATATTAAAGGGGACAGGTTCTTCATCCTGCCAGGAGTTCAATTCAGTTACACAGGGTTGTCCAGGGGCCACTGAGTGAAAGGGCTTCTGGGATTTGTCAGTGTAAACTTTGGATGGCCTCCTCCGAATAATACTTCATACACAGTGATGCTTAATACACAGAGTTCTGAAGCAAGCTGGGGATTTCTTCTGGGATTATTCCGTGTCTTGCAGGTGACACGTCCCAAGGTAGTGGGGGCATTCCGATGAGAAGGTCACACACAGGTAAATAGAGAGAGGGACTTTTACAATCAAACTAAAACAAACTGTAACAGCATAAAAGGGATTAAGAAAATGATAAACAGAGAGGTAAAACTACCTCTACGTGCAAGAAAAATTGAATATCTGACATGTATTTAGAGCTGAAGTTTATTCTGCTTAAATTTTGCCTTCCCTTAGTTCCCACTTCCCCTCTCTTCAAGAAGCTGATAACATTAGATATTAAAATAAAGCTTTCCAATTTTATTACACACCTTATTTTAGGCTCAGCAACACCATCAATGGGTCTCTGGGCAGTTATGCAAAGCAGGCAGATCATGGCTGGTGAGAGGGAGAACTTGCCTCAGTACACCTCCAAAGGGCCCTTATCCCTGATGTAAGCAGTGGGCCAGCTCTTGGGAGACGCAATAGGTGGATGTCATTCTAGAGAGTGAAAGTTCCAAGACAGGGATGCAGACCACGCTAGTAGTGCCCATGTGTGATGCTGAGCCTCCATGCCAGGGACAATCAGGCTGGAGAACAAACAGCTAAATCAGGGGTGTCAAACTTAATTTCATTGCGGGCCACATCAGCAGTTCAGGAATGTGCTACGTAGAATGCAGAGTTCAGGGCTGTGTTACGTACAGAGTGCAGAGTTCAGGAGTACCCTATGTACAGAGTGCAGGGTTTAGGGGAGCGCTACATACAGAATGCAGGGTTCAGAAGTACGCCACATACAGAGTGCATTCAGGAGTGTGCCATGTACAGAGTGCAGAGTTCAGGAGTGTGTTACGTACAGAGTTCAGAAGTACACTATATACCGATGCGTTGGGCACCCCGTCTGCCTCATGAGGGGGCGCCACTTCCAGCCATCTTCTGGGGGAGTAGTATTAATATTTGCTCCATTAATTAAGGGAAATCCAGAAAATCACTATAATTTAGGTAATTAGAGAGCATTTATATAGGTACCAAGGGGTCCATTTCAGATCATATATTTTTTTAGAGTTTGTAATAGTATGATGATATGCTTCCATTGATCTGATATCTTCTATTCTGTGGTTAACCAGAGCTTTTGCATTACTAATTTCCTATAGTTTCACTTGAAATTTTTTTTGCTTCTGTTTTCACATTCATTGACGTGTAAGACTCTACCTCAATTTTGTATTCCAGATCAGCAATGCCCACTTTCTTGTGTTGATAACACAAAAGTAGTAATATCTTATCCTGGCAGATATTGTCTGAATTTCCTATTGTCAAACGATGTATGATTCTTACACTGTACCTGTATTGTTCACTGTTACAATCTTGATTTTGCATATGTATCACTGTTTAATTTTATTTTCAATAAACGTTTATAATCAAAAGAAGTACGCTATATACAGAGTGCAGGATTTAGGGGTGCAGGGTTCCGCTGTCATTCACAGGTAGGGATTGGTTCAGGCGTGTTCAGATCCTAATCTCAACCCACCTGAGCAATCCCACCAGGAAGCCATCACTGCACACTGCCAATCATGAGCAGCCTAGTCAGGGCATGTGTATGTGCAGCTAGGGGCCTGGAAAAGCCTCACTGCCTATGATTGGCAGTCTGCAGTGACAACTTCCTGGCAGGATTTCTCAAGTGGGTTGGAACTAGGATATGAACATGCCTGAGCCCATCCCATTTCACAGGCTGTTCACATCTCACTTCCACCCCTCCTCCTCAGCTCTTACCTCTCTTACACTCTCCCCATCTCTGTACAAATCTCCCTCCACATCCTCGACCCTAAAAGCTTCCTCGCATCTCACCTACCCGGCCCAGCTCTAGTACCTCCTGGCAGTATAAGCAGCTTCACCTCTCTTTCTTGCAGGGAGATCATTGACATCTGACCTCGGCATGCCAACTTACTGCACATTGTCTGAAGCTCAAAGAGTGGAAGAAAATCAGAATGCACAATTTCAGTAGAGGAGAGGAGCTTGTATAACCGTGCAAGACTGAAGGGAAGTCTGGAGGTCAGTTTTTTATTTAAAGACTACAGGTTTATTATAAGTGTATGTGACCAGCAGCCATCTAGAAGAATACTGGAGAGGAAGTCAGATACTTACCATTCGTTTCTAGTGAGATGCAGCAGCTGCATGGACACAGCTGCTGGACTCAATTGACAAGATCTGTAAGAGTTACTCAACTACAGTTAAACAGAGAAAAAATTGGATTTTTGACTTACCGTAAAATCCATTTCTCTTTTGTTCATTGACGGACACAGCTCCTGATATTCTTAACTATTGAGTTATACTGCCCCCTACAGGAGTAGGACACTAGGCAGAAAAAAAGTCCGGCTACGCCTATGGGCAGTCCCAGGGGGTATACTCCCTCTCTCTGCTATCGGTACTCAGTTTTGTTACAAGCAGTGTCAGAGAAAATACAACTCCACAGAGGGGTGGGTGCTGTGTCCGTCAATGAACATCAGAGAAATGGATTTTACAGCGAGTTAAAAATCCCATTTTCTCTTTCGTTCATTGTTGGACACAGCTCCTGATATTCTTAACCATTGGGACGTCCCAAAGCAGTGTTAAACATGAGGGGTGGGTGTGACGTTGGCGGGTATCAGACCCCCTGGCCTTCTCATCCAACTCGTGACCAAAGACCAGGCAATCTCACACCCTGCCGTCACTTGCGTAACAATGCCACTCTCAGCTGCACCCGCCACACAGATTGTCCAGCTTGCGGGACCACAATCTAGATGCCAGCAGCCTGAGAGCAATTTTCACCGGGCTAATTAAACAATTAACCCTTTCTCTGCCACCACCTCTATGTTATAATATGCCCAGAGGACGCTCGTAATTTTAGAAATACCAATTATGACTTTAGAATAATCGTCCGTAACACACACTGTCACAGCAGACAGGAATGCCTGGGGGATTTATCCTAAAGCGTAGCGCTCTTCAGGGGACAGGTTCTTTGGGGTCAGTTTGCGTTTAAGAGCTTAGAGACAAAAAGTAACACTTTTCAAAATAAGGTTTAATTATAAGAAAGATTAAAATTGGTGCAAATAAAAATATTTACAGAAAAATGGGGTACAAAGTAATAGAGACACAATTCAGCAATTTAGAAGAATAGATAAAGAATTAGAAATGAAATACTTGCATTCAAAAGTCCTGGGTGTTTCAGAGTTTCAGAGGCTGAACATGTGTGATCGGTTCTTTCCTTCAGCAATGTTACTGCTTGATGTTAAAATTGAGAACTGACAGCTCTATCAGCTTCTCTCCTTTTCTCTGACCCCCAGGGGGGTGTCACCAGAAGTACTTGACCAATAAACACTGGGGTCATAGGCGGCCCCGGAAGCTTAGCAAAATGCCAAGACACCTCCCGCTTAGACAGATTACTAACAGAATTCATATCTCGAAATATGTAATGGTTACATTCTTGAAACTGATATATTCTTGTGCAGTATCAAAACAACAGGAGCCCACTTGAAAAAAACAATACACCCTCAAAGAGGACCAGGTCCTCTAAACAGCAGCCTGCACAGCCTTGCAGCCAAAGAAAGCATCCGCAGATGCCAACACATCCACTTTATAGAACTTTGTGGCCGATCTAGTGCGGAGCTGAGGTCTGCGCACGCTCGCTGGCCAGCCTGGGGTGACCACTGGATCTAGATTATCCAGGCCATTGCCTAGTCTGCCAGTTGATTGTAGATCTCACAGGAAAAACCAGGAGAAAAAAATCAATCTAAAAGAAAAAAAATTGCCAGGACCAGAGATCCCAGCAAGAAACTAGGTCTTTACTCCTGACTAGGCAGAAAAAAACTGAGTACCTATAGCAGTGAGAGGGAGCATACCCCCTGGGACTGCCCATAAGCGTAGCCAGACTTTTTTCTGCCTAGTGCCCTACTCCTGTAGGGGCAGTATAACCCAATGATTAAGAATATCAGGAGCCGTGTCTGTCAATGAACGAAAGAGAAATCAAGCCTCCTTCCCTCCCCCTGTGCTGTGTGGCAGAGCTGTGTAAATCTCAGAACTAGATGGACAGCAAAACAACTCAGGTCATTATATGCATTTAATTTGTGCAATTAGCGATTTGCCTGGCATCCAAGGTAAATAATACAGTAGTATGTTTTAGCTACTTCTTTTTGCCATGTACATTGAATTTGCTTATAAAATGAGAATATGTCATAAGACTAGCTGATATTTTAGCCCCTTTTCCTACCAGGGGCGCTGTCCTTTGCTGGAAGGACTGGCTCTCGATGCAATCAATAGACCTGCCTTGCAGAGGTACAGTATTTTCCAGCTAATTCTTCATCCACTTTGCTGTACAGATGGCCGAGGTATGCTCCAAAAACTGTCAAAATAAAACTATTTATGGCACCTTGAAGCAGAAATGGAAAGAGCGGATGGGGGGTAACTGGAGACAGAAGGTCTCTTCCACGTGAAGTAACCTCTGGATGGCCCCTCCACAGAACAGACTTCTGAGAAACACATCTTGTCACAGGCAAGTCTTGAGAGCCATGCTGAGTATTTCTGAGGGAACCGTGTCACTGGCTGGGCCAGACCCCGGCTACGAGATGCTTAGTATAAAAAAAAAAAGAAAAAAAGAAAAGGAAACTTTGCACGTGTAAATGTACTCCAGTCTGGTTGAGAGAAAAAGTCCAAAATCAGCTACCCACCTGACAAAGACTTTTGTCAGATTCTTACCAGCTTTTGTGCTGTAGATATGGAGTAATGCTGTTCTATTTCACTTCCAGAAATCTTTCACTCGAATCAGTCGATGAGAGGATCTACCTGTACTATAATCACACGATGAGCTTGAGGGGTGCCATAGGAAAAAAAATTATGGGATTTTTGTACTTACCGTAAAATCCATTTCTGTGAGTTAATTGACAGATACAGCTCTCCATTATTCAGAACCACGGGGATATAGTAACCCCTACAGGAGTAGGACACTAGGCAGAAAAAATACTTGGCTGGCTATGCCTATGGGCAGTCCTAGGTGGTATACATCCCCCTCTCTGATATAGGCTTCAGTTTAGAAACAAGCAGTGTCAGAAGTATTAAAACTCCACAGAGGGGTGAGTGCTGTGTCCGTCAATGAACTCCGAGAAATAGATTTTACAGTAAGTACAAAAATCCCATTTTCTCTTTTGTTCATTGACAGACACAGCTCTTCATTATTCAGAACCACAGAGACCTCCCCACGCAGTGCCAAAGATGAGGGGTGGGACAACCAAAAAATCCCAAGGCTAAACACAATAGCCAACCAGGACAACAGGAGCCCAACCTAAACAATACACCCCCAAAGAGGGAACAGACCCTCTAAGCAGCAGCCTGCAAAAGTTTGCGGTCAAAGAAAGCATCCACAGGTGCCAACACATGCACTTTGTAGAGTTTAGTGAAAGTGTGCACCGATGACCAAAAGGCCGCCTTGCAAACCTGCGCCACTGATGCCTGATGACGGAAGGCCCAAGAAGCACTATGCGTCTGAGTAAAGTGTGCCATTACAGGGAAAGGAGGAACCTGACCCTTGATAGAATAGGTCACCCTCTGTCTGATCCATCTGGAAAAGGTCGCAGAAGAAGCGGACAGCCCTTTTCTTGGCCCGTCCATGAACACAAACAGTAAGTCTGACCTCTGAAAAGACTCCATAGCTGCCAAATACACCCGAATCACCCAAACCACATCCAAGGCATGAAAAGCCTTAATCCTAATTCCTTAGGATGTTTTGGCCTGTAACACAGGGAAGGCAACACAATTTCTTCATTTAAATGGAAATCAGAGACTACCTTAGGAAGGAACAACGGACTTGGCGAAGAGTCACCTTAACCTTGTGGACCACCAAGTAGGGGGTGCGACAAGATAACGCCGCCAGCTCTGACACCCTGTCAGCAGAGGTGATAGCCACCAAAAAGGCCACCTTCTGGGACAGCGTAAGCAGGGGAATCTCCTGAATATTTTCAAAGGGAGGCCTCAGATCCCATGGCGGTAGGGATCCAGGGAGGGAGGGAGGGTCAGAGAGAGAGGGAAAGTGAGGGAGACAGAATGAGATAGGGGGTCAGAGAGAGAAACAGAGGGCGATAGAGGGGTCAGAGAGAGAGGGAGGGGACAGGGAGAGGGAGGGAGGGGACAGAGAGAAAGAGGGAGGGAGGGGACAGAGAGAAAGAGGGCACAGAAAAAAAAGAGAGGGAGGGGGACAGAGAGAGGGATAGAGAGGAAGGGGGGACAGAGAGAAGGAGAGAGACAGAGAGAGGGAGAGAGAGGGAGGGGGACAGAGAGAGGGAGAGAGAGGGAGGGGGACAGAGAGAGGGTAAGAGGGTCAGAGAGAGAGGGAAAGTGAGGGAGACAGAACGAGATAGGGGGTCAGAGAGAGAAAGGGAGAGAGACAGAGGGTGATAGAGGGGTCAGAGAGAGAGGGAGGGGTCAGAGAGAGCGAGAGGGAGGGAGGGGACAGAGAAAAAGAGAGAGGGAGGGGACAGAGAAAAAGAGAGAGGGAGGGGACAGAGAAAAAGAGAGATGGAGGGGGACAGGGAGAGAGATGGAGGGGGACAGGGAGAGAGATGGAGGGGGACAGGGAGAGAGATGGAGGGGGACAGGGAGAGAGATGGAGGGGGACAGGGAGAGAGATGGAGGGGGACAGGGAGAGAGATGGAGGGGGACAGGGAGAGAGATGGAGGGGGACAGAGAGAGAGATGGAGGGGGACAGAGAGAGAGATGGAGGGGGACAGAGAGAGAGATGGAGGGGGACAGAGAGAGAGATGGAGGGGGACAGAGAGAGAGATGGAGGGGGACAGAGAGAGAGATGGAGGGGGACAGAGAGAGAGTGAGGGAGGGGGTAGAGAGTGAGGGAGGGGGACAGAGAGTGAGGGAGGGGGACAAAGAGAGAGAGAGAGAGGGCAGAGAGAGAGGAGAGAGATGGAGGGGGACAGAAAGAGAGAGAGAGAGGGGGACAGAAAGAGAGAGAGAGAGGGGGACAGAGAGAGAGAGAGAGAGAGGGGGACAGAGAGAGAGAGAGGGGGACAGAGAGAGAGAGATGGACAGAGAGAAAGGGGGGCAGAGAGAGAGAGAGATGGACAGAGGGAGGGAGAGGGAGGGGGACAGAGAGAGAGGGAGGGGGACAGAGAGATAGAGATGGAGGGGGACAGAGAGAGAGAGAGAGAGAGAGAGATGTAGGGGGGGCAGAGCGATGGAGGGGGACAGAGAGAGAGAGATAGAGGGGGACAGAGAGAGAGAGAGAGAGATGGAGGGGGACAGAGAGAGAGAGATGGAGGGGGACAGAGAGAGAGAGAGAGGGGGACAGAGAGAGAGAGATGGACAGAGAGAGAGATGGACAGAGAGAGAGATGGACAGAGAGAGAGAGAGATGGACAGAGGGAGGGAGAGGGAGGGGGACAGAGAGAGAGGGAGGTGGACAGAGAGAGAGGGAGGGGGACAGAGAGATAGAGATGGAGGGGGACAGAGAGAGAGAGAGAGAGATGTAGGGGGACAGAGCGATGGAGGGGGACAGAGAGAGAGAGAGATGGAGGGGGACAGAGAGAGAGAGAGAGAGAGATGGAGGGGGACAGAGAGAGAGAGATGGAGGGGGACAGAGAGAGAGGGGTTAACAGAGAGAGAGGGGGACAGAGAGAGAGTGAGGGGGACAGAGATGGAGGGGGACAGAGAGAGAGAGAGAGATGAGGGGGACAGAGAGAGAGAGAGATGAGGGGGACAGAGAGAGAGAGAGAGATGAGGGGGACAGAAAGACATGGAGGGGGACAGAGAGAGATGGAGGGGGACAGAGAGAGATGGAGGGGGACAGAGAGAGAGTTGGAGGGGTACAGAGAGAGAGAGATGGAGGGGGACAGAGAGAGATGGAGGGGGACAGAGAGAGAGAGAGGGAGAGAGAGAGATGGAGGGGGACAGAGAGAGATGGAGGGGACAGAGAGAGAGATTGAGGGGGACAGAGAGCGAGAGGGAGGTACAAAACACAAAGGACTACATGTAACTAAAATATTGACTGTTCCTTCAACATTTTCCAAAGGTAATTCTGTAATGTTGTAGTGAACACAAAGAGCAACCGACTTTTTAGATAGACTGATATTGACAAAGACTCAGGTGTATAGTGCTGCCCTCTCACTGTTCAACGAGCAGGCTGGAGGTAGAGTGAACCTGAACCAGGCAGACTACCCACTGTAACTGGGATGTCTGAATCAGGAGACCAACTTAACAGAATTACAAATCGTTGGCAGTTTGTTTTGTGCCAGGAGAGTGCTTTTCAGTCCTAAGAACTCTTTTTTCCCACTTCAATGACTTGTGTTTTTATATAAAAAAGAAATATCTAAACTTCATAACAGTGTGTTGCTTTTTTGTTATTTCAAACCACTTCTTCAACTGTGTTTTATCAAGCTGCGGGTAATAAAAAGGCGCACATGGCGTGTCGCTGTTTATTCAGTGGATATATTGATTTAACCATTTCCTGCCAATTAAACTGCCATTATGAGAAGTCGAGGCAGATTTATCTGAAGGTAATAGAGAGCAGTCTATAAGCATATGCTTGCCGCACCGCTCCGAGATTATTCCAGCCAACACACAATTCATAGTGTTTACACAAAGAGCCGCCACGCTGTACGCTGTATATATTACGTATGAACGGCGAGCCCATACATTAACACAGAGCGCTTTAATCCTGCGCCGACATCAGCAAAACATTGCATCACAAACCATTTTGTACAATGACGCTTCCTATTCTACGTTTCTGGCCAAGTCAGTGCTCAGACGGGGAGCGATTCTGTCTGGTTGTTGGAGGGAGGAGATGTATATTTTGGGGAGGTCATGAACGGTTTCAGGAGGGAACAATGTCAGTTCTCTCTAGAGTAGTAAAAGTGCAGTGCTAAATCAAATATAATCTAATATATTGCTATAAAGTGTCCATATAGAAACAATATACACAAGAAACACTGACTAAAAAGTACTATTAAAAAGAGGAGTCCATATTTCCAGGTGTCTGTGCAGCAGGAATGAGTAAACTCAAATTTCAAAACAAGGCAAATTCATCAGTATTGGTCTTCCACTGTGTAAATGTACAAAACCGACGCGTTTCGTCATAGCAGCTGGCAAATTCCTTTAATGACGTCTGCTGGTTTGGGGGGGGGGGAGGGAAGATGGGGAAAGAGGGAGGGAGGGAAGATGGGGAAAGCGAGGGAGGGAAGATGGGGAAAGCGAGGGAGGGAAGATGGGGAAAGCGAGGGAGGGAAGATGGGGAAAGCGAGGGGAGGGAAGATGGGGAAAGCGAGGGGAGGGAAGATGGGGAAAGAGAGGGGAGGAAAGAGAAGGGAGGGAGGGGGAAAGAGAAGGGAGGGAGGGGGAAAGAGAAGGGAGGGAGGGGGAAAGAGAAGGGAGGGAGGGGGAAAGAGAAGGGAGGGAGGGGGAAAGAGAAGGGAGGGAGGGGAAAGAGAAGGGAGGGAGGGGAAAGAGAAGGGAGGGAGTGGGGAGAGAAGGGAGGGAAGATGGGGTAAGCGAGGGAGGGAAGATGGGCAAAGAGATGGGAGGGAGGGGGAAAGAGGGGAGGGAGGGGGAAAGAGAAGGGAGGAAGGGGGAAAGAGAAGGGAGGAAGGGGGAAAGAGAAGGGAGGAAGGGGGAAAGAGAAGGGAGGGAGGGGGGAAAGAGAGGGGAGGGAGGGGGGAAAGAGAGGGGAGGGAGGGGAAAGAGAGGGGATAGAGGGGGAAAGAGAAGGGAGGGAGGGGGAAAGAGAAGGGAGGGAGGGGGGAAAGAGAGGGGAGGGAGGGGGAAAGAGAGGTGAGAGAGGGGGAGGGAAAGAGAAGGGAGGGAGGGGGGAAAGAGGGGATGGAGGGGGGAAGAGAAGGGAGGGAGGGGGGAAGAGAAGGGAGGGAGGGGGGAAGAGAAGGGAGTGAGGGGGAAGAGAAGGGAGGGAGGGGGAAGAGAAGGGAGGGAGGGGGAAGAGAAGGGAGGGAGGGGGGAAAGAGAGGGGGAAAGAGAGGGGGAAAGAGAAGGGAGGGAGGGGGAGGGAAAGAGAAGGGAGGGAGGGGGAGGGAAAGAGAAGGGAGGGAGGGGGAGGGAAAGAGAAGGGAGGGAGGGGGGAAAGAGAGGGGAGGGAGGGGGGGAAAGAGAAGGGAGGGATGGGGAAAGAGAAGGGAGGGAGGGGAAAAAGAGTGAGAGGGAGAGAGGAGGAAAGAGTGAGAGGGAGAGAGGAGGAAAGAGTGAGAGGGAGAGAGGAGGAAAGAGTGAAAGGGAGAGAGGAGGAAAGAGTGAAAGGGAGAGAGGAGGAAAGAGTGAAAGGGAGAGAGAAAGAGAGAGGGGAAAAGAGGGAGAGGGGAAAAGAGAGAGAGGGAGAGGCAAAGCAGCTGGCCACTTCCCCTGCTGTAATATGCTTGCCTGGGCTGGAGCGCTTGATTGTGTCATCTACTAGAAGACTTTTGGAGGCCAGACAGCTGTTTGTTCTGAGCGTTGTATGGCCATATCCTCTGACATAATCACATGCCTTATGGTAAGTGCATTCTATGTGCACATAATTTGAACACACGGTGTTTGAAGGGTTTTTTGTACTTATACAGTGGAAGACCAATACTGATGAATTTACCTTGTTTCGAAACTTGGATTTATTCATTCCTGCTACACCTTCACTTGAAGAATGAAGAAATAAAATAATAATTTTTTTTTACAATTTTTGTGGCTGTGATCAGGGACACCGGTGACAGTATGTTAAAAAATAAAAATGTTTTCAACTAATTTGAACAAATTTTTCTTTTACAATCATTTTTTTTTTTTACATACTGTCACCAGAACAGTACAGTGTCACCAACGTGACACTGAAATGCTTTGGGAGAGGTGATCAAGATTTTTTTTTTTTTTTACAATATTATTTCTTAATAAAGTGATGATCACTGTATAAGCAATCATTTTTACACTGTGAAAGGCATCAATTCATGTTCCATTTTGTACAATTGGCCACAGCTATCACTTGGTGCTGGTCTGCTGTGATTGGCCCTGTACCATGAAATCTCTGTAACCAATCACAAAGATCATCACAATAGTACACAATAACTATGAGTAAAAGCCATTGTTTACAAAATAAAAGTGATCACGTGGTACCAGGGCTGCGCACAGCAGCCTGGTACAAAGATTTGTGTTCCGTTGTGCACCGTGAGCCGCTAGGCACGAGGCGCAAGATTTGGAGGACGTCATGTGTCGTCTGCCAGGGACAGCAATGCTCCTGTCTCGCTGTATTATTACAATAGACTGGGTGGAAGGTGGTTAAAGTATATTTCCACTTGTGCATTTAAATTTGAGAAAAGCCTATGTTTGTTAGGTGTTCATACTGACCCAGTATGCCTATTTTTTTTTTTTAAGGGCTGCAGATAAACAGCTAGAACTTATGCAGGAGGATTAGTTTCATCTCTGTGTATCACTTGAGGCCAGTCACTTTACTTGGTAGGTTTACAACCACTTTGAAAAGGCCACTGTATTCTAACAGGTATATATTGTTAATACATGCCAGGGGGATTTTATTTAAATCAAATCGATTTAAATCAAAATATAAATCACTAGTAAAAAGGCTTGATCAAAATCAACTCGATTTAAATCATAAATTTTAAAGAGCAACTGTCATCGCTGTCCCGCAGCGACAGCTCCTCTGACCCGCTGTTGACTCACCGACAGTTATATTCACTTTAATGGGACGGCTGTTAATGTGGCAGTGACACCACAAGGTGAGGGACGTGGCGGCAGCAGGTTAGTGGATGCCCACTAACAGGCGCTCCCATGATGGATCTGAAATGACAGGTGCTCTTTAAATGCAGGACTCATTCTTGCTGGTAGTTAATGTGAAATTGTGAATGCATCAATGCAGTGCATGTTATCTCAGCTTGCAGAGCTTGGATTCATTGAATGAGTTTACCAAAAATGTAAATATTGCAGAATATACAGCCTCATGCTACATAACTAAGCTCGATTTCATGCTGAATAAACTAAATTATCAACCACTTTACGACTGCCTGCCACAGTTATACTGCGGCAGGCAGCCGCTCCTACGCAAACCGCCGTAGGTATACGTCGGTCGCACGCAGGGAGCTAGGGGGCGGGCGCGTGCTGCCGCCGGCGCACTCTGCCCCCCCGCTCGTCAGCGGAGAAGCTGATGCACCGGTAAGGCGGCTCTGATTGTCGCCTGACATCCGCGATCGTTCCCCGCTGAGAGAGTTGTAAACACAGCAGACCGTCCTTCTCCCTGGAATGATCACAGAGCTCCTGTGATCCTTCTATATAGGCTCACAGGTCTCTATGATCATTTCACAAGCCACGCCCCCATACAGTTAGAAACATGGCCATAGGTAAACATTTAACCCCTTGATCAACCACACTGTTAACCCCTTCCCTGCCAGTGTCACCATTACAGTAGCAGTACATATTTTTAGCACTGATTACTGTAGTAATGTCACTGGTCCCCCCAAAAGTGTCAAAAATGTCAGTTAGGGGATCGATCTGTCCGCCGCAATGCCGCAGTCCCGCTGAAAATCACAGATTGCCATTACTAGTAAAAAAAAATATGTAGCAGAAAACAAATTGGCCTAAAATGTTAAAAAATTTTGATTTTTAAACTTATTTTTTTTTGGGAATGTTATATAGCAGAATGTGAAAAATATATATTTTTTTTAGACAATTGTGGCTTTTTTTTTGTTTATAGCGCAAAAAATAAAAATCGCACAGGTGATCAAATACCACCAAAAGAAAGCTCTATTTGTGGGAAAAAAAGGACATCAATTTTATTTAGGTACATCGTCGCACGACCGCTCAATTGTTCGTTAAAATAACGCAGTGCCGAATCGCAAAATATGGCCTGGTCATTAAGGGGGCAAATCCTTCCAGTCCAGAAGTGGTTAATGTATCTTAAAGTGGAGTTCCACCCTAAATTTATACTTACCTCCATCTTCTCGCTCCGGGTCACCTGAAAAACAAATGGATAATCGCATTTTTTTTTTTTACTTACCTCGTAGAGAAGAAAATATACTCACCTTACTTCCTTCTTCCTCCCCTCGGCGGCCACGGCGATCCGTCACTTCCTGGCTTTGCAATGATTCCTGGGAGCTGAACGTCATCGCTCCCAGGAATCATTGCGCCTGTACCGGCCCCGACGTCAGTTCCGGGGGGACGCGCGTCATTCCCTTCTAAACAGCTTCTGGGCATGCGCGCACCGGAAGTGACGGCGGGGCCGGTGCAGTGCATTGTGGGACCGAAGAAGACGGAAGAGGACGCAGAAGAGGATCGCGCTGGCTTCAAGCTGCCCACACCTGAGATGGCAGCGCTGGACAATACTTTTTCAAGGTAAGTATTTGTCCTAAAAGGTAAGTGCAACCCGGGACAGATCAGAGGCTAGCCATTGTGGGGATTTTTATTAAAAAAACTATTCCCAGGGTGGAACTCCGCTTTAAATAGAAAACTATCTTTAGATAGATTTTTTTTCTCCAAAAGCATTTTATTAAAATAAATTTGGTAAAAAAAAAACAAAAAAACATTGATTTGTATCCAACATGATACATGCAATAATAGTATTCAGTGAAATGTAATTATACAATTGTAATGTATACGTTTAGCTTTAATGAAATTAGTTATGTGGCTGAGAAATCTGTGCTACCAGTGAATACTCAAATATAATTTTCAGATAGTGTAAGAAAGAATGAACAGGTCACATGAGGACTACAGACATAAAACTAGAACTGTAAAATGAGGTGTATTTTGGCAGCCATACTCACACTGCCCTGGTGCCGGTCTAGTGGACCAACATGGTGACAAGCAGGATAGATGATGTCAAAAGGACAATCTTTGGACTTGCATGTTCCATTCTCAGTAAGCACACTAGTAACAGACAAGCACTTAGTATGGTGTGTTGTGTCCTGGTATGCTACATTTTAGATGTCTTCCATTAGTGATACCACAAGCCCCTGGGAAGCTGAAATCAATGGCATGTTCTCGGCAGGTATTGAACTTCTACGCTCAATCATTTAGAAACGTGAGAATGATGAGCACTTTCCAGAGACCTCCGGGGGTGAGGTGACATCACCTCGTGGGTCCCCCAAGCCCACTGCTGTTCCTTAGTGCTTTCAGTTAGGTTATGTGAACAGAAAGGTCTAACAAAAGGTACATTTCAGCTGGTACGAGGCCATTCCTATAATGTACATGTCACCTATAGAAAAGGGACCAGGATCAAGAGATTTCCAGGAACAAAACAAGTTATTCCCAGCCAGTACACTGATTGACTATTAGTCCATAGAAGTTATGTAGATCGGATACCTTGCAGCTGCCCAAGTTCTAAGCAGGAATAATGTGTAACAATTACAGGCGGTCCCCGGGTTACGAACACAATAGGGACTGTAGGTTTGTTCTTAAGTCAAATTTGTTTGTAAGTTGAAACAGTGCATTTTTAAGTGTAACTTCAGCCTGTGCAGGGATGTGGGATGTTTCGGGTGCTTCTGGGCGTGCAGTCATGTTATCTGGGGCTCTTGTGGGCATGCAATACATACACTACTGCAGTGTGGAATGTGTCTGGTGGTGCAATATGGCTTCTCAGCGGTATCCGGGACCAGCATAGAGCACAAGTGACCGAAATTGACATCCGTTCGTAAGTACGAGTCGTTCGCAACTCGGGGACTGCCTGTATTATTACTAATTAGATTTCCATGGAAGTTTCCGCTCTGGGGACTTAAAGTGCTTTAGTCTGCTCTATAGAGTAATATGCCACTGCTCCGGGTTGGTCTGCCACCACAATCTTGCACATCCCTCACACCTGGGTGCAAGCTCAGCTTATCCTGCTCAAAACAATGAAAACTCCAAAAGCATTCGTCTACTGAAATGTAAAAGCACCATATTACAGCAACAAGACACTGTGTGGACTGAGAAAAGTCAACGCGTTTCATGCTATGTCAGCCGTTAATCATGGCTCTCAGGCCGAAACACATCAGCTTTCTCAGTCCCCACAGTATCTTGTTGCTGTAATATGGAGCTTTTAGGTTTCAATAAAAATGGATGCTTTTGGAAGGCATTGGGGCAAATGATGGGGCAGCCATCTTTGGTGGCCTCGGTAGAATATCACACTGTGCCCAGTTTTAGACAGGATCCAGCATTTCTTTGTAGTGTTGGAGCAAACTGAAATATCTGGAGGAGAACCACACAAGGGAGAACATGCAAACTGGTATATAGCGTCCAGACCAGGACTTGAATTGAGGACCCCAGTGCTGTAAGTCAGAAGAGTCAGGGCTCGTTTACAGTAGTGGTTAAGGGGTGGCAAAAGGGTTTACTGCCTCCCAAATGCTCCCCCTTTAGCTGCAGAGGCAGCTGCCGGGGTGTACTCATGCCGCAATGCCTTGCTTTGTGGCCACAATAATTCCCCCTGTTGCTTTTGGTTGGCTTAGCACTTACCAAGCGTTGCTCATTCTGGTGAACAGGGCAGTTCTGCAAGAGCCCTGCAACCATGTACAAAGCCAGGGGTTAAAGCAGGTGGTACAAAGCCTCCTAACTACCTAAAAAATGCTCTCTAAAGCATGACCTGAATGCAAATTGCTCTTCAGAGATCAAAGCACGTGTGAATGACCCCTTAACCACTAAGACACTGAGCTGCCCACTTATGGTATGCACACACACCAGGATACAGTCACCATGGCCTACCATCCATGGTCTAGACCAGTGTTTCTCAACCGGTTTTCAGTCAAGGCACCCTTTAAAAATTATGGACAATCTCGAGGCACCCTTTAAAATTTATGTCCATAGAAGTGTGGCGGTTGATCTGGTCTCAGGTGGCCAAGAGTTCACTCTGTACTCTCTACAAAGAAAATGGATATAAAATACTCTACTTTTGGTACTTAACCCCAGATGTACTAATATACCCTACTAGCAAAAAGGGTAATGGTCTGGTTTCCTCCAGAGCACTCCTCCATCCCTAAATATATATATCAACACAAAGAAAATGGTCCGCGGGACTTTGTATGAGGTACGTGCTCAGTGGCTGGAAATTAATATCATGCACAATATATGAATAAAAATTGATTTTATTACATAATGTATAAAAACGACAACATATGCTCAATGGCACATATAATAGCTCAATGGCTTGAAATACATATGACATGTAACATGAATAATGCAATAGGATGTATTAACATTTTAGGTTGACACCTTGGTGTAGCCTCTTGAGTTAATGACAGAAATGTTGTAATAGGATGACATCGCAGTAGAGTATATATTATTTGTGATCTGACGCGTTTCGGGAGCAATCTCCCTTCTTCAGAGATCAATATATTCAAAATGTCACTACAAAGAAACAATGTTGTTACAGGGTGCAATAAGGATAAATTAAAATATGAAAAAGATTTGGACAAAAATGATAAGAGCTGTGGGAGTACTGTATACTCACCGATCAAAAAGGCTCAAATGGCAAAAGTGGACTCCTATAGGGCAGCGGTGCGTCATGTCTGACCCGGGAGCTGAAGGGTCCCAGAGTGCCGGCAAATACAGAGGGGGGCCCATGGCAGGGAAGTGTATGTGTAAGGAAAGGCCTTCCAAACCTATTGTATATATATATTTGAAAAACAAAGTAGTGAAAATGTGGCATATGTGCTCACAGTGGTAATACACTGGTATAATTTGTACCAGGTGGGAAGGGCTGGTGTGATGGTTACGGGATACTGGAGGGGGTGTGAGGAGAGTGAAAGAGGGAATGAAGAGAGGAGGGGAAAGGGGGGGGGGGAAAGGAGGAAATGAGGGGGGGGGGGAAAGAGGAACAGGGGGGAGGAAAGGGAAGAGGAAAAAGGAGGGGGGGAGCGCCCAGAAACCAAGAAATAGTAGAGAAAAACCGCGTGTGATAGAAAGTGGTGTGCAGGGTGAAAAAGTGAGAAATGGATGTGTGTTAGTCTGGGGGAAATGAGTGTGGGAAAGGGGTGGGGGTGTGAGGGGGAAGGGTGGAACAATCCCAGTGACTACACCAAGGTGTCAACCTAAAATGTTAATACATCCTATTGCATTATTCATATATTGTGCATGATATTCATTTCCAGCCACTGAGCACGTACCTCATACAAAGTCCCGCGGGCCATTTTCTTTGTGTTAATATACCCTACTAGCACTGATTGATGCTGGCGATGCCATTGAGATAATGGAACACTTTACCATATTTAATGGAGTTGCCCAGCAATTATGCCTTTCTGGAACTCAGCATGAAATCTCTTAAACCACCTCTTTGAGGTACCAATCCCATTTGCCCCCATTTTTTTTGTTGGGTCTCTCCTCTTTGAACTTTGCTAAACCCCATAAATAGTTATTACATCATGTGCTCACTGCTGCAAGATGCCTCATTGCACTTAACTGAAAGAAAACCCACTCCCCCATCCTTGGCTACTTTATATACTTGAATCAAAGATATAGAATTAATGGAAAAATGAACAGCTACAATTTATGATAAATTAGAAGCTTGCAATCTAACCTGGGAACTATGGCATCTTAAGAAAGATTCACCATGAATGGATTCCCTTTGAGCCTATGCTGACCCTGGTTGCTAGGTCCCCACTTTGGTTATTGCAATGCTGCCGCAGCCATCTCTTTTCCTACCTTTCCTAGCTGTTTTTTTTCTGGCACTATCTTATTCTATAAATTTTTCTTCTTGCTAATTTTGAGATATTTTGGACCTCAGTTTTATGCCCCAATGCTGCTATAGTTTTGAGCCTTCTTTTTGTTATTTGAATGCTGAAACACTGCCAACTTTGAGTCGTGATTGTCTGCTTAAATAGTCGACATTAGTGGCCCTCAACGATGTACCTTTTATTATTGCTGATGTCTCTTCATTTATTTTGATAATGTTTACCGATCTGTTCGTTAAGTGTGCTATGCATACATAATATCTGTTATGTGCACGGTGCATGTATCTGTGCTTTTCTAAACAAAAAAATGTAAGTAAATGCTATCCTAATAGTTTTACATAATGCAGCAACATCCAAAAGTATAAGTTTGACACTCAACATTAGAGGTGATTGATTCTTCCAAAGCAAATACCCTTTTGTAAACTGGTTCTGATTAGTATTCCAATGTTTCTCTTCTCCCTCCACCACTCTGCTAATGTGACCCCAAAACTGATTAGGAGGGAAAGGCAAGGGGGTCAAACAAGGATTCTATGTAGGAGACTGACATCCTCCTCATGAATGGATGATGCCATTGGTCGTTAGGATGCCGCCAGCTAGAAGGTTGTAATGGTGTACAATGAAAAACTAAAAAGGCAGCCTTCATCCACACGCCAGCTTGTATACAATTTTTAGTTTTTTTGCCAAGGCACCCCTGATGAAACCTCAAGGCATTCTGGTTGAAAAAGGCTGGTCTAGACCAGAGGTCTCCAAACATTTTAAACAAAGAGCTATTTTACTGATCTTCAGACTTTAGGTGTGGGGGGTATAGCTGAAGGGTGAACAGTGGGAGTAGAAAATGTCCTGGCATCGGTGGGATCAAAGAAGACCCCATCGTTGGAGTAACTGGGGGGGATATAGTAACTGGGGGGTATAGTGCCCCATCGCTGGTGTCACTGGGGGGGGAATAGTGCCTGATTGTTGGTGCCAGTGAGGGGAATAGTGCCCCAACACTGGTACCAGTGGGGGGAATAATGCCTCATTGTTGGTACCAGTGAGGGGAATAGTGCCCTATCAATGGTGTCAATAGGAGAAACAGTGCCCTATCATTGGTGTCAGTGGCAGGAATTGTGCCCCATCGTTGCCATCAGTGGGAGGAATGATGCACATCTATGATGCAAGTAGAAGGAATAGTGCCCTATTGTTGGTGTCAGTGGACCAGACAAAGGCAAGCTAAGAGCCGCATCTGGCCCTCAGGTTTCAGTTTGGAGACCACTGGTCTAGGGACAATAGAATGTACCCATTCACCATCTGGCAATCTTACAACTCTTTGCAAGCTCTTCCGAAGAAGGTAGGAAAATAGGGTGGGCACTCTATCTTAGCCTAAAAGCAAAAGAGTGGAAGATGCAACACGGCACTGATCCTCTGGGTCCCTAGATGTGGAGGATAGCCAATGTGAATGAAGCTCATGCATTAGAAGCAGTCGGGTTTAAATGAAATTATCGCTTTACAGTTTGTCACCAAGACATTAGGTCGTAGAAAATGTCCTGGTTTAAGTGGGAGTAAAGAAGGCCCAATTGTTGGTGTCATGGGGGGGAAATAGCGACCCTATTGGGCAGTGAGACAGTCCCTGACAGAGATATTCTAATGGAAACTTTCATTAGAAGCTGAAGAATGTCAGATAGAGACCACCTCATTTCTTAGCTCAAGGGTGTCCAGCATCATCTAGCGCTTTCCTTCCCTATGGACCAATACCAAACTGCGGGTGCTGCTCAAGGTTCCAATAGGTCCTGTCCTGATAAAGGCGAGGACAGGGCTTGGTCCAAGCTTCGTGGATACCAATACGAAAAAAAGAAAAGTCCGTAGTCACACATCTCTACAAATACCTGTGTGTATGAATTAAAAACAGCCTCAGCTTGGGCTCCATCCAGGCCACCCCTCCCACAGCGCGTTTTGCCCCACCCATGGGGATTTATGGGGATGATTAAGCCCCCTGAACAGAGCAAAACCCGTTGGGGGGGGGGGGCCTGGAGGCTGTTTTACTTTTTCACACAAAGGTTTTTGTAGTAATGTGCAGGTAAGGACTTTTCATTTTTTTTTTTGTATCTTTCCTCCCCTGCCCAACTGGACCGCTCTTTTTATTCTTTGAATTTCAATTCTTCCTGATCATGGACGCTCAGCATTACATGTGGTCATCACGCATGCAAATAAAGTCTGCCTAGGAATGCCCACTTCTTTAGACTGACACCTGCCTTAGCCCTTTGCTAACTCCTCCCAAGGGCCAGCCCACTGCTTACACCAGGACTAAGGGCTCTTGAGGAGTACTGATGCAGGGCGCTGTGATGTTTTCAGTTATGTATAGCACCCTGACGGCCCCTCCCAGCAGCCATAATCTGCCTGTATAGCATGGAGAAGCAGAGGCCTAGTGATGATGTCAATAAGTCTAAAAAGAGGCATGTCAGGAAAAGGGAAAGGCAGGGCCATCTTATCGAATGGGCACGCTGGGCAGTTGCCCGGCGAGCCCCCACTAAGTGCTGATTCCCGTGCGCACCCCGCCGCCGAACTTAGCAGGCGGCAATCGCCTGTCTGCCCTGCGCTTCTGTCAGGCCACTTAGGCCGTGGAGGGGGAGCCCACAACTGCAGGAATGCCTGTCCGCCTCCACGGGAACAGGCGCACACAGAACAGTTGAGTCTGACTCCCATCCATGTTTACCGGACCCAGCCCCTGAACTTGGAAGCTGCCATTAGCCTGGCACTGCTGTACCAATATCGCCTTAACGGTAATTTGCATTTTTATTCTCATGGGTGATTGTGTAGGCGGGGCCCCAGTGCACTGCATTGCCCGGGGCCCTTTAATGCTCTTAAGATGGCACTGGGGAAACAAATATGACATACTTACCTCCTCTGTGCAGTTGGTTTTGCACAGAGCACCCCCGATCCTCCTCTTCTCGGGTTCCGCTTTGGCTTCTCCTGACCCCTCCCTCTTGCTGAGTGCCCCCACAGCAAGTCGAGTCACAGCTCCCTGTGTCCATTCAGACACAGAGCCGTGACCTGGCCCCTCCCCCTCCTGATTGGCTGAATGATTTTGATTGACAGCAGTGGGAGCTAATCGCGCCATGCTGCTGAATCAGCCAATGAGGAGGGGAGTCCCAGGCAGCTAAGACACTCCAACTTTTGCTGGATAAGGATGGGCTCAGGTAAGTATAACGAGCCATACACACTATAAGATTTTCTGAAGACATTTTCCTTCAGATTTACCTTTTCTATGTAGTGCAAGGGCCTGCCAGATTGCATACAAATTGAAAGTGTTTAGGTTTGACCTCATATTATATGGTTTTGGTAAGTCTAAAGGAAAAAGTCTTCAGAAAATCTTATAGTGTGTATGGCCCATTAGGGGGGCCGCTGCACACTGAAGGCTTTTTTATCTTAATGCATAGAATGCCCCTTCTGCCATTACAATCCCTTTAAAATCTTTGCATCTGGAAGGGTGGAAAAACCCTGCACAGATGCCGTGCTTGCCTTTGCTGTCTCAGATTACCTTTTTTTTCACTCCTAGAGCCGCAGGTGCTTTTAAATATAAAATAAAAAAAATAAAAAATAATAAAATGACAGGTTTGCCCTTTCATTTCTTGACAGATTATAAACAGATACTGTCATTCTGCGGAGGAATGAGGAACACCTATTGGTGAGAAAAGACGATTGCCAGGATGTCGCACAGAGGTGAAGGAGACGTGTTTCATTTTCGCGCTGCAGATCGCAATAACCTTGATCTAGTTTTTCTGGGGGGGGGTGCTGAACGCAGCAGCGGCAGAACACAGGGTGCGCCCTCTCTCTCTCTCTCCATGTGTGCCGAGTGTCTGGCCAGCCTCGCTCTCCCCTCTCCCTCTGCCTGTGCCAGGCGGCAGCCGAGCGTTCGGGCATATCACTCCATAATATCACTTGCATGGCTGTGAGGCAGAGAGAGCCCTTTCAATGTTTGATGTTCGGCTAATTGTGATACAAGCTGTCTGCCTGCCAAACACAAATGGTGCCTGGAGGCGGAACGCCTGCTGTGAATTGTTCACCCAGAGTGATCAAACCGTTTCAAGAGCGGCGATAAGTAAAAACTACTTAGTGCAACATGTGTACCTGGCAGGGTTTACTGGAGCGACAGATCAGATCCTCCACAGGAGTATATAAACACTGCACTTACCAGGGATGAAAGCACATTTTATTTTACAGGCCAGTCCCACAGATTTATTATTTTTTTCTTTTGGCTGAGGCCTCGTGTGCAGGCCCAAAAATGTTATGTCCCGACGGTGCATCCAATAACAAAGCAGACACATGGAAATATGTACATACATATACACTCACCGGCCACTTTATTAGGAACACCTGTTCAATTGCTTGGTAAAACAAATTGCTTATCAGCCAATCACGTGGCAGCAACCCAATGCATTTAGGCATCTAGAAGTGGTGAAGACAACTTGCTGAAGTTGAAACCGAGCTTCAGAATGGGGAAGAAAGGGGATTTAATGGCGCTTTTCCACGAACGGTTCGGCACGCTTTTGTGCTTTTCCACTGCTGGTACCGCATGGTACGGTGTTGGAACGGTACGGTGCGGCGGCGCTTTTCCACTGCATGGAACCGAACGGTTTGGCTCGCTTTTGTGCTTTTCCACTGCTGGTACCGCCTGGTACGGTGTTGGAACGGTTCGGTACGGTACGGCGGCGCTTTTCCACTGCATGGAACTGAACGGTACGGCTCTCAAAAACAGTACCACCTCGATTGTGGTTCCAAGAGGTACCATACCCGGTACCATATCCCACAATCCTTTGCATGCAGTCACTACTAGCCACTGATTGGTCAGAGAATCGTTGTTATCCCACCCACTTAACTTTAGTACTACTTTAGTGGAAAAGCAAACCATACCAAACTGTACCGAACCGTTCCAACACCGTACCATGCGGTACCAGCAGTGGAAAAGCAAACCGGGCCAAGCAGGGCCGAGCCGGTACTTGCAGTGGAAAAGTGCCATAAGTGACCTTGAACGTGGCATGGTTGTTGGGGCCAGGCGGGCTGGTCTGAGTATTTTAACCACTTGCCAACCGCCTGCCGCAGCTGGATCGGCTGCGCAAATTGACAAAGGGGTACGTCGGTTCGCGGGAGCGGTGCTGGGGGGGCGAGTGCACGAAGCTGGCGGCACGCTCGCGTCCCCACTAGGCAACAGGGACGCCGATCCACGGGACTGCCGGCTGCGATTGCCGTCGAGCACCCGCGATCGCTCCCCGCTGAGAGAGAACAATGGCCAGCTGTTGTAAACACAGCTGACCGTTCTTCTCTCTGGAATGATCATAGAGCCCCTGTGATCCTTCTATATAGGATCACAGGTCTCTATGGTCATTTCACAAGTCCCTCCCCCATACAGTTAGAATCACTCCCCTTCCCTGCCAGTGTCATTATTACAGTAACAGAGCATATTTTTAGCACTGATTACTGTAGTAATGTCACTGGTCCCCCCAAAAGTGTTAAAAATGTCAGTCAGGGGTCCGATCTGTCAGCCGCAATGTCGCAGTCCCGCTAAAAATCGCAGATCGTCGCCATTACTAGTAAAAAATAAATAAGTAAAAATGACATAAATCTTTCCCCTAGTTTGTAGACGCCATAACTTTTGTGCAAACCAATCAATATACACTTATTGCATTTTTTTTAACCAAAAATAATGTAGCAGAAAACAAATTGGCCTAAAAGGATGAGAAATTTTTGATTTTTTAATTTTTTAATTTTTTTGGGGAATGTTATATAGCAGAATCTGAAAAATATTGTTTTCCTTTTTTTGAATTGTCGCTCTTTTTTGTTTATAGCGCAAAAAATAAAAATCCCACAGGTGATCAAATACCACCAAAAGAAAGCTCTATTTTTGGGAAAAAAGGACATCAATTTTATTAGGATACAGCGTCGCACGACCGCGCAATTTTCTGTTAAAATAATGCAGTGCCAAATCGCAAAAAATGGCCTGGTCGTTCAGGGGGCAAATTCTTCCCGTCCAGAAGTGGTTAAAAACTGCTGATCTACTGAGATTTTCACACACAACCATCTCTCGGGTTTACAGAGAATGGTCCGAAAAAGAGAAAATATCCAGTGAGTGGCTGTTGTGTGGAGGAAAATGCCTTGCTAATGTCAGGTTCTGGAGAATAGGCAGACTGGTTGGAGATGATAGAAAGGCAACAGTAACTCAAATAACCACTTGTTACAACCAAGGTATGCAGAATACCATCTCTGAATGCACATTACATTGAATCTTGAAGCAGATGGGCTACAACAACAGAAGACCACACCAGGTGCCACTCCTGTCCGCTAAGAACAGGAAACTGAGGCTAAAATTCGCACAGGCTCCCCAAAAGTGGACAATAGAAGAGTGGAAAAATGCTGCCTGGTCTGATGAGTGTTGATTTCAGCTGTGACATTCAGATGGTAGGGTCAGAATTTGGCGTAAACATGAAAGCATCGATCCTGTCTAGTATCAACAGTTCAGACTGGTGTTGGTGGTGTAATGGTGGGTTCGATATTTTCTTGGCACATTTTGGGCCTCTTAGTACTAATTGAGCATCATTTAAATGCCACGGCCTACCTGAGTATTGTTGCTGACCATGTCCATCCCTTTATGACTGCAGTATCCCCATCTTCTGATGGCTCCTTCCAGCAGGATAATGCACCATGTCACAAAGCTCAACTCATCTCACCACTGGTTTCTTCACCATGACAATGAGGTCACTGTCCTCCAATGGCCTCCACACTCACCACATCTCATCCAATAGAGCATCTTTGGGATGTGGTGGAACGGAAGATTGGCATCATGGATGTGCAGTCGACAAATCTGCAGCAGCTGCGTGATGCCATCATGTCACTATGGACCAAAATCTCTGAGGAATGTTTCCAACACCTTGTTGAATCTATGCCATGACCATGAAGAATGAAGACGGTTCTGAAGGCAAAAGGGGGTCCAACCCGGTACTAGGAAGGTGTACCTAATAAAGTGGCCGAAGAGTGTAATGTGATTGTGTTATTGGAGTCTGTGATGTGAATGAAGCGAAGGAGTCAAACTACCCAAAACGGATATCCCAGTGTTTGGTGTGTGCTGGAAAGTAAAGCTCCCTGACTAAATCTCTATGGATGAGATATCTGTGCCGAGTTCCCAGGTCTGCACACTTGCTGTGCCCATTGATAGGGGTTCCCACCATCCCTGCTGGATTCTTATTTATTCTATTTCATGGAGAATTATCCCTTCATTCTTTGTGACCCCTGTACTCTGGTACATACTACTGACCTCTGCACGCTGCTTTACATACTACTAACCTCTGAACTCTGCATTACTTACTCCTGACCCCAGCATTGTGTGTGTTACATAATACTGACATCTGCACTTTCTGTAAGATGCCACTGACCTCTGAACTTTGCACTGTATTACATACTACTGACCTCTGTACTTTGTGTAAGATGCCACTGACCTCTGAACTTTGCACTGTATTACATACTACTGACCTCTGCACTTTGTGTAAGATGCCACTGACCTCTGAACTTTGCACTGTATTACATACTACTGACCTCTGCACTTTGTGTAAGATGCCACTGACCTCTGAACTTTGCACTGTATTACATACTACTGACCTCTGCACTCTGCTTTCCATTCTACGGACCACTGAGCTCTGCATTACTTACTCCTTACTCTTGCACTGTGTTACATACTACTGACCTCTGCACTTTGTGTAAGATGCCACTGACCTCTGAACTTTGCACTGTATTACATACTACTGACCTCTGCACTCTGCTTTCCATTCTACGGACCACTGAGCTCTGCATTACTTACTCCTTACTCTTGCACTGTGTTACATAATACTGACCTCTGCACTTTGTGTAAGATGCCACTGACTTCTGAACTCTCTATTACTTACTCCTGCACTGTGTGTGTTACATACTACTGACCTCTATACCCAGCATGACTTACTCCTGACCTTTGCACTCTACATTACTTATGCCGGACCCTTGCTGTGTATGCTATATCATACTGACATCTAAACTCTGCATCTTCTACTCCTGATGCCTGCACAATATATTACCTACGTATAACCCTTGAACTGTGTTACATTATTGACTTCAAAACTTTGTTACTCCTGACCCCTCCACTATTTACTACTGACCTCTGAATTCTTTATTCCTTACTCTTGACCCTTGCACATACTACTCATCTCTAAACTCTGCATTACTTACTCCTTACTCCCGCACTATACATTACTCACATGACCACTGTCTGTTAAATACTACTGATCCCTGCATTCCTTCTCACCCCTACAACGTGTTATATATGACCTACAAACTCTGCATTGCTTACTTCTGACCCCTACACTCTGTGCTACTATTTACTTCAACATTCTTTGTTACTTACTCCTGATGCCTCTGGACTCTTCAACCTTCCTTACTTTTTCATTGGGCTTGCTAGGTAATTTCCTTAAAAACATTGTGCTGGGTCCTGGTGATCTTTGATCTCTTGTTCTGATAGATCCCCACCTCTCCCAAGGTTTCCAACCCTTGCTCTAGTGTTGGGATTCCGTCACCTTCTACCCTCTTAGAAACCTCTTGTTTTATATTAAAGGGTCGGCAGGCTGCCAATATTCTTTTGTAATAGAAAGTAATAGGGAACAAAACACTAAGATTTCAGGGGGCGTGGTCTGGACATGGCTGAGTGAGGACATGCTTTATTTGGGCTACTGGCTGCTCCCTCCTCGGCCCGACGGTTTGAGCTATTTCTCACCGGCATGCTATCGGCAAAACCACACAAAACACGCTCGGCCACCAGAACGACCCGTACTTCCAGGTCAGCTGGGGATATACATCATTTTTTTTTCACACCTACAGTTCGGAACCCCCGACTCCAAGATGGCGGCGCCACGAGGCCTTCCCCAGTCGGCGCGGAGCACGGAGGCTCTACGTACATCCCCTGGCCCGTCTGCGCTGACTGCACGCTCTCCGATGCGGTAACTACAGTGGACTCAGACATTAGGGTTCTCCTCCGAGCCCTTCCAACTCAATCTGAAATAGAGTTCCCCATATATTGCGGCTGGAAGAAGTGCACTGCCGGGACATACAGGAGGTCCGCAAGGATGTGGAGTCTCTGTTGGGAGACGTCTGGAGAGTTGGCCCTGTTGGCACTAGAACACTGGGTGTTGGCTTTAGAAAAACTTAGATTTCTGTACTTTTGTGAATTTTGAAGATACATTTCTCCACAACACCTATAGCTACAGAGGTGAGGGAGGGTTTGTTTTAAAAACAATTTCAATGCTTGTTCAGAAAATGTTAAATATCTAAATATGCAGAGATTGCCATTAAATCCCTTTAAAAATTAATATGGGAACAGGTTTGCTTCAAATGCAAAAGGTTCAAATTCAAACCTGAAAGAAAATAACCATTATAGTAGAGATTGACCGATTATCGGCAACACCGATATATTGGGGGCCGATATGCGCTTTCCCCGATATATCGGAATCGGCCTTTTGATTTACCGATATTGACGATATCTCGGAAAAGTGCTTGTGCCGGAGTGATGCCTGCAGCTAGAGGCATCACCCCGGTACCGGTGTCCATAGCTGACTTGTAATGACAACCGATGCGGCTGAGAAGTCCCCCCCCCCCCCCGCCGCCTTCAGTGGCTCGCCCGGATCTCCCATACCACCGGCAGACTCAGGCAGCCTACCTCCACCGCGGCCGAAGAGAAGACCCGGTGTACTGCATCTCCATGTAAAAAACCCGGAAGTGATGTCATGACATCACTTCCGGGTACTCGGCGACAAATTAAAAAAACTGACAGCATTCAAAACAGCCAAACTTGGCATTTTAAATGCTTTTCGTTGCCGAGGAGGGGTTTGGGGTCTTTTAGACCCCCAGATCCCGCCACAAGAGTACCTTTAGAAAAAAAAAATAAATACATTTTTTTTTACATGTCCGAAAATATCGGCAGATATCGGCCGATACGGATATCCGATGACCAAAAAATCGGTATCGGTATTTAACCACTTTACTACCAGTCACGTAACCTCTACGTGATCAGACTTTGCGGGGTTATACCGGGATGATGCCTCTAGCTAGAGGCATCATCCCGGTACCGTTGTTTGAAGCCGACGGTCGGCTTTCCGTCGGTAACGATCGATGCGGCTCGGGAGCCGCTCGATCGTTACCCGGGGGGGCGGGAGGGGACGTCCCCCCCCTCCCGCCGCCTTCCGCGGCTTTGCTCGGGGCTACCGTCCCACCGGGAGCCCCGAGCACCCAGCCGGCACGTCCGCCGGCTGGATGGAGTCCCGATGAATGCCGGAAACGGCATCGATCGGGTCTCCGATGACGTAACCCGGAGGCGGCGTCCATGACGTCACGTCCGGGTTACTGTGCTGCAAAAGGCGGCAGATTTGAAAAACGGCTGTATGCAAAAATGCCGTTTTCGGCGTTTTGCATACAGGGAAGTGTAGTGGAGGGGTCTAGGGTCTTTTAGACCCTCGATCCCTCCATAAAGAGTACCTGTCACGACATATTGCTGTCACCAGGGATGTTTACATTGCTTGTGACAGCAATAAAAGTGATCAGATTTTTTTTTTTTTAAAAACCTGTAATAAAGTTTAAAAAAAAAGAAAAAATAAATAGGAAAAAAAAAAAAAAAAAAAATTTAGCCGTCCCCGTCACCGTTAGCTCGCGCACAAAAAAAAACGTATACGCAAGTCGAGCCGCAAATGAAATCGCTGTTCAAACCACACATGTGAGGTATCGCCGCGATCGCCAGAGCGTGGGCAATAATTAAAAAAAAAGAGCTACACTCTAACTCTAAACTGGTAACCGTTAAATAAATTTAAAGCGTCGCAGATTGAGATCTCTATTGACCGTAGTTTGTCGCCATCCCACGGGGGGGGCGCAATTTTAAACCGTAACATGTTTGGTATCTATTTACTCGGCGTGACATCATCTTTCACAATATACAAAAAAAATGGGCTAACTTTACTGTTTAGTATTTTTTAAATGCAGTGAAATGTGATTTTTCAAATTTTTTCCAAAAAAATGGCGTTTTAAAGACCGCTGCGCAAATACCGCGTGACAAAAAATTTTGCAATGACCGACATTTTATTCTCCAGAGTCTTTGCTAAAAAAATATATATAATGTTTGGGGGTTCTAAGTAGTTTTCTAGGAAAAAATACTGGTTTTAACTTGTGAACAAAAAGTGTCCGAAATAGGGCTGGGGCTAAAGTGGTTAAAAAAACAATATCGGTCAAGCACTACTTTGTAGCCAACAGTTATATGCAAAATACAAAAAGGTGAATGTTTTTTTATACCTAAATACATGCAATTTTGTTCAGCCAGTATTGTGATGCACATAACCCTGTTACAATGTGTAGCGAGGAGGGCGACATTTTCTTTGTCAGAGGTAATCAACACAGAGGTGTCATCTATTTGAATCAACCTTCTTAATAGAAAATTCAGAGGTATCAGTGCAAGGCAAGGCAACAGAGTCTGACTGGCTGACACTGCTGTCCCCCCCTCTCTCAGGCTCGCTTCACACTGCCGCGACCGGAAAGTTGTGCGACTTTGCCATGCGACTTGCTTACGACTTAACAGAAGTCAATGCAAGTCCTAATGAATTTGCCCCAAAGTAGTGCAGGATCCTTTTTCTGCGTTGCACCGATTAGAACGGTTTCATTGCAGTAAATGGGGTGCACCTTGTCATGCGACTTTGAACTCTCAACTCACAGTGTGAACTGAGCCTCAGTTTGACAGCTAAACCAACAAAGACAGACGCATGTACTTACAGTGCCTTGCGAAAGTATTCGGCCCCCTTGAACTTTGCAACCTTTTGCCACATTTCAGGCTTCAAACATAAAGATATAAAACTGTAATTTTTTGTGAAGAATCAACAACAAGTGGGACACAATCATGAAGTGGAACGGAATTTATTGGATATTTCAAACTTTAACAAATAAAAAACTGAAAAATTGGGCGTGCAAAATTATTCAGCCCCCTACGTTAATACTTTGTAGCGCCACCTTTTGCTGCGATTACAGCTGTAAGTCGCTTGGGGTATGTCTCTATCAGTTTTGCACATCAAGAGACTGAAATTTTTGCCCATTCCTCCTTGCAAAACAGCTCGAGCTCAGTGAGGTTGGATGGAGAGCATTTGTGAACAGCAGTTTTCAGTTCTTTCCACAAATTCTCTATTGGATTCAGGTCTGGACTTTGACTTGGCCATTCTAAAACCTGGATATGTTTATTTGTGAACCATTCCATTGTAGATTTTGCTTTATGTTTTGGATCATTGTCTTGTTGGAAGACAAATCTCTGTCCCAGTCTCAGGTCTTTTGCAGACTCCATCAGGTTTTCTTCCAGAATGGTCCAGTATTTGGCTCCATCCATCTTCCCATCAATTTTAACCATCTTCCCTGTCCCTGCTGAAGAAAAGCAGGCCCAAACCATGATGCTGCCACCACCATGTTTGACAGTGGAGATGGTGTGTTCAGGGTGATGAGCTGTGTTGCTTTTACGCCAAACATAACGTTTTGCATTGTTGCCAAAAAGTTCGATTTTGGTTTCATCTGACCAGAGCACCTTCTTCCACATGTTTGGTGTGTCTCCCAGGTTGCTTGTGGCAAACTTTAAACGACACTTTTTATGGATATCTTTAAGAAATGGCTTTCTTCTTGCCACTCTTCCATAAAGGCCAGATTTGTGCAGTATACGACTGATTGTTGTCCTATGGACAGAGTCTCCCACCTCAGCTGTAGATCTCTGCAGTTCATCCAGAGTGATCATGGGCCTCTTGGCTGCATCTCTGATCAGTCTTCTCCTTGTATGAGCTGAAAGTTTAGAGGGACGGCCAGGTCTTTGTAGATTTGCAGTGGTCTGATACTCCTTCCATTTCAATATTATCGCTTGCACAGTGCTCCTTGGGATGTTTAAAGCTTGGGAAATCTTTTTGTATCCAAATCCGGCTTTAAACTTCTCCACAACAGTATCTCGGACCTGCCTGGTGTGTTCCTTGTTCTTCATGATGCTCTCTGCGCTTTAAACGGACCTCTGAGACTATCACAGTGCAGGTGCATTTATACGGAGACTTGATTACACACAGGTGGATTCTATTTATCATCATTAGTCATTTAGGTCAACATTGGATCATTCAGAGATTCACTGAACTTCTGGAGAGAGTTTGCTGCACTGAAAGTAAAGGGGCTGAATAATTTTGCACGCCCAATTTTTCAGTTTTTTATTTGTTAACAAAGTTTGAAATATCCAATAAATTTCATTCCACTTCATGATTGTGTCCCACTTGTTCATTCTTCACAAAAAATTACAGTTTTATATCTTTATGTTTGAAGTCTGAAATGTGCCAAAAGGTGGCAAAGTTCAAGGGGGCCGAATACTTTTGCAAGGCACTGTATATTGGCTGCATTTAAAAATGCAAGCATATTTTTTTTTTTTAATAACTGAATTTTTTTTCTACCAAAAGTTCAATAAGAAAAATAAGCGACTTCATTTCTTTCCAACAATTTAGCTGGTGGCTTTTCTTTCTTTCATAAATGTATAGGAAATACGTATCAAAGAGTTCAGTTAAAGGACAAATCCTGGTATAAAAACGCTCAGCGCCGTGACCGGCAACATGGCTTGGTTGGAGAGGATGGAACAACAGCAAAAAAGCGAATTCTCTAGCAGGATAAACTTTTTTTGTTTCTTTTTTCATATTACCCCACAGAAAATCCACTTAACGTCCCGAGCTCTTGTCTTACAAATAAACTCTGGTGTGGGGCCAAGTATGACTTTATAGGTGGGTGATGACATATTGCGGGCAGCAGTGACTGAGGCACGCTCTGGGGTCGGAAGCAGTGAATAGTGACAGGAAGATGGAGAGCCGATCCTTGCCTGTACACTACGGGAGTTCAATCGAAGCTGCTGGTATCCAATATGGGAGAAGAATGAGCTGCTGACAAATAGGGCAAGCAAAGGTGGGCCAATATTTATTCCTAAGACTTTCCCTTTACAGCGGAAAGTACAAGCGGGCAAATCCACCAGCGCGGTGAGGTCTCAGGGACAGCTACGAGTCATGAGTGTTCTAAATACACCATAGCAAACAAAAACTACATAAAAATAGGTAGTAAAGTATAATGTATAGACGGTGTAATGTCCAATATAGGCGAGGGCCTGAAACAGAGGCAACAATACAACTAAAAATAATCCTCAAATGTGCATAATGTTATAAAATTAAATTCATTAGTTACTTTTATTCTGTAACTAGTGGCTAAACTTTTTTTTTAGAACTGCTGTTTAGGCTACGCTCACATGTTAGCGTAGCGGACCGCGGGCAGAATCACCGCGGTTCTGCCCGCGATCCGGAAATCATTGCAAATCGCGGGGCGCCTGTGCGTTGCCGTGGATTTGCAATGGCACCCCAAACGCTGTGCGATGTTGCTGCGATTTCCGCCTGCCGAATCGTGGTAACATCGTGCAAACAAAATTGCGTGTCGCATGACGCCCCAAAGAAGCTCTTGTACCTTTTTTGGGCGTCATGCGACACGCAATTTTGTTTGCGCGATGTTACCACGATTCTGCCCACGGTCCGCTACGCTAACATGTGAACGTAGCCTTAAAGTATTTTATATGTGTTTGTGCGATGCAGTGCCAACTGGTTGCAAAAAAAAAAAAAAAGAACTCTACATGCATATCTAGCTTTTACTCCGCTCTGCCAGACATCACAACCCTTTGGGAGGAGATCTTATTTTTCTCAGTTGCAGTTAAAAGTCAAATACACCATATTTACAAAAGTATTGGGACACCTGCCTTTACACGCACATGAACTTTATTGGCATCCCAGTCTTAGTCCGTAGGGTTCAATATCGAGTTGGCCCACCCTTTGCAGCTATAACAGCTTCAACTCTTCTGGGAAGGCTGTCCACAAGGTTTAGGAGTGTGTCTATGGGAATGTTTGACTGTTCTTCCAGAAGCGCATTTGTGAGGCCTGGCTCACAGTCTCCGCTCTAATTCATCCCAAAGGTGTTCTATCGGGTTGAGGTCAGGACTCTGTGCAGGCCAGTCAGGTTCCTCCACCCCCAAACTCGCTCATCCATGTCTTTATGGACCTTGCTTTGTGCACTGGTCCAAATCATTTGGTGGATGGGGGATTATGGTGTGGGGTTGTTTCTCAGGGGTTGGGCTTGGACGCCTTAGTTCCAGTGAAGGGAACTCTTAAGGTGTCAGCATACCAATACATTTTGGAAAATTTCATGCTCCCAAGTTCATGGGAATAGTTTGGGGATGGCCCTTTCCTGTTCCAACATGACTGCACACCAGTGCACAAAGCAGGGTCCATAAAGACACGGATGAGTGAGTTTGGGGTGGAGGAACTTGACTGACCTGCACCCGATAGAACACCGTTGGGATGAATTAGAGAGCAGACTGCGAGCCAGGCCTTCTCGTCCAACATCACTACCTGACCTCACAAATGTGCTTCTGGAAGAATGCTCAAACATTCCCATAGACACACTCCTAAACCTTGTGGACAGTCTTCCCAGAAGAGTTGAAGCTGTTATAGCTACAAAGGGTGGACCAACTCAATATTGAGCCCTACTAACTAATGCCCTGTGCACACTATCAGATTATCTGAAGACTTTTGTCTGCAGACTTACCAAAACCATATAATATGAGGTCAAACCTAAACACTTTCAATTTGTATGCAATCCGGCAGGCCCTTGCACTACATAGAAAAGGTAAATCTGAAGACAAAAGTCTTCAGATAATCTGATAGTGTGTACAGGGCATAATACTGGGATGCCAATAAAGTTCATGTGCGTGTAAAGGCAGGCGTCCCAATACTTTTGGTAATATAGTGTATGACTAAAGTGTTTTTTTTTTTGGTCATACCTCTCTGAGTGTCACAGGATTACACTTACTTTTCTACTCCTGTGACCTAGAATCCATTTAAAGCTGTTTCCCATGATTGGTTGATATGGCAGAACCACTCAAGGCTCTGGAAGAATCATGACAATATTGTCAGGATTCACTTATCTGCCTGATTGACAACTGCCTCCTAAAAGAGAAGTAAAGCCAAATCTTTTTTTTGACTGTGCTTCTTTGGATCTCTGGAGTGCAGAGCAGGTCCAGGCTCTGAAAAGATCCCGACAATAAGGTCAGGGTTAACCCAGATGCCTGGACCGGCAGCTGGCTGTGCCTCTCAGTGATCTGCTTAGAGCTTGACCCAGCAGCTCTCACCATTCCACAGCCTGGAGCTCAAGTCAACAAATCAGACAACGGTGACTGACAGTCACTGATCTCCGCTCCAAGCAGACCGAGAGCTGAGCCATCAGAGGTCATTGTAATATGCTCAGCTCTTGGTCTTAGAGCCGATGTGGGGAGGCTGCAGCATCACACAGATACTGCACCACAGAGGTGAGTATGGATGTTTGTTTTTATCCAATAAACCCATACTTCTCCTTTAAAGTTCACCTTTTGACAAAAAATAATACATGCGCATTTTTTTTGCAGGTTAAAAAATGTGCATTTTAAATTTTGTGTTGCAGGAGCCTGTATAAAGCATTGCAACAGCAATAAGCAGATTACTGATGCCAGGCAGGACTCCTGCAGACCTGTCAGTGTATCTGATTGCTCGTACCTCATATGTCCATACGATCGGACAGGAAGAATCAATGAACTACCACAGTGTCATGGTAGTTCACTAAGAACTACAAGTGGACAGCCGCCAAGGCTGTCGGGACTTGTCGTTTTCCATTCACAGAACACTGTGAATGAGTGATGCGGACGGGCGCGCAAAGCACCACGCCGCCATGTTTGTTATTTGTGAGAGAGGATCCCCCGCTAGCTGTCAAAGCAGGGGAGCATGAGTCAGTCCTTTCAGAACAGGTTATGAAAGGTGAACGAATCCTTTGACCCATTCCCACCTGTGCTACAGTAGCCAAATGACTGATACAGCATGGGCTTGCTTTGCCAGGAGGGTGTCAATTGACATCCTCCCGTGATCGGGCTTTTGGCCCGCCCCGTTCTGACTCAGCCAATCACAGATTGGGGTAAAGGGTCAATCACAGCAGCCCTTTACCATATGATCAGCTGTGTCCAATGACAGCTGATCACAGAAGTAAACCTCAACCGGTTATCAGCTTTTCTTTCCTCACACTGACAGCGTGAGGAGAGAAGGAGAAAGCCGATAATTGGCTAGTGTTAAAGGGACATTGGCACTAATAATCAGGGCACTGACTAGAAGTGTCATGATGACCCATGCAGTCCCAACAGAGCCCACCAGTGTGGCCAATTAGTGCCCATCAGTGCCTCCTCATCAGTGTTGCCTATCAGTGCTGATCAGTGTTGCCTATCAGTGCTGCCTATCAGTGCCCATTAGTGCCACCTCATCAGTGCCCATCAGTGAAGACTTATCAAAGCACATCAGTGAAGGAGAAAAATTACCCGTTTGCAAAATTTTATAACAAAATATGAAAAATATTTTTTTTCCCGCAAAATTGTTGGTCTTTTTTCATTTGTTTAGCAAAAAAAATTAAAAACCAAGCCGTGATTAACCACATGCCGACCACCCCCTGCAGATATACTGCGGCAAGCTGGCTTGGCTGCGCGAAACGCCGTACCTGTACAGCGTGAGCGCTCCTGGGGGCATGCGCATGCCCCGCCCCCATTAGGAGGCAGGGAACTGATCCACGGGGGCCAGTGTCTGTGATTTCCGCTGGGCACCCGCGATTTCTCCCTGCTGAGAGAGAACAACGGTCTGCTGTTGTAAACACAGCTGACCGTTCTTCTCTCTGGAATGAACAAAGAGCTCCTGTGATCCTTCTATTGAGGATCACAGGTCTCTGTATTGATTCCACAAATCCCTCCCCCATATAGTTAGAAAGCACCCCCTAGGGTCACACTTAACCCTTTGATCACCCCTGGATTAAACCCTTCCCTGCCAGTGTCATTATTACAGTAACTGCATATTTTTAGCACTGATTACTGTAGTAATGTCACTGTTCCCTCCCAAAAGTGTAAAAAATGTCAGTTAGGGGTCCGATCTGTCCGCCACAATGTCGCAGTCCTGATAAAAATTGCAGATCCCCGTCAAATGATTAAAACATTTTGAAAATTTTTTTTTCAGAATTGTCGCTTTTTTTTTTTTGTTTATAGCCCAAAAAATAAAAATCGCAGAGGTGATCAAATACCACTAAAAGAAAGCTCTAATTGTGGGAAAAAAAAGGACATCAATTTTATTTGGGTACAGCGTTGCACAACCGCGCAATTGTCAGTTAAATTAACGCAGTACCGAATCGCAAAAAATGGCCTGGTCATTAAGGGGGTAAAACCTTCTGGCCCAGAAGTGGTTAAATACCAACAAAAGAAAGGTCTATTTGTGTTTAAAAAAAAAAATGATAAAAATGTCATTTGGGTACAAGTGTTGCATGACCGCGCAATTGTCATTTAAATTGCGACAGTGCAGAAAACGGAAAACTGGCCTGGGCAGGAAGGAGGTGAAAGTGCCCAGGAGGGCAAGGGCAATAAAAACTATCTACATAAAAAAAAAAACACATGCCAGGACCAATGATCCCAGCAAGGAACTAGGTCCTTACTCCTGACTAGGCAGATTAAAACTGGCATCCTATGGAGGAACAGAGACGGTGTATCCTCCGAGACTGCCCATAGGCGTAGCCAGAACTTTTTTCTGCCTAGTGTCCTACTCCTGTAGGGGGCAGTATAACCCTAATGATATGGATCAGAGAACTGCGTCCGTCAATGAACGATAGAGAAATAGAGCTTTTGTCCCTCCTCAGCATGTGACTGGACAGAGAAAAGAGAAGCAGAACAGCGATGGGCTCAACTCTGCTATGTCCCCCTAGGACAGTAATGGTGAACCTTGGCACCGCAGATGTTTTGGAACTACACTGCAGAGTGCATGAGCATCATGGGAAATGTAGTTCCAAAACATCTGGGGTGCCAAGGTTCGCCATCACTGCCCTAGGAGCATGCTTCACATCAGCACAGGAACTGGTTGGCTTCTTGTGCTGCTACTCCCTCTCTCTGTCTGAGCTCAGATGTACTAGGTCTGCAAGAGGTTGCAAAATCAAATGAAGTACTTACACCTAAAATAAAATGTAAAAAAATATTGGTGTATTACAGAATACAGAGCTGGATTAAGTTGTGTATTTTATTAATGCCTGGAGCTGAGCTTTAGGCATTTTTGGTAGACCACAAAGGGTTGTTCAGGAAACAATTACGCACAATTAAGGAGTAAATACATAACGGCAACACATGCCAAGGGTTACTTGAGATCTGCAAGCCCACACAAGGAGGTACACAAGCTAGACACTTTAAAAGGACACATTGTTAATACAAAATAGGAAACACTGCTACACAACTAGGGTTTTAATAACCAAAACTGGAGGGCCTGAAGGATTTGGCCTTTCTAAGTTGGTGTTAAATCCTTTTTTTATTATACTCTGCGCTCCCCGGGATTGGATGGGAGCACTAGTCAGTATTTTGTAACTGCATTGGAGTGAAAAGTGGAGTCTTCTTTTCGGTGGTATAAAAGCGGTTGTATACCCAATCCGATCACTTTTCTCTTAATAATAGCAGGCTATGTTGTTTATTGGAATCTTTTATTCTCCTCTTACCGGCTTCCTTTCCGAGTAATCGTTTTTTATCCTTTTAAATGACGTCACCCGCGCATGCGTCGTTAGCCCTAATTTTCCGGCAAGCTTATGCTGCTGGAAAAATGCTGCTACTGTCGTCGTCAGCCCCGAGATCCCACGAGACTCTAGAGTAATGGGCCATACACACTATACAATTGTCTTTAGATTTTTTTCCTTAAGATTTACAAAAACCATATATTAAATATGAGGTCAAATCCAAGCACTTTCAATTTGTATGCAATCAGGCCGGCCCTTGCACTACATAGTTGAAGGTAAATCGAAAGGAAATCTAACAACAAAATTTGTATAGTGTGTATCCAGGAACGAAAATGAGGCGAATATTGCGCATGCGGGGGATTATGGCCAGGGAAACAATGAGCATGGAAATAGGCTACTGCACAAACGCAGAAGACCTCAGTTGTGACGGCGGCGGCTAGGAGCAAGGAAGAGCATTTCACAATCTATTTATTTGTAAAAGTAAGAACGATTTTGATGCATACTATTAGCGGCTTTTTAATTGAAAACAATTAGTTTAATTGATACAACGCTTAACCACTTTACGACCGCCCGCCGCAGTTATACTGCGGCAGGCAGCCTCTCCTGCGCAAACCACCGTAGCTATACGTCAGTCGTGCGCAGGCAGCCAGGGGGCAAACGTGTGGAAGCGGGGAAGCCGATGCACGGGGCAGGCGGCTCTGATTGCCGCCTGACAACCGCGATCGCTACCCGCTGAGAGAGGACGGTCGGCTGTTGTAAACACAGCTTACCGTTCTTCTCCCTGGAATGATCAAAGAGCCCCTGTGATCCTTCTATATATGAACACAGGTCTCTATGAACATTTCACAAGCCACGCCCCCCACAGTTAGAATCACTCCCCTAGGCTTACATTTAACCCCACAATGTTAACCCCCTTCCCTGCCAGTGTCATTATTACAGTAACAGTGCATATTTTTAGCAGTGATTACTGTAGTAATGTCACTGGTCCCCCCAATAGTGTCAAAAATGTCAGTTAGGGGTCCGATCTGTCCGCCGCAATGTCGCAGTCCCGCAAAAAAAATGCAGATCGCCGCCATTACTAGTAAAAAAAAACACAATAAAAATGACAAATCTTTCCCGTAGTTTGTAGACGCGATAACTTTTGCGCAAACCAATCAAAATAAGCTTATTGCGATTCGTTTTTACCAAAAATATGTGGCAGAAAACAAATTGGCCTAAAATGTTCATTTTGATTTTTAAATTTTTTTCTTTTTGGGAATGTTATATAGCAGAATGTGAAAAATATTGTTTTTTTCAGAATTGTCGCTCTGTTTTTGTTTATAGCGCAAAAAATAAAAATTGCACAGGTGATCAAATACCACCAAAATAAAGCTCTATTTGTGGGAAAAAAAGGACATCAATTTTATTTGTGTACAGCGCCGCACGACCGCGCAATTATCCGTTAAAGTAACGCAGTGCCGAATCGCAAAATATGGCCTGGTCATTAATGGGGCAAATCCTTCCGGTCAAGAAGTGGTTAAGGGGGCAAATCCTTCCAGTCCAGAAGTGGTTAAATGTGGTATCAATGTCAGCGCTTACTACCGCTTTAACTCGCAGTCTACGCATTTTGTCCTGAGGCGCGTGATTCACGTTTGGGTGTCACTGTCACATCTCTCTGGCCACACCGCTCACACGATAAAGTCCTGAGACAGGCGGGACGAAGCGGACGAACGTTGGCTGTTTAGTCTTACGGCGGGAGAGTTGACTGACAAGAGATTCCTCGTTAGCTGCTTCACATGCCAACAACATGACATTTTTATGGACTTGTAAAACAAGTGTAATTAACCTCAGATTCAACTCTAAGTGTTCATAGGAAAAGAGCACGTACAGGGTTCGCCAGCGAGGCAGGGAGAGCTGAAAATATCTGCATTACAAGGTCCGGAGATATCAATAAAAGGATAGCAAATAACAAAGGGGACTGATAAGGACTTGGGGCCACTCCATATTTAAGCAATGAAAAAAAACACGGTTACGGTATGGGACACCTTGTTGAGTCATAGGTCAAAAAAGATGATTTGCATTTTTATTTTCAATGATATTTATTGAGTTTTCAAGAAATGGTACAAGCAGTAACATCCATGCGGCTCATAACACAACATTCCAAGTGAGATAAGAAATCATGGGGAGTACATAAAACTTTTATCAACAGCGTAAAACTTAAAGCAGAGTTCTATCCTGAAAATTTTTTTTAGATAAAAAAAAATACCCCCGGGACAGTCAGGGCTAGTGCATTTAAGCAACGATAGCCTCTGAACTGTCCCCGGGTTCACTTACCTTTTAGAAGAAATACTTACCTTGAAAATGTCTTGTCCAGCGCTGCCATCTCAGGTGTGGGCAGCTGAAGCCGGAGCGTCGGAGTCCCAGAATGCCCTGCTCGTCACTTCCGGTGCAGGCGCGTCATCCCTGCACAGCTTATGGGCATGCTCAGAAGCTGTTCAGCAGGTAATGACGCACTTGCCCCAGGAAGTGACGAGCAGGGCCGGTGCAGGCGCTTTGACTCCTGGGAGCGATGACGCTCATCTCCCAGGAGTCAATGCAAGCAGGAAGTGACGTCGGCGGCCGTGTCCGCAGAGGGAGGAAGAGGAAGGAAGGTAAGTATATTTTCTTTAAAAACAAGGTAAGTGAATCAAAAAAAAATTTTTTTAATTATCCAATTGTTTTTCAGGTAATTTAGAGCAAGCGGACGGGGAAGAGTTCATTTTGAGGGTGGAAATCCGCTTAAATTTGCGGCATTGTTAAAATGAAAGAGCAGGCACACATAGATATTGTCAGTCTTCTCTCCCGAGACACCCCAATAGGAACAAAACTTCATCCCAGGGGGAAAGACAATTGGTTTAAGAAAACATGTCAACAATATAACAAATATAGCAACTAAACACCAGTAACATCAGTACTGCTATGAAAAAGTGAAAACTCACTTCTTACAGGGCAGAAAAGTCTACCAAACGAACAAATGGTTTGGGGGGGGGGGGCACACCCTGAACATGCACTTCTAAAGCTGGCGCAGCTATGAAAACCAAATTATACATATAACTACAGAGGATAGCGCACACATGCAGAACAAATATAACAAGGCAATCAAAATAAGTAAAAATGGGGATTTAGTCCCACCATACCGTAGAATAAGGTGATGCCTTTCCTGTGGGTGTTAGTGTCTTGGAAAAAGGATGATGGAGTGCATTGTTGTACGCTCCATTCAGGGGCAGAAACAAGCAGTAGTGTTCTGTCCACAAAGCTGCGTGAAAGTGGTTGTAAACCTCAGACATGAAATATGAACAAAGCATATCTCTCTCAAGTGTGTCTCTCAAATACTCAATCCAGAGCACTAAGTGACATTTCTATCCGCAGCCTAGTTCCTCTGCTATCAGCATGAATCACTTCTGACAAGTTTTCCTGACACCAAGAGAAAAATGGTGACAGGGACTTCCAGCAGATTGACAACCTCAGCTCTGTTCCTGCTTTCTGTGTGGAGGGGGGTGTGTCTCTTTGCTCCAATCAGCTCTCCTCACTGATGTACTTACAGTTCTCCACCCACTGCTTTTCAGAGCTGAGGGATCCTGAGTAAATTGTGCAATTCAAATGGATTTAGGGAAAAGACAACTATAGATAAACAGGTACAACTTAAAGAGGTTGTAACCCCCCCCCCCCAAAAAAAACACTGTAAGACAAAGGCATAATGAGCTAGTTTCCTGGTTTGCGTCCTCCGGACATCTGATTGGCTGGAGGCGTGATGACATCAGTCCCGCGAATGCACGTGGGAGCCGCTGTTCACGGCACTGGGCTCTGAAGGAACAGCAGGGGTGGCCGTTCTTTCAAAGCGCATGCGCCAATGACGTCATCGGCTGCATTAAAAGTAAATATCTCCTAAACGGTACAAATTCAGGAGATATTTACACTACCTATAGGTACGCCTTATTAAAGGCTTATCTATAGGTACACATTATAAGAGAAGGTTTACAACCTCTTTAAAGTGTTACTAAAGCCACAACAGTAAAAATCAGTCTGTATTTGCAGTAAAGCATGCTTTAAAGCGTAAATCCACTTTTTTTGAGAACAAAACATTCCCTTCTGGGTGATCTATGTTCATTGCAGGGATTATAGCAACCTTTGTTGCAGGTTCCTACCATTTGGTATTCTGAAGAAATCATTATTTGTGCCTCTGTGCTGAGTGGGTCTAATGGGAGTGGTTTCATAATTGTCTATCAGCTGTGCAGCCGCAGAGCTCTAATGAGGAAATCTGCCGGGCCTGCATCACTTTAGACGTGTTCCTATTGGGAGTATCTCACCAAACATGACATTTTTGTTGCAGGGGATGCCAGAAATCTGACTTGTATCTTAGGCAGACTTTTGGGAAAATTGGTGAGCCAATCACACAAGTAGGAAATGATGTTTCTGGGGTGTGGTCAGTATACATTCTGTGTACAGAAAAGCTCCAGGCGGCCATATTGCATCACATTTTCAGAAAATGACAACAGCTGCAGATTGAAAAGGAAAGGTAATTTTTAATAACATTCAATTACAATATGACTTGTGTCCCAATTGTATACGCTTTATTGTTTTTCTTTATTTTCTATCCCCCCCCCACACAAAAGTGGAGTTACCCTTTAAAGAAAACAAAAAAGAGGGCGCACCAACCTTGGGCATTACCCAAGTGATGTTTATTGGTGTAAAAATAAAAGAAATATCCATGTCCAGCATGCTGGGGGACCTTCCAAATGGCTGACGCGTTTTGAGGGGAGATTCCCTCTCCTTCAGAGCCTTTCGGGGGGGTTTGAATGTTGCCGGACCCTTGGAGGGTAGCAAGGTCTGTGCATTTACCCGGAGCCTTAGAGATGCTAGGCAATATCCACCACCGTCACATTCCTTTAGAGCAAAGGAGAGTCTTTTTTTTTTGTTAGTAAAGCATGCTTGTTATACTCACTGTGGAACCTAAAGAGTTAATCCTACGCATTTGATCCTGTCTTCTCTGATCCTTCCCTTCTTTTACTGTCCACAATCCATCACCCATCTGCTGATAGCACAGAGCCCTAGGAGGCCCCTCTGCAAATGCTCAGTTTGGTGTGTATTGCTAGAGCTTTTTTTTTTTTTTTTTTTGGGAGGGTGCATTTGACCAGCACAGGGCCAATTAGCATGGTCCAGACAGAGGGTCAGGGGTCATCCAGCCTCATAGGACAGACAGAGGAGAATGAAAACTCCTACAAGCTTTAACCAGAAGTCACAAGACTGCTATATACTGCTGATGAGAAAAGGTATTTAGCAATTTATATTTATTAAAATAATTGCATTTTCATGTTCTGTGTACTGTTGTAGACCAGATATAGTGACTGCAGGTATTCTATCAGAATACTGCTACCTATCACATTCTGCAACCGGAAGTGACGTTCAGACGAGAACTGCGCTTGAACCATGTGTTCCGACATGGCCGCTATGTGTTCCAGTAGGTTTCCTAATGTGACCGAACACAAAGCAGCGGCGGACATCTTCTTACACCCACACAAGTCTTGAATTTTAGATTTATTTTAGCAGTAAACTCACCTTATATACTGAATCACAGTATTACGTTTCTATTATTATTTTAGTCTGTAAGTATAGCGAGATGTCACTGGTCTCTAGTTAATGGATAGATTGCATGCTTAGTAATCTCAACAGTCTCTAGTGAATGGATAGGTGGCATCCTTGGTAATTGCAACAGTCTCCAGTGAATGGATAGATTGCATGCTTAGTAATCTCAACAGTCTCTAGTAAATGTAGGTTTCATGATTAGTAGTCACAAACGTTTCTAGAGAATGGATAGGTTGCATAGTTGCCAACATTTGAAAAAAATTTCCAGGGACACTTTGTAGCACAGCTATCCATTACTTACCACACCCACTTCCGTGAAGCTCCGCCCACTCCACATAATTAATCTCTGCCTACTTATCAGATTATAGGGTCTACTCAATATAGAGAGAATTACAGGAAATTGAAAAGGGAATTTAAAACTTGAGGCCAAAGTAGCAGAGTTGGAATAATTCTCCCATTCAGCTGCACTACTTCTGCCTAAAGTTTAAAATTCTCATCACAATTCCCTGCAATTCTAAAGTGTCAAATGTGCTCAGGTGTGACCATACAAAAATGAATAATGTACAGTGCCTTGCAAAAGTATTCGGCCCCCTTGAACTTTTCGACCTTTTGCCACATTTCAGGCTTCAAACATAAAGATATAAAACTGTAATTTTTTGTGAAGAATCAACAACAAGTGGGACACAATCATGAAGTGGAATGAAATTTATTGGATATTTCAAACTTTTTTAACAAATAAAAAAACTGAAAAATTGGGCGTGCAAAATTATTCAGCCCCTTTACTTTCAGTGCAGCAATTTCTCTCCAGAAGTTCAGTGAGGATCTCTGAATGATCCAATGTTGACCTAAATGACTAATGATGATAAATAGAATCCACCTGTGTGTAATCAAGTCTCCGTATAAATGCACCTGCACTGTGATAGTCTCAGAGGTCAGTTTAAAGCGCAGAGAGCATCATGAAGAACAAGGAACACACCAGGCAGATCCGAGATACTGTTGTGGAGAAGTTTAAAGCTGGATTTGGATACAAAAAGATTTCTCAAGCTTTAAACATCCCAAGGAGCACTGTGCAAGCGATAATATTGAAATGGAAGGAGTATCAGACCACTGCAAATCTACGAAGACCTGGCCGTCCCTCTAAACTTTCAGCTCATACAAGGAGAAGACTGATCAGAGATGCAGCCAAGAGGCCCATGATCACTCTGGATGAACTGCAGAGATCTACAGCTGAGGTGGGAGACTCTGTCCATAGGACAACAATCAGTCGTATACTGCACAAATCTGGCCTTTATGGAAGAGTGGCAAGAAGAAAGCCATTTCTTAAAGATATCCATAAAAAGTGTTGTTTAAAGTTTGCCACAAGCCACCTGGGAGACACCAAACATGTGGAAGAAGGTGCTCTGGTCAGATGAAACCAAAATCAAACTTTTTGGCAACAATGCAAAAGGTTATGCTTATGTTTGACGTAAAAGCAACACAGCTCATCACCCTGAACACACCATCCCCACTGTCAAACATGGTGGTGGCAGCATCATGGTTTGGACCTGCTTTTCTTCAGCAGGGACAGGGAAGATGGTTAAAATTGATGGGAAGATGGATGGTGCCAAATACAGGACCATTCTGGAAGAAAACCTGATGGAGTCTGCAAAAGACCTGAGACTGGGACGGAGATTTGTCTTCCAACAAGACAATGATCCAAAACATAAAGCAAAATCTACAATGGAATGGTTCACAAATAAACATATCCAGGTGTTAGAATGGCCAAGTCAAAGTCCAGACCTGAATCCAATAGAGAATCTGTGGAAAGAACTGAAAATTGCTGTTCACAAACGCTCTCCATCCAACCTCACTGAGCTCGAGCTGTTTTGCAAGGAGGAATGGGCAAAAATTTCAGTCTCTCGATGTGCAAAACTGATAGAGACATACCCCAAGCGACTTACAGCTGTAATCACAGCAAAAGGTGGCGCTACAAAGTATTAGCTTAAGGGGGCTGAATAATTTTGCACGCCCAATTTTTCAGTTTTTTATTTGTTAAAAAAGTTTGAAATATCCAATAAATTTCGTTCCACTTCATGATTGTGTCCCACTTGTTGTTGATTCTTCACAAAAAATTACAGTTTTATATCTAAGTTTGAAGCCTGAAATGTGGCAAAAGGTCGAAAAGTTCAAGGGGGCGAATACTTTCGCAAGGCACTGTAAATATAAATAAAGTGCAAGGTGTAAATAAGCACGATAAAACCTAATTATAATATCTGGTATAATTAGGTTTTATCATACTGTCCTATTTACACCTAGTACTTTATATTTACATGTTACATTTTTTCTATGGTCACACCTGAGCAGGGTTTGCACATAAGATTGTTGCTTTCATCTTACCTACCTTCATAACTAATAGACGAAGCTACAGGCTATATTATACAAAAATTAATTAAATGAGGAAGTACCTACATCCCAATTATGCATAGGAAGATAGTCAGACCTAGTAATGTATATAAAAATATCAACATATAGTAAAATAAAAATTTAACACAAAGAAAAAAATCATCAAATACATCAAAATATAAATAGCTTTGATCTTTTTTTATGCATTTGATGATTCATTTTTTTCATTTATTTGATATTTTTATATACATTAGTAGGTCTGACTATCTGTCCAGGTACTGTACCATAAAAAACCCTTCCTCCTATTTGCCCCTGTTTCTCCAGAGAGCAGCGTGTCAGGGTGGGGAGAGAGGAAAGAGGAGAGAGCAGCGTGTCAGGGTTGTGGCGGGGGGAGAGAGCAGGGTGTCAGGTGAGAGGAGGTAGCAGGGCATCAGGTGAGAGGGGGTAGCAGGGCGTCAGGTGAGAGGGGGTAGCAGGGCGTCAGGTGAGAGGGGGTAGCAGGGCGTCAGGTGAGAGGGGGTAGCAGGGCGTCAGGTGAGAGGGGTTAGCAGGGCGTCAGGTGAGAGGGGGTAGCAGGGCGTCAGGAGAGAGGGGGTAGCAGGGCGTCAGGAGAGAGGGGGTAGCAGGGCGTCAGGAGAGAGGGGGTAGCAGGGCGTCAGGAGAGAGGGGGTAGCAGGGCGTCAGGAGAGAGGGGATAGCAGGGCGTCAGGAGAGAGGGGATAGCAGGGCGTCAGGAGAGAGGGGGTAGCAGGGCGTCAGGAGAGAGGGGGTAGCAGGGCGTCAGGTGAGAGTGGGTAGCAGGGTGTCAGGTGAGAAAGGGTAGCAGGGTGTCAGAGGGTGTCAGGTGAGGGGGTTAGCAGGGTGTCACTGTCAGGTGAGAGTGGATAGCAGGGTGTCAGGTGAGGGGGGCAGCAGGGTGTCAGGTGAGAGTGGGTAGCAGGGTGTCAGGTGAGGGGGGGGTATCAGGGTGTGTCAGGTGAGAGGGGGTAGCAGGGCGTCAGGTGAGAGGGGGTAGCAGGGCGTCAGGTGAGAAGGGGGTAGCAGGGCGTCAGGAGAGAGGGGGTAGCAGGGCGTCAGGAGAGAGGGGATAGCAGGGCGTCAGGAGAGAGGGGGTAGCAGGGCGTCAGGAGAGAGGGGGTAGCAGGGTGTCAGGTGAGAGGGGGTAGCAGGGCGTCAGGTGAGAGGGGGTAGCAGGGCGTCAGGTGAGAGGGGGTAGCAGGGCGTCAGGTGAGAGGGGGTAGCAGGGCGTCAGGTGAGAGGGGGTAGCAGGGCGTCAGGTGAGAGGGGATAGCAGGGCATCAGGTGAGAGGGGATAGCAGGGCGTCAGGAGAGAGGGGGTAGCAGAGCGTCAGGAGAGAGGGGGTAGCAGGGCGTCAGGAGAGAGGGGGTAGCAGGGCGTCAGGTGAGAGGGGGTAGCAGGGCGTCAGGTGAGAGGGGGTAGCAGGGCGTCAGGTGAGAGGGGGTAGCAGGGCGTCAGGTGAGAGGGGGTAGCAGGGCGTCAGGTGAGAGTGGGTAGCAGGGCGTCAGGTGAGAGTGGGTAGCAGGGTGTCAGGTGAGAGTGGGTAGCAGGGTGTCAGGTGAGAGTGGATAGCAGGGTGTCAGGTGAGAAAGGGTAGCAGGGTGTCAGAGGGTGTCAGGTGAGGGGGTTAACAGGGTGTCACTGTCAGGTGAGAGTGGATAGCAGGGTGTCAGGTGAGGGGGGCAGCAGGGTGTCAGGTGAGAGTGGGTAGCAGGGTGTCAGGTGAGGGGGGGGTATCAGGGTGTGTCAGGTGAGAGGGGGTAGCAGGGCGTCAGGTGAGAGGGGGTAGCAGGGCGTCAGGTGAGAAGGGGGTAGCAGGGCGTCAGGTGAGAGGGGGTAGCAGGGCGTCAGGAGAGAGGGGGTAGCAGGGCGTCAGGAGAGAGGGGATGGCAGGGCGTCAGGAGAGAGGGGGTAGCAGGGCGTCAGGAGAGAGGGGATAGCAGGGTGTCAGGTGAGAGGGGGGAGTAGGGCGTCAGGTGAGAGGGGGTAGCAGGGCGTCAGGTGAGAGGGGGTAGCAGGGCGTCAGGTGAGAGGGGGTAGCAGGGCGTCAGGTGAGAGGGGGTAGCAGGGCGTCAGGTGAGAGGGGGTAGCAGGGCGTCAGGTGAGAGGGGATAGCAGGGCGTCAGGTGAGAGGGGATGGCAGGGCGTCAGGTGAGAGGGGATAGCAGGGCGTCAGGAGAGAGGGGGTAGCAGGGCGTCAGGAGAGAGGGGATAGCAGGGCATCAGGTGAGAGGGGATAGCAGGGCGTCAGGAGAGAGGGGGTAGCAGGGCGTCAGGAGAGAGGGGGTAGCAGGGCGTCAGGTGAGAGGGGGTAGCAGGGCGTCAGGTGAGAGGGGGTAGCAGGGCGTCAGGTGAGAGGGGGTAGCAGGGCGTCAGGTGAGAGTGGGTAGCAGGGCGTCAGGTGAGAGTGGGTAGCAGGGTGTCAGGTGAGAGTGGGTAGCAGGGTGTCAGGTGAGAGTGGGTAGCAGGGTGTCAGGTGAGAAAGGGTAGCAGGGTGTCAGAGGGTGTCAGGTGAGGGGGTTAGCAGGGTGTCACTGTCAGGTGAGAGTGGATAGCAGGGTGTCAGGTGAGGGGGGCAGCAGGGTGTCAGGTGAGAGTGGGTAGCAGGGTGTCAGGTGAGGGGGGGGTATCAGGGTGTGTCAGGTGAGGGGGGTAGCAGGGTGTCACTGTCAGGTGAGGGGGGTAGCAGGGTGTCAGGTGAGGGGGGTAGCAGTGTGTCAGGTGAGGGGGGGTAGCAGGGTGTCAGGTGAGGGGGGGGGTAGCAGGGTGTCAGGTGAGGGGGGGGTAGCAGGGTGTCACTGTCAGGTGAGAGTGGGTAGCAGGGTGTCAGGTGAGGGGGGTAGCAGGGTGTAAGGGGGTGTCAGGTGAGGGGGGGTAGCAGGGTGTCAGGTGAGGGGGGTAGCGGGGTGTCAGGTGAGAGTGGGTAGCAGGGTGTCAGGTGAGGGGGGTAGCGGGGTGTCAGGGGGTGTCAGGTGAGGGGGGTAGCGGGGTGTCAGGGGGTGTCAGGTGAGGGGGGTAGCAGGGCGTCAGGAGAGAGGGGATAGCAGGGTGTCAGGTGAGAGGGGGGAGTAGGGCGTCAGGTGAGAGGGGGTAGCAGGGCGTCAGGTGAGAGGGGGTAGCAGGGCGTCAGGTGAGAGGGGGTAGCAGGGCGTCAGGTGAGAGGGGGTAGCAGGGCGTCAGGTGAGAGGGGGTAGCAGGGCGTCAGGTGAGAGGGGATAGCAGGGCGTCAGGTGAGAGGGGATGGCAGGGCGTCAGGTGAGAGGGGATAGCAGGGCGTCAGGAGAGAGGGGGTAGCAGGGCGTCAGGAGAGAGGGGATAGCAGGGCATCAGGTGAGAGGGGATAGCAGGGCGTCAGGAGAGAGGGGGTAGCAGGGCGTCAGGAGAGAGGGGGTAGCAGGGCGTCAGGTGAGAGGGGGTAGCAGGGCGTCAGGTGAGAGGGGGTAGCAGGGCGTCAGGTGAGAGGGGGTAGCAGGGCGTCAGGTGAGAGTGGGTAGCAGGGCGTCAGGTGAGAGTGGGTAGCAGGGTGTCAGGTGAGAGTGGGTAGCAGGGTGTCAGGTGAGAGTGGGTAGCAGGGTGTCAGGTGAGAAAGGGTAGCAGGGTGTCAGAGGGTGTCAGGTGAGGGGGTTAGCAGGGTGTCACTGTCAGGTGAGAGTGGATAGCAGGGTGTCAGGTGAGGGGGGCAGCAGGGTGTCAGGTGAGAGTGGGTAGCAGGGTGTCAGGTGAGGGGGGGGTATCAGGGTGTGTCAGGTGAGGGGGGTAGCAGGGTGTCACTGTCAGGTGAGGGGGGTAGCAGGGTGTCAGGTGAGGGGGGGTAGCAGTGTGTCAGGTGAGGGGGGGTAGCAGGGTGTCAGGTGAGGGGGGGGGTAGCAGGGTGTCAGGTGAGGGGGGGTAGCAGGGTGTCACTGTCAGGTGAGAGTGGGTAGCAGGGTGTCAGGTGAGGGGGGTAGCAGGGTGTAAGGGGGTGTCAGGTGAGGGGGGGTAGCAGGGTGTCAGGTGAGGGGGGTAGCGGGGTGTCAGGTGAGAGTGGGTAGCAGGGTGTCAGGTGAGGGGGGTAGCGGGGTGTCAGGGGGTGTCAGGTGAGGGGGGTAGCAGGGTGTCAGGTGAGGGGCGTAGCGGGGTGTCAGGTGAGAGTGGGTAGCAGGGTGTCAGGTGAGGGGGGTAGCGGGGTGTCAGGTGAGGGGGGGTAGCAGGGTGTCAGGTGAGGGGGGGTAGCAGGGTGTCACTGTCAGGTGAGGGGGGGGTAGCAGGGTGTCAGGGGGTGTCAGGTGAGGGGGGGTAGCGGGGTGTCAGGTGAGGGGGGTAGCAGGGTGTCAGGTGAGGGGAGTAGCAGAGTGTCAGGTGAGGGGGGGTAGCAGGGTGTCAGGTGAGGGGGGGTAGCAGGGTGTCAGGTGAGGGGGGGGTAGCGGGGTGTCAGGTGAGGGGGGTAGCGGGGTGTCAGGTGAGGGGGGGGGAGCAGGGTGTCACGTGAGGAGGGTAGCAGGGTGTCACTGTCAGGTGAGGGGGGGTAGCAGGGTGTCAGGTGAGGGGGGTAGCAGGGTGACAGGTGAGGGGGGTAGCAGAGTGTCAGGTGAGGGGGGGGTAGCAGGGTGTCAGGTAACATATAAGGCACAGCAGCACACACAGGTCTCCATGCACTAATCTTACCTCCTCCCCCAGCAGCCACAGCACCACCTCCTCACGGCTCAGCATCCTGTGTTCTCTGGTCTCTCTCCAGGACAGCCAGATCTTTCCGGCGCTGCCAGCACTTCCCTCCCTGCAGCCCACTGCTCCATGTGAGGATCCCGGAAGTAACGGTGGGCGGAGCTACACATCACAGGCTGCTGAGTGCTGTCTGAGAGACTGTGAGGTGGGCGGGGCTTGGGCAGGGCTCAGGCACGCTGCGCCACTGGACAGGCGCACGCCAGACCCGCCATGTACAGTTCATCCAATCACAAAGCGGGGCGGGCGGACCATCGCTGAGCCGGAAGATGCGAGTGACACAGGAAATGTATTAAAGGTCTGGCGTGCCCCCCACGCTACGCCACTGGCCGGGACAAGTCCCGGGAGAGAAAATTACCCGGGACTGGGTCCTATTTCCCGGGACTGTCCCGTCAAAAACAGGACAGTTGGCAGCTATGAGGTTGCATGCTTCGTAATCTCAGCAGTCTCTAGTGAATGGATAGGTTGCATGCTTAGTAATCTCAACAGTCTCTAGTAATGGATAGGTTGCATGTTTAGTAATCTCAACAGTCTCTAGTAATGGATAGGTTGCATGCTTAGCAATCTCAACAGTCTCTAGTAATGGATAGGTTGCATGTTTAGTAATCTCAACAGTCTCTAGTGAATGTATAGGCAAGCACTCTCAGTGATGTCACCTGTGTCTAGTGAATGGCTAGGTTACATTTCAAGTATTGTCACTGATCTCTAATGAATGGATAGGATGATATGTTATGTCTCGGGTTTCCAATATCATGATGGTTATCTTGCACTTTGTATATTATGTGCATTTATTTCTACCTTGGGGACATTGTGTGAAGAGGGACATTACAATAGTAATATTCTGGTTTCTGAAAGGTTATACATGATGTCTTGGAAAGAAAAGGGGTTAGATAAGCATTTTTCTCACTTGTAAAATATATTTTTTCTTTTGTTCATTGACGGACACAGCTCCTGATCTTCTTAACCATTGGGTTATACTGCCTCCTACAGGAGTAGGACACTAGGTGGGAAAAAAGTCTGGCTACGCCTATGGGCAGTCCCAGGGGGTATACTCCCTCTCTCTGCTATAGGTATTCAGTTATTTTCTTCCTAGTCAAGAGCAACGACCTAGTTCCTTGCTGGGATCTCTGGTCCTGGCAATTTTTTCTTTTCAATATAATTTTTTTCTCCTGTGATATCTACAATCAACTGCCGGATTGGGCGACAAGCTGGATAATTTCGATTCAGTGGTCACCCCAGTCTGGCCAGTGAGCATGCGCAGACCTCAGCTCCACTCTAGATCGGCCACAAAGTTCTATAAAGTGGATGTGTTGGCATCTGTGGATGCTTCCTTTGGCCACAAGGTTTTGCAGGGTGCTGTTTAGAGCAGTGGTCCTCAACCCTGGCCTACAGGGCCCACTAACAGGCCAGATTTTAGGTATTACCTTGGGGAGAAGCAGACTAGAGTACTGCAATCACTGAGCAGCAAATTATATCACCTGGGATGTATTTCAGTTATCTTGCAAACCTGGCCTGTTAGTGGGCCCTGTAGGCCAGGGTTGAGGACCACTGGTTTAGAGGACCTGGTCCTCTTTGAGGATGTATTGCTTTTTTTTCAGGTGAGCTCCAGTTGTTTTGGTTGACCTCCTGTTTACCTGGTTGGCTATAGTTAGCCTTGGAAATTTTTTTTTTTCGCTGTTATCACCCCTCATGTTTAACACTGCTTTGGGACGTCCCAATGGTTAAGAAGATCAGGAGCTGTGTCAGTCAATGAATGAAAGAAAGAGGAAATGGGATTTTTGACTTACCGTAAAACCTATTTCTCTGATGTTCATTGACGGACACAGCACCCACCCCTGTATGGAGTTGGCTTTCTTCTGACACTGCTTGTAACAAAACTGAGTGCCTATAGCAGAGAGAGGGAGTATACCACCTGGGACTGCCCATAGGCGGAGCCATACTTTTTTTCTGCCTAGTGTCCTACTCCTGTAGAGGGTAGTATAACCCAATGATTAAGAAGATCTGTCCGTCCGTCAACGAACATCAGAGAAATGGATTTTACGGTAAGTCAAAATCCCATCATCCTGAGGAAATGAAAAGTTCCTTTGCCCAGTTACGGCATGTTATATATTCCTGTCACAATTCTACAGACATTGGAAAATGACCGAGCCCAAAGTGTCACATGGGAAGACTCAGGTTTTTTTCAGCCTTCCTCCTTGCTGCATAAGCTGAAGACGACTGGATATCACCTTTAGATATTGTACAATGCTACTAAATATGGAGCAGCGTAGTAGGACAAATTGTGCGCGAGGACAAAAATTGTGTGTACGTTTCTTGGTGGAGCACTGGTTGCACTGAACTAGGTTTTTGTTAAAAGTTTTTTTTTTTTTAACTGAAAAAAGTTGTGCCTATAGTTCTACTTTAAGTAAAATGTACTTACCGTTTAGCCCTCACCCTGCTGAGTTCAACCCGCCCTCCCTCTCTAAAGCTCAATACTAGATTTGCCACTGAGGCCCCCTGGAAGGTTTACATCCTATGGCTGGCCTCTTATTCACAATGTCCAGGTGTGCATAGTAGAGCCCCTCAGACTTCAAAGATGCTTAAGACTCTAACCCAGTGTTTCTCAAACTTTTTACCCCAGAGGAACCCTTATACCGTATATACTCGAGTATAAGCCGAGTTTTTCAGCACATTTTTTTGTGCTGAAAACATCCCCCTCGGCTTATACTCGAGTCAAAAAAAAAAAGTTCCCGGCCGCTCCGACGTGTTTAAGACTTAAAAATGGCACCGCACGGTGTATACATGTCACCGCGCATTCGCCGCCACCGCTCGGGACAGGCCGGAAATAGCCGAACGTATACCAGCTTTCCCGAGCGGCGGCGGCGCGTGCGTGCACAATGACGTGTCGGTGCCGGGCGGCGCCATTTTTAAAATGAAGGCGCCTCTGGAACAGGTAAGTGAAACACAGCCGCACTAGTATGCCCGCAACCCCGCATCCTCTTGTACCATGCTTGCCACCCTGAATTCTCCTGTACCATGCCAGCCACACTGCATTCTCCTGTACCATGCCAGCCACCCTGCATTCTCTTGTACCATGCCAGCCACCCTGCATTCTCCTGTACCATGCCAGCCACCCTGCATTCTCCTTTACCATGCCCGCCACCCTGCATTCTCACCCTAGACTTATACTCGAGTCAATCATTTTTCCCATCTTTTTGTGGTAAAAGTAGGGGCCTCGGCTTATACTCGAGTATATACGGTACTTATTTCAGGTCTAATGGAACCCCTACTAAAACAAGTTTAGTGGAGTCATTGGAAAATGTCCCTCACATTGGTGGACAGTGGGAAGAATGCCCCCCTTACAGTGGTGCTCAGTATGCCACCCTTACAGACCACTTCAAAGCTCACTGGTGTCATGATACTGGCAGTGCATTGGTGTTGGACACAGAAAAGTAAAAGAGGGGATATCTTCCAATGGGGACACCAATTCTGGTGACCTGGGGATCCCCAAGGAATTCCCTTAATTTGCAGGGATTTCCTATCACTTCCTGTTTGGATATGGGACAGGAAGTAAGGAAAAATCTCCCAAAGGGACATAGATGGTGAAAAAAAATTCTGACAGGTTATAACCCTCCCATACCCAAAATGAAAAAAAAAAAAAAAAGTTTTGTGTATAGTTCTAGAGCAGTGTTTCTCAACCACAATCTCAAGGCACCCCATTCTAAAATGTAAAGAACTAAACCAATTTACATAATGGAGTAACATCCACACATGTAGGATATCTAACATTAGAGGTGATTTATTTTGATAAAACAAATAAACTTTTGCGCACTGGTGCTGGCTAGCATTCCAGCGTTCCTCTTCTCCCTCACTTGGCTAAAGTGACCCCAGTGCTGATGGAGAGGGGCGAACAATGATGCAGGCCCCGGACATCCTCCTTATCAACAAATGACATCATCCATTGTTAGGATACCAGAGCCTGGACCTCACAGTGCCCAAAATTGTAATGATGCAGAATAAAATCCTGCGGTCAGTGTAACAAAAAGATGGGCTTGATCCACTTCTTGGCAACATTTAGGCAGCTGATGGAAACATCAGCTGTGGTACCGACATCGCTGGACAGGTAAGTGTCCTAATATTAAAAGTCAGCAGCTACAGTATTTTTGGAGGGGGAGGCCGAAACACCGCTTCAACAGACCAAACAGGAGCAAACAAGAGAAGTTCATTGTTAAGGTTCATGCTTTAATTTTACCCAATTGGTTAGTAGGACTATGGTATGGGATATAGAGTGTGAGCTCATCCGAAGACAGGGACTGATGTGAACAGTTCAGCATTGTCAGTAAATTTCAGAGGAATATCTTGGTGCTGCTATGGTAAAATAAACATGTCATTGTCTGTGCACCTGCAAAGCTCCACAAGTGATCTATTTTGTATAGAGGAGTAGCAGCAGTGTGCTACTGTGTTAAAAGGCAAAGTCAGGGCCATGGGAGTTAACTGCAGGTCAAACCTCAGGCTTGGCCTTGCTCCAAGGTGACAGGAGGGTCACAGTGAGTTGTTGCCTGGCCCTGGGTTGTGTGCACACACACTGATATGGTTTATAACTGAAGCACAGCAGCGCTGGGTCTTATCAGCGCACAGTTCAGGGGAAAAGGCGCACAGGGGTCAGGTGCGGGTCACGATACGGCCTCCGTTTATCGTGGAGCAGGAGAAAGTGATCCCACCTGGGCTGTCCCTGGCTGTTAACTGCAGGAAGGTCAGCCAAGCTGCCAAGAGGCCATTTGGAGTTCATGTTATCTGCTCAGCCCTTATCTGCAGGATTAAGTTCAACAACTTTATCCAAAGCAGCAAGGGACCGTTTCCTGGTGTGCCTCTGCCCCGTCTGTCAGGCTGCCTGGGGAGAGCTCAGAGGAACGGAGGAGGCCATTCTAATAACTGTGGCCTTTGTTCTTACAAATTACCATCGCCTGCCTGACGTTAAAGGGATTTCGGTGTCCTTTATAAGTTCTCTTTCTTTTTTTTTTTAAAAATGTTCTTTACGATGTGCAAATAAATGTAGTTGGTAAACCTGATTTCAATGTTTAGGTTCGCTTTACAGTACAAGTAGGGAGGCAATATGGGAAGATTTTAGGATTAGCCTCAATTAACCACTTCCATACTGGCCCAACTCCTCTCCTATATGTAAAAATCATCATTTTTTTTGCTAGAAAATTATTTAAAACCCCCAAACATTTTATATATGCATATATATATATATAGATAGATATAAACATATATATATATATATATATATATAGATATAAACATATATCTATATATTTATATATATATATGATATAAACCTATATATATATATATATATATATATATATATATATATATATAGATATATATATATATATATATATATATATATATATTTTTTTTTTTTTTTTTTTTTTGCAGAGACCCTAGGGAATAAAATGGAGGTCGTTGCAACTTTTTATGTCATTGTATTTGTGCAGCAATTTTTCAAACACATTTTTTTTTTTTGGTAAAAAGAAAAGTTTCATGAAAAAAAAAAAACAAAAACAACACTTAAGTTAGCCTGATTTTTTGGTATGATGCGATAGATAATATTACACCGAGTAAACAGATACCAAACATGTAACGCGTACAAATTTTGCATGCTCGTAGAATAGCACTAAACTCCAGTAGTGCAATCACACTAGTCAAACCAACTGGACTTTGAAGAGTCAAAAGTGCTTCCATGGTACAGATCACTTTGTGTGAGTACAGCCTTAGAAATATGGCAGCTTGGGTGATGACACCAGTGGAAGCACCAGTCTTACTCCAACAGCCCTTGACCCGGAGATTTGAAAGAAGAGGATAGCAGTAACATGACCGCTACAAAACCAAATTTAGATGCCATTAATTAATGCCATTAAAAAAAAAAAAGTGTAGCACTGGTACATCAAACGATGTGACTGATGCTTATTGTAACTATTACATCTGCTTGAATAGCTTTTGGTGTTCCTGGCACTTCTTGGTAAAGCCATGTTTCCATGGCACGCCTTTAGAGCCGGTTCACACTGGGGCGACTTGTCAGGCGACCTGGTCGCCTGACAAGTCGCCGCGGGCCGCCTGCCATAGATTAGCACAGGACCCGTTCTAATAGGAGCGACACAAGTCGCTCCGACTTAGAAAAAGGGTCCTGAGCTACTTTGGGGCGACCTGGAGCGACCTGCATTGACTTCAATGATATGAAGTCCGTGCATGCCGCTCCGAGGTCGCGGTGCGAGCTGCGCACCGCGACTTCACAGGTCGCCCCGGCAAGTCGGGTCGCGCCTATGTGAACCGGCTCTTACAGTAAAGGCCTGGTGAAATATTACATGTGCGGAATCAAAACAATGACCTGTGGACCGCTCGGATTTGGAAAATGGACCTCAACAACTCAGAACCGAATGATATGGTAAGCATTCTCTGGAATACAGGTCCATCTTAACAGAATTAGAAACCTTTCAGCAGGTAACAATTTATATATTAATGTATTTTTTTTTTTTAAGTTGGACTTCTGCCGTATTTCCAGAGATTTCCTAATGTCCCATCACAAACTTCTTCAGCAGCTGCTCCACCATGTCTGTGAAACAATTTAACCACCTGTGATGAGCAGGTTTCCCAGATCTGTACGAGGAAATGGGACAATGTACTCCTCCAACAATACAAATGAAGCATTACCACAGGGTGCCTAGAATAGAGCGCCGCACTATATATAGAGCTTCTCTGAAAATGACCCACAAAAACAGGACACAGGCCCCCTCTGCTCCCACCTCCGAGATAATCACCATGACTGGAGCTTCGTGTTCCAAACTTCCCCTTTCATCAGTAAACCTATATGATGAGATTTACTCCTGTTTGGCCTCTAATGAGTGTCAAAAAAAAAAAAAAGATTTACAGGGTAAAATAAAGCAATTAATAGCATGCACAAGCATATATTTTTTAAGCCTGAACATGCTGAGATGACGTTCCTTTGTAAAGGCACTGAAGCCAGGGCTGGGACAAGGGGTGGGCCGGAGGAAAGGCTGCCCTGGGAGCAATGGTTTACTGTAGGGATGGGAGAGCCTTTCTTCTGTTATAAGGCTGACAGGAGTAGTGACAGCACCACTGATTTTGACAAGTGGGGACTACTGCTTAAAAGAAAAGTATGGCTTTTGGTGTTTTTGCCAATTTTTACTTACCTAGGTGGATGCAGCATCTGTCCCCTGTCGCCTCTACACTGAGAACCGAGCGATCGAACAACGCCGATCACTCGGTTCTCACAGCTCCCTGAGCAGAGAGCTTCTGTCAGTCAGTAGCACTCCGCTCTGCCTCCTCCTCGCTTACTGAAGCGCTAAGCTGTGAATGGACAGGGAGCATAAAGCTCAGGTTCTCAGTGGCTCGCTGAGAGGCTGAGCCGGGTGTCAATCCAAGCACCTGGAGGATCCCGACTTCCATTGCTGCAATGATGTGGTGCCTGGGCTGACTTCTGTGATGTCAGCAGAGAGAGGACTTCAGCCCGCTGTCTGCTAAAAACGGGTCACAGGAGTGCAAAATGGATTGCACTCCTGTGACCCACAGGAGAAGTACAGCCAAACTAGCTTTGGCTATACTTCTCCTTTAAGTGGTCGTAAAGCCTTAAGATTTTTCACCCTCATGCATTCTATTCATTAAGGTGAAAAACCATTGGCTCCCACTGCTGCCAATCAAAAGCTGTGACACGGGAGGGGGCCCGAGTCCTGCTGTCTGTGTCAATGGATACAGCAGCAAGACTCGGGAGGCAGCCTGCACAGGTGCCCCCGTGGAAAGCGGCTAGGAGGGGCTTGGAGCACCGGCCGGGGAACCCCAGAAGAAGAGGATCAGGCCTACTCTGTGCAAAACCATTGCACAGAGCAGGTAAACATAGGCATCTTTGCCCTGGGTGCTGGATGACCTTGTCATGCCACTGACTGCAGCAAGCCTACCTTAATTGTAAACAGAGAGCAATAGACAACATTAATGTTCACAGAAAATTAATGAGGGTCATAATGATTCAAAGGTCTCTATAGACACATGGGCTCTGAGACGCCTCACCATTGAGAGGACTGGTAAGAAAGCAGAGAGAGTGCTCACCTGCTTCTATGGAGATTCTTTCTTGCTGGACAAACCAGCCAGGTTTCACTCTATCAATATCCCATTCTGGCAAGATAGATTCTGTAGCGTTTTGGCCAGAGATCGAGTGGAGATGTAGGAGCAGATAAGCAATCTCCATAGCTATCTTGACAGAATCGTTAATGTGACATAGCTCTTAGGTTGGAAGTGATGATACAACCTGTCTATAGGCAGCTTTGGGTATAAACATCTAAGTTCCAAACATGGTTTTACTCGTTGGGTTTGAAGTCCTACGTCACAGAATCCATAGTTTCCATTCGGCACTGATGATGGGCAAAAAAGCCTGAAAAAGCTGTGAATTTTGTCTGGTTCCTGATGAACTGGCTGGAATTCGAGCTGTGGGTGGCCTTGTTGGAACCCTCCTGCCTGACATCCTTCAATCTGAAAAGCGAAGGAGCCGGAAATGAAACGGTAGGCCGAACAGAGGTTGAGTCCAAATCAGATATAGTAACTGCTTAAGTGATCTGATAGCTGTGGGTGCCGGCTGTCAAGATTACAATAGCTGGCAGGGGAGACTTCTCTATCCATGCTGTTTAGCATGGTTACAGGGAATCGATAATAGCACAGTGAAAGGCCAGCTTACGACAAGGGCCATAATACTGCTACAGATCAATGCTATTACAGTTCCCACTTCCAGTACTGACTACTGGGGTTCAAGTCCCTCATGGAAAGCAATACAGTGCCACATCTGGCCCTTGGGCAGCAGGTTGGGAAACAAGAGCCTCTGAATCTCAAAACACAGTGCCTTGAAAAAGTATTCATACCCCCTGAAATTTTCATTTTGTCATGTTACAACCAAAAACGTAAATGTATTTTATTGGGATTTTATGTGATAGACCAACACAAAGTGGCACATAATTGTGAAGTGGAAGGAAAATGATGAAGGGTTTTCAAAATGTTTTACAAATATCTGAAAAGTGTAATGTGCATTTGCAATCAGCCCCCTTTACTCTGATACCCCTAACTAAAATCTAGTGGAACCAATTACCTTCAGAAGTCACCAAATCAATAAATAGAGTCCTTCTGTGTATAATTTCAATTTCAGTATGAATACAGCTATTTGGTGAAGCCCTCAGAGGTTTGTTAGAGAACGTTAGTGAACAAACAGCATCTTGAAGGCCAAGTAACACACCAGACAGGTCAGGGATAAAGTTATGGAGAAGTTTAAAGCAGGGTTAGGTTAAAAAAAAAATATATCCCAAGCTTTGAACATCTCACAGAGCACTGTTCAATCCATCATCCGAAAATGGAAAGAGTATGGCACAACTGCAAACCTACCAAGACATGGCCGTCCACCTAAACTGACAGTCCGAGCATCAGAGAAGCAGCCAAGAGGCCCATGGTAACTCTGGAGGAACTGCAGAGATCCACAGAGAAGGTGGGAGAATCTGGCCTTTATGGAAGAGTGACAAGAAGAAAGCCATTGGTGAAAGAAAGTCATAAGAAGTCCCGTTTGCAGTTTGCAAGAAGCCATGTGGAAGACACAGCAAACATGTGGAAGAAGGTGCTCTGGTCAGAGGAGACCAAAATTAAACTTTTTGGCCTAAAAGCAAAACGCTGTGTGTGGCAGAAAACTAACATTGTACATCACCCTGAACCCACCATCCCCACCGTGAAACATGGTGGTGGCAGCATCATGTTGTGGGGATGCTTTTCTTCAGCAGGGACAGGGAAGCTGGTCAGAGGTGATGGGAAGATGGATGGAGCCAAATACAGGGCAATCTTAGACCAAAACCTGTTAGAGTCTGCAAAAGACTTGAGACTGGAGCAGAGGTTCACCAGCAGAGCAGCAAACCTAAACATACAGCCAGGCCTACAATGAAATGGTTTAGATCAGGCATGTTCAACCTGCGGCCCGGAACCGCAGGCAATGCGGCCCACTGCCCCCTGACAATTTTTTTTGTTGCTGGGGATCAAGGAAGTCGGGTCGGGAGCACAGCCACAGCACGTTCCAACTAACGGTAGGCAGGGGCTGCCTTGGGGGGGGGGGGGGGGGGGGAGCATGTGCAGTGTTTCTGACTCCTACCACCATTAACACTTCAAATCACTGAAGTGGTCATGGTGGTTAGAGTGTTCCTTTATTATCTCTCAGAAGAAGTAAACCTCTGTATACTGATTCTATTTCATTTGATCATCCTTTAGTTGTGCTAAATTAGTGCAGGGGGCGCGGTGGAGCGGGAAGGCCGAGGCGGCATTTTATTACTTATATACCTTAACTATATTATATATTTTATATGCGGCCCGAGAAAATTTCTCTACACTCAGTGTGGCCCGAGAAGCCAAAAGGTTGGACACCCATGGTTTAGATCAACGCATATTAGAATGGCCGAGTCAAAGCCTAGACCTAAATCCAACTGATGCCTCTGATGATGTCAAGTGTATGACGATACGCGTAAGGCCGACCGGGCACTCTGATGTGCAGCACGCTCTATTTATACCGCGATTTTTATTCACATGTTGTTTGAATCTACATCCATGTAAGTTCATTACTTTTTCAATAAAGTTGCTTGTTTTTACGTACTACATCATTGGCCTGCTTTTGTCCTCCTGAGGTATTACCTTTCTGGTTGGAGCTTTCTAAGTGGTTCAGGCTGGTGTTGTCCTTCTGCATTGTCCTGTGAGTGGAGAGTTTGGGTGTCATCACAGACCGGAGGAACTCTGAGGGATCCTTTATGTCAAGTGCTTCTGGAATGCTCTGACGCTTTTTGACCGCTCTGTAACAAGAGGGTCAAACTCTCTGGTAAGCAGATTTGACCATCACTTTTGGGTGATCATACGTTTTCCCCACTACACACTGGTGATTGGATTATCTGGACTGGTTTCCTTCCTCTCCTCCGTCAACTCCATCTAAGATTTTGGGACTTTTGTCTATACTGTTTTTTGTATATTTGCATATATTTTATATATGTATTTAATTTTGGCGCTGCTCCCATTTTATTACAATTGAGAACCTGTGGCAAGACTTGAAAATTTCTGATCACAGACTATCCATCCAATCTGACAGAGCTTGAGCTATTTTGCAAAGAAGAATGGGCAAAAATGTCACTCTCTAGATGTGCAAAGCTGGTAGAGACATCCCCAAAAAGACTTGCAGCTGTAATTGCAGTGAAAGGGTTCTACAAAGTATTGACTCAGGGGGGCTGAATACAAATGCACGCCAAATTTTTCCCATATTTGTAAAAAATGTTGAAAACCATTTATCAATTTTCTTCCACTTCACAATTATGTGCCACTTTGTGTTGGTCTATCGCATAAAATCCCAATAAAATTCAGTTATGTTTTTGGTTGTAACAAAATGTGGATAATTTCAAGAGGTATGAATACTTTTTCAAGGCACTGAAACCATGAGCACTGTCTGTGGGCATTTCAGCTCACTGGAGTCGGCCTCAAGTCTTTTTTTTTGGTCAGTCGTACAATTTCTGATTAGTAGATATTAAAAAAAAATAAGAAAATAGAACCAGACAGACACAGCCAGAAGCAGAAACTGTGGAAGTATTGAGCTAGGGTGCCAACCTGTCTGGGATTCACCCAGATAGTCTGGATTTTAGTCCCCCTACAATCCAGACACATTATTCAGACATCACTGTGGCTCCAAATGCTCCAGGGGTCTCATGCGGCCTCCCTGTCACACCTAAAACTATGCTTCAGTTTGTGAATGAACAGGAAGACGCTCAGCACTGAGCACTTCCTATTCATTTACTGTCCAGTGCAGCTGAGGCTGCAGAGAAAGGGACTGGACAATCTCTGTCTCCAGTCCATTTCTCTGTCTCCAAATGGAGACATCGACATCAGGGGTCTGTTTAGACTGGCGATACTTCACCAAATCCCCCCAACAGGGCTCCTAAAAAAATAGTAAAAAAAATAAATAAAAAAAACTGTAAATTTCCCTTTAAAGCGGAGTACAACCCAAAAGTGGAACTTCCGCTCATCTGCTTCCTTCCTTCGACAGGTACCCTTTCCCACTTTTGGGAGACAGCGACGCCAGGCCAATTAGAAATTAACTAATTAGAATTAGCTCCCTGGACCGGTGCTACAGTATTTGTAGCTGCTGACTTTTAATTTATTTTTTTTCCCCCAGCTGGAGCACTGCTTTAATTAAACAATCACGTCCGCAACGATCACATGGATAAAAAGAATGGGCCAAGTCAGCCGCATATAAAATTCGATTTCACGAGTTAAACATTATCAGACGGGGGAAAACATGACTAAGGTAATCCGCTGTGCAAACAAACTGAAATTCACCTTATAATGACTTAGTCTGGCATTCTGCTGCAATGGTAGGACAGACTCTGGGCAATGGAGGGGGTGGCAGCACCTGCAATAAGCTCTGTAAACAGAAGTCTTGTGTGGCGTCTTTCATCCAGCTACTTTATATCCTGACATAAATGATTAGAGCCGTGCCCTTAAGCTGGGCAGCATGCAGCACATATATAAAAATTACTATTACTAATATTTACCTGTTGGGCATAATAAACTATTGAAGATAGCAAAACACGTAATTAGTAGTCAAAATCATGAATTTTACAATTCAAACTTCAAATGAGCTTATTTTAGATTATTATCTTACAACTCAAAAGTGCAATTCCAGAATTAAAATTTGTCATCAAGAAAACATTTCCTGGCCTAAAAAGTAACAAAAATGTTTTTTTTTTTTACTTACCATTAAATCCATTTCTCTGAGTTCATCAACCGACACAGAGCTCCATAAATCATAGTTATTGAGTTATATTAAGGAAAGGAAACACCTTTGGAGTACGAGGTGACTTATGCGTACCAAAGGACACAGCCACGTCCGTGGCTACATCAGCCGCATCCTCCATTTTTAAAGTCTTATGCACTGCAGTGATAAGTGCATCTACCAGCGATTTATCATTTGCTGCTGCGACTATGGAGGAATCATCCTCACTATCGGATGGATTTGGGTGTGTGCAAATAAGTCCCCAAGGATGGGCCGCGTCCACGGCGGCATCAGGCTCAGAATCAGATGAGACAGACTGAGCAGAGGAAGGCGGGGGACACCTCCTCCTGGGCCTTTGCCCACCCGCCACTTCCACCCGGGACACTAAGGACTGCAAGACCACTGTCAGTGCAACCATGGGAAGCTGGGGTTCCGAGGGACCCGCCACCTCCATGAGGGGGTCAGTGGGGGAGATGTGACCCTGAGGCTCCATAAGGAAAGGAAGACCTTGCAGTGCAAAGACAATCTTTTGGCACCCCTAAAGGATCCCCTCAAGGCTCAGGGTACCTATCAGCAGAGAGCGAGATAACAGGGACCCCCCCAGGACTCACCCTAACGACCAGAGGAGCGTCGAGAATTCGAACCCAGCATCATCAGGGACACCATCTCTGTTCATATGTCCTGGGCACAGGAAGAGGAAACTGAGAAGAGGAAGGAGGAGGAGCTTTGACATCCCCACGAGGCATCAGTCGTCTACAGCGTCTCCCGGACTAAGGGAAAATGGCCCCTGTGACATGGGGCTACACAAACATGGCTGCCAACCAGAGATCAGCCAGACTAAGTTAAAATGGCCACCATCAGCTACAAACACTGAAGCATGCTGCCAGGACCTTCCCTGCGTCCTCTGCAACTCTGCACCCTCTGCAATGGGACCCCTAAGAAGGTAAGACACACGTTAGGGGAGACTTCGCCGCACACTCTGCATCGGTTATTGCACTGGGACCCCCCCCTGCACTATACCCACACTGCAAAGAGTAGGGCATGCACCTAGGGGTCTCCTACACTGGGACCCCTCCAGACATCCAGGGCAGGACACAAAGTCAGTGGGGGAAGCCCAGTGAGAACCTGGATATTGCCTCCTCAACATCTGTCAAACACCTCCCAAAAGCAATCCACTGGTGATTGCTTTTCACAGATGGCAAGCACTGCTATGAGTGTAAACGTAGCCTTCAGCTAAGCATTCACTTTTGTATTGGTCTGGTTCAGCCATTTGGGCTAAACAAAAGAAATCAACTATTTTCTCTATGCAAGCTAAATAGCACAGATGAAGGAGCCAGTGGAACCCTAAGCTACTGAATACCTGAACTGTGATTGCATCTAACCGAATGTAAAGGCTGGGGCTCAGCACCGGCTGACAAATTTTCAACCTGACTCCTTGAAAAAAATACTTGACTGTGAAGTCATCTTTTGCCAAGCCCCCCCGAGCTTGGATTTTTATCCATTCAGCAGGAGTCAACCAAAATGTGGGCAGTGTATGACCAACTTAAAGCAGAACTAGTCTACATCTGAGCACTAAAAAACAAAAATGCTACTTAATTCATTTTCATTATTCAAAGCAACCCCCCCCCCCCCCACCCCACCCATCCATGTCTCCATGCTTTATTTCACTGAGAAATCACGTTAAACACCCTTCCTAGAAATTTTGGTTGTAGCGATCCTTATTAAGGGGAGATGATTCATGTAGCATTTACTTCCTGGAATCCATCTACACCACAGGTGTCAAACACAAGGCCGCGGGCCGAAATCGGCCCTTCAGGTCATTTTATGTGGCCCTCGCACCTCTCCTGTAGCTGCAGGAGAGCTCCAGTCCTCCTCCAGACCTTATACGTTCTGCTTTCCAGCAATACCTCCAGCTTCTTCCCAGCAGCACTACAAGGTAAGGGAGGTGCACTGTAAAGTAAGGGAGGGTGGGGGAGTCAACTTTGATGGTGGAGAGGTTCTTGACGTCTTATGTAAGGGTAGGGAATGCTCTTGACATCTAGTCTTAAAGATACAACCGGCCCTTTTGAGGGCAATCATAATGCTGATGCGGCCCGCGATTAAATTGAGTTTGACACCCCTGATCTACACTTAGCTCAGGCACGCAATTATCAATGGACTTGCACAAGTGGGTTTTTCCAGAGTGTTCAGTGATGCCAACTATAGCCGGCAGCACTGATCATTGTATTCTGCCACTGGGGGAATATAATAGCTCAGCAGAAGTTATTTCTTCAACCACATTGCACGTGTGGATGTGGAAATTGGTTCATTTTTTTTTTGTTCAACACGCAGCTTGAATGAAAAACAATGACTCGTGTAAGGCCTTGAAGAAGTGGCAAAATAAAAATAATAGAATTAGGTATTTAGCCCCGCTGATAAAACTCCAGGATAAAATATGAGTCATCCAAGGGAATAAAGTTCAGTGTGCAGTATGGTTGGCCTGCAGCCAACTACACAACCGTTACAATAAGATGAGCCAGCCACGTGTGCCTATCACACCATGTACCATGCGTTTCTGAATTATAGCTGGCAACACATTTTATGGACTAGAAGAGTATTTTTATGATGATGTTATATTCATAATAAATTCCAAATGACAAAGGAGGTAATCAGAAACTCCTAATGGTGTAAACACAAATTTCTCCAATGTGGCTGAACTAAGCAGAGTCATGACCTGCTGAGAGACAACACCGGAGTAAGCAGTTATTTGGAAAGAGTGACTTTAGGGGGTTGGGTTGTTTTTTTAAATTATTTTAGCAAGAATGCAACTAACAAAAACAACAGCCACAAAATGTGGCCAGTAAAATAAGAGATAAATAGTCACATAATATAGAGAGCTTCCCCCACTGACTTTCCCCCCTGTCTGGGCCTGGAGTCTGGTGGGGGTCCCAGTCCAGCGAGTAAGTAGAATGTGGTTTAGTAACTGTTTGGGGGGGGGGGGGGGGGTCAGCCACCAAACAAACTGGCCAAGCAGTCAAACATTAAATGAATGGCATGGATGGAGATGATGTTCACGACGTCATCACGCATTTATAGAGCCCGGGAAGTGGCTCGTTAGGAGTCCCAATACCAGCTTATATTACTACAGGCACTGTTTATTCTATACTTGTGAAGATTGTTGCGGTTTTAACAAAATTTTAGCTTTACACTATGGCATCCTTTTTCATGAACATTTCGAGGCCTTGGAGGATACCCATAGGAGACCGGTATAGGAGAAAGGTTATACTTTGACATGGAGGATCCCTTATACACAAGCGCATATTGACTTCTGTTGAAAAGAGGGTCAACAAGTTCTGGTAAGCATGTTTTGGTTGAGAATGCGGTAAACACTATGGGGTGTGGTATCCTTGAGTAGGAAGATCTGAACTATATTTTTATTAAAGGAGGATACATTGCAAGTCATTCACTTCACTTGGTGGACTTTTGTGCAAAATTGTTAGGAACTTTCTTTGAATTATTGTTTTATATGGTGAATTATGTTTAATGGATTTTATGATTTTGAAGTGCAGCACTTGTTTCCCGATTTTATTTATCACTATAGATCTGTTGTTGGTAGTACCTTATACCTTGGAGCGCGATTAATTTCCAACCAATAAATGCACAGCAGATGGTAGTACATCTAGTAACCCATGAAGGGGAGGATGGGGGCCACGGTAATGGTGATTGTACACACACACAGTATTTCACAAAAGTGAGTACACCCCTCACATTTTTGTAAATATTTTATTCTATCTTTTCATGTGACAACACTGAAGAAATGACACTTTGCTACAATGTAATGTAGTGAGTGTACAGCTTGTATAACAGTGTTACAATTTGCTGTCCCCTCAAAATAACTCAACGCACAGCTATTGATGTCTAAACTGCTGGCAACAAAAGTGAGTACATTCTAAGGCAAAATGTCCAAATTGGGCCCAATTAGCCATGTTCCTTCCCCGGTGTCATGTGACTCGTTAATGTTACAAGGTCTCAGGTGTGAATGGGGAGCAGGTGTGTTAAATTTGGTGTTATTGCTCTCACTCTCTCATACTGGTCACTGGAAGTTCAAAATGGCACCTCATGGCAAAGAATCCTCTTAGGATCTGAAAAAAAAAAAAGAATTGTTGCTCTACATAATGATGGCCTAGTCTATAAGAAGATTGCCAAGACCCTGAAACTGAGCTGCAGCACGGTGGCCAAGACCATACTGCAGTTTACTAGGACAGGTTCCACTCAGAACAGGCCTCGCCATGGTCGACCAAAGAAGTGCATGTGCTCAGCATCATATCCAGGGGTTGTCTTTGGGAAAAGACATATGAGTGCTGCCAGCGTTGCTGCAGAGGTTGAAGGGGTGAGGGGGTCAGCCTGTCAGTGCTCAGACCATACGCCGCACACTGCATCAAATTAGTCCGAATGGCTGTCATCCCAGAAGGAAGCCTCTTCTATAGATGATGCATAAGAAAGCCCACAAACAGTTTGCTGAAGACAAGCAGACTAAGGACATGGATTACTGGAACCATGTCCTGTGGTCTGATGAGACCAAGATAAACTTATTTGGTTCAGATGGTGTCAAGCATGTGTGGTGGCAAAAAGGTGAGGGGTACAAAGACAAGGTCCAGTGCTGCATGAGTGCTGCCGGCACTGGGGAGCCACAGTTAATTGAGGGAACCATGAATTCCAACATGTACTGTGACATACTGAAGCAGAGCATGATCCTCTCCCTTCAGAGACTGGGCCACAGGGCAGTATTTCAACATGATAATGACCCCTAACACACCTCCAAGACGACAGACGAGCCACAGTTCACAGTTCATTGAGGGAACCATGAATTCCAACATGTACTGTGACATACTGAAGCAGAGCATGATCCTCTCCCTTCACAAAAAATTACAGTTTTATATCTTTATGTTTGAAGCCTGAAATGTGGTAAAAGGTCGCAAAGTTCAAGGGGGCCGAATACTTTCGCAAGGCACTGTAGTCGGGGGACTTAGGTGAGTATATCTGCTTTCACCAGGTAAGAGGGGTAAATAATAAAAAAGGGTTAGAGGGGGGTAGGGGGTTAGATATAGTGAAAAATCAGTTTGATCCCAGGGTGGGGCATCCCATCATCCACCTGTGTCTCTGTACGCCCAGGGCTAGTTGAAGGGATCAGTGAACATGTGACCACTTTGACCCTAGACCGTGTGAACCTAGAAGGTGGGTGGGCGGGAGTCATTGTGAAAAATTACCTTGATCCCAGCGTTGCACATCCCATCCACCCCAGCATCCCTTTAATAGGGTCTGTACATCCGGGTGTGGGGGCTACTGGGAAGGATGAGCAACCATGTGACCACATTGATTGGCTGTCACAGTGGTTGGGAGCCGGTTCCTACGGCTAACAATCATTAGTCTGGGCCGAGAACCGTCATTGACAGCTTGGTCTCAGTGCTGGGAAAGCGCACAGAGCACGCTCTCAACACAAACGTCAGCTGCCCAGTGATGCAGCATGTGTGTGGTTTACTGGTGTTCAAGCCCACACTTTTGCTGCCACACTTAGGTGTTATGGGGGAGGAAACAAGTTAAACCTGCATTACCCCCTCACCTAGATAATAACTGCAGCAAATTTATGACTCTCCTTCATATTATAATACATATTCTACAATTTTTCCAGAATTGTCGGAATGTTTTCGTTAAGGACTTTTATATAAACCATCTGGTAATCTATGTTTAGTATTCCCTTAAATAAGTGTTTACATGCTGGTGATAGAAAGCAAAGTGTTATAATAGCAGTAGGTTAGGGGTTAATTGTAAGAAACTCCATGTACCTCCTCCCCCCCCTAGAGTCCAGGATTTGACCGCACTGTAGGCGCATTGCCTTTCTCCCTCATATCATATCTGTTCCTGCAGACACATAAAATGCAGTTCACGCAGGGTGTTATGAGGCCAGGGAGAGTTCAGGGTGATACGTACAGTTCTCACAGTGTACTAATTACGGGGGAAAGTCAATAATGCTTCCTGTGGCCCTCCGTCCTCTCTTGTTGCTTCCTTACTTTCTAAACCCGGGAAACTACTTTAAGATATGGCTGTTCTGACCTTTATTCTACCCGGAACAGTCATGCTGGGTGAGAGATGCCGCAAACAACATTCCCTGTGAAAGCTCACACTCTGAAGAGAGTTAAAGTGGGAATAAACAACCATGAGCAGGCCATATCTGTTCTGCAACAAAACCAACTTACCTGACTGTTCACAGCCTTCTTCAGAATGAAGATGCGCATGCACTGTTCAGCGTACAATCTTAGTACAACTCAGTGGCGGAATGAACAAATCCCAGTGAGCAGGGGCAGCTTAGTTCACTTTCTCGGCAAACCTTGGTGCCGATGTGAATGGACTTCCATGCTCAAACGCAGCTCAGTGTACCTTCTCCAGTACAGCTCAGTGCAGGTATCCCCATTAGATTAGATAGTAGGTACAATGCCCGGTGGGTGTGGAGATGCGACTCGGTGTACATCTTGTAATATGTATGCGTTCCTCAGACATGTGATAGAGGGCGAATACGTATGCGCAAAATGTAAGCACGTTGTTTCCCTGGAAGCTCAGGTCCTGAATCTAGGGAAGCAGCTGGCAACACTGAGACGAATGTCCATACCGGAGGAGAGCCAGGATTGTACCAGTCAGGTGCAGGCAGGGGTCTGCACAGAGGTGGGCGGAGTATTGGAGGTGCAGGCATCAGAGCAGTTTAGAGGGGTGACAGTTAGGAGGGGTAGAAGGGGACAAGGCAAGGAGGCTGATCCTGGGCTGGAGCACCCCAATAGATACGCCCCGTTGTGTGATGTTGGGGAAACCAGTCAGGGACCAGCATTGCTGGAGCAGAGTGACGCCCCTAGCTGCCAGGGGAAGAACTCCTCCAGTAAGGCCGGGAGAAAGGGAAAGGAAAGACAGGTGCTGGTGGTAGGGGACTCAATTATTAGAAGGACAGATAGTGTAATCTGTGACAAAGACCGTGTGTGCCGAACAGTCTGCTGTTTGCCGGGCGCTCGGGTTCGGCACATCACGGATCGGGTGGACAGATTATTGGGTGGGGCTGGGGAAGACCCAGCTGTCATGGTACACGTGGGTACCAATGACATAGGCAGAGGAAGACGGAGAGTCCTAAATGATTTCAGGGACTTAGGCGCTAAGTTGAGGACTAGGACCTCCAAGGTAGTATTTTCCGAAATACCTGTACCTCGAGCCACACCAGAGAGGCAGCGGGAGATTAGGGAAGTTAACGAGTGGCTGAGGAGCTGGTGTAGTAAGGAGGGTTTCGGGTTCCTGGAGAACTGGGCTGACTTCTCAGTCGGTCACCAGCTCTTTGGTAGGGACGGATTGCACCTAAATGGGGTGGGTGCAGCCGTACTGGGTGCAAGGATGGCCAAAAAGTTAGAGGGGCTTTTAAACTAGGGAATGGGGGGGAGGGTACAGATGTAGAATTAGACAGTGGAAAGCAAGTTTCAGAGGGCAGAAATGGGGGCATTAGCGGTAGGGTGTTCGGAGCTCCTATACCCAGGGTGGGTATGGGGAAAAATCAAGAGAGCAGCCTAAAAACATCAAATGAGGATAAATGTAACCGATCAAAATTAAGAGGTTTGTATACCAATGCCAGAAGCCTGGCCAACAAGATGGGAGAGCTGGAGCTGCTGATGTTTGAGGAGGACTTAGATTTTGTGGGGATAACTGAGACTTGGTTTGACAGCTCTCATGATTGGATGGCGACCATTCAGGGGTATTCCCTTTATCGCAGAGATAGAGAAGTTAAAAAAGGGGGAGGGGTATGTCTGTATATTAAGAACAGCATACAGGTAAATATGAGTGATGATATTAATAATGGAGCTATGGATGAGGCAGAATCCCTATGGGTAGAGCTTCAAAGGGATGGCACGGCAGGGAAGGTAATATTGGGCGTATGCTATAGGCCCCCCAACCAGAGGGAGGAGGGTGAGGCGGACCTCCTTTTACAGATAGGATTGGCAGCAAGGATGGGAAATGTCATTATAATGGGGGACTTTAATTATCCAGATATAGACTGGGCAGAAGGAACCGCGCACTCAGCCAAGGCTAGGCAGTTCCTAAATGTTTTGCAGGACAATTTTATGGGTCAGATGGTGAATGCACCGACAAGAAACAATGCGGTACTTGACCTACTGATTACCAACGATACAGACCTGATCACGGATATAGAAATACGGGACAACTTAGGAAACAGTGACCATAGGTCAATAAGTTTCAGTATTAATTACAGTAATAGGAAGCATAGGGGTAATATAAGAACACTGAATTTCAAACGAGCCAATTTCCCTAAACTGCGCTTGCTGCTAGAAAATATCAATTGGGATAGAACCCTGGGAACAAAGAACATGGAGGAAAAATGGGAGCGCTTCAAGAGCATACTAAACAGGGGGATTGGCCAGTGCATTCCAAAGGGAAATAAATTTAAAAGAGCAAAAATAAACCCTGGATGGCTAAACTCCAACATAAAAATGTATATTAGTGCTAAAGAAAAGGCCTTCAAAAAATACAAGACTGAGGGGTCATTGGCAGCATTTAAGCATTACAAAGAATGTAATAAGAAATGTAAAGATGAAATCAGGGCGGCTAAAATAGAGCACGAGAGACATATAGCGGAGGAGAGTAAAAAGAACCCCAAGAAGTTCTTTAAGTATATAAACAGTAAGAAAGCGAGGCCAGAACACATTGGCCAGATAAAAGATGATAAAGGAAATATGGCCACTGAGGACAAAGAAAAGGCGGAAGTGTTAAATAATTTCTTCTCTTCAGTCTTCACAAAAGAATCGGGGGGCTACACGAACCCAGCTTATAAGGCCGAACTAAATAATACACCTCAGGAAGTGCCGCCATGGCTAACAGAGGATAGACTTAGAGCTAAACTAGAGAAACTTAACATAAATAAATCCCCGGGACCGGATGGCTTGCACCCGAGGGTTCTTAATGAGCTCAGCCAGGTGATTTCCAGACCATTATTCTTGATCTTTAAGGATAGTTTACAGACGGGTATGGTGCCAGCTGATTGGAAAAAAGCCAACGTGGTACCAATATTTAAGAAGGGGCCGAGATATATCCCGGGTAACTATAGGCCGGTCAGCCTAACATCTGTAGTCTGCAAAATTTTGGAGGGGATGTTAAGGGACCACACACAAGACTTTTGTAATGAAAACGGTATTATAAGTAGTAATCAGCATGGATTTATGAAAAATCGTTCCTGCCGAACCAATCTATTAACCTTCTACGATGAAGTGAGCAGCCACCTAGATAAAGGGAAGCCTGTGGATGTTGTATACCTGGACTTTGCAAAGGCCTTTGACACCGTTCCCCACAAACGATTACTGTTCAAACTAAGGAAGGTAGGTATGGACCATAGGGTGAGTACCTGGATAGAGAACTGGCTCCAGGGGAGAGTACAGAGGGTGGTGATTAATGGGGAGTACTCGGATTGGGCGGGTGTGGAAAGTGGGGTCCCCCAGGGTTCTGTCCTGGGACCAATACTGTTTAATTTGTTCATAAATGATCTAGAGGAGGGGATATCTAGTACAATCTCAGTATTTGCAGATGATACTAAACTAGGCATGCCAATATCTTCTATGCAGGATGTGGAAACCTTGCAAGCAGACCTGAACAAAATAACGGGGTGGGCAACTACATGGCAGATGAGGTTTAATGTTGATAAATGTAAAGTAATGCACTTGGGGGCCAGAAACCAGAAAGCAAGCTACTCACTAGGGGGGGAACCTCTGGGTGAGTCTAGGATGGAAAAGGACTTGGGGGTACTGGTAGACAACAAGCTTGGCAGTGGCATGCAATGCCAAGCCGCCGCAAGCAAAGCCAACAGAATACTGGGATGTATAAAAAATGGGATTCACTCCAGAAATAAAGAGATTATTCTCCCACTCTACAAGACTCTGGTCCGGCCACATCTGGAGTATGCTGTCCAGTTCTGGGCACCGGTCCTCAGGAAGGATATGCTGGAATTGGAGAAAGTCCAGAGAAGGGCAACAAAAATAATTAGGGGAATGGAGGACATCAGCTATGAGGAAAGACTACAAGCACTGAACCTTTTCTCTCTGGAGAAAAGACGATTGAGGGGGGATATGATATCAATGTACAAATACTGTACTGGTGACCCGAGCATAAGGAACAAACTATTCAGAGAAAGGAGATACAATAAGACACGTGGCCACTCACTAAAACTTGAGGAAAGGCGGTTCAACCTTAAAGTGCGTAAGGGGTTCTTCACTGTAAGAACGGTAAGGATGTGGAATTCTCTTCCACAAGCAGTCGTATCAGCAGGGAGCATTGATAGTTTCAAAAAACTATTAGATGGACACCTTAAAGACCACAACATACAGGGGTATACAATGTACGGTTAAAAGCAAACACACACACACGCATCATAGGTTGAACTGGATGGACTGATGTCTTTTTTCAACCTCACTAACTATGTAACTAAAAGGTATGAAAGAACACCTTGACACCAGAGGGAACTCCCTTACACATGCGCAGCTCAGTGCCGGTTGAATGAACTCCTGTGCACATGCGCAGCTCAGTGCCAGTGGAATGAACTCCTGTGCACATGCGCAGCTCAGTGCCGGTTGAATGAACTCCTGTGCACATGCGCAGCTCAGTGCCGGTTGAATGAACTCCCTTACACATGCGCAGCTCAGTGCCAGTTGAATTAACTCCTGTGCACATGCGCAGCTTAGTGCCAGTTGAATTAACTCCCTTACACATGTGCAGCTCAGTGCCAGTTGAATTAACTCCTGTGCACATGCGCAGCTTAGTGCCAGTTAAATGAACTCCTGTGCACATGCACAGCTCAGTGCCGGTTGAATGAACTCCTGTGCACATGCGCAGCTCAGTGCCGGTTGAATGAACTCCCTTACACATGCGCAGCTCAGTGCCGGTTGAATGAACTCCCTTACACATGCGCAGCTCAGTGCCGGTTGAATGAACTCCTGTGCACATGCGCAGCTTAGTGCCGGTTGAATGAACTCCTGCGCACATGCGCAGCTCAGTGTCGGTTGAATAAACTTCTGTGCACATGCGCAGCTCAGTGCCAGTTGAATGAACTCCTGTGCACATGCGCAGCTCAGTGCCAGTTGAATGAACTCCCTTACACATGTGCAGCTCAGTGCCGGTTGAATGAACTCCTCTGCACATGCGCAGCTCAGTGCCGGTTGAATGAACTCCTGTGCACATGCGCAGCTCAGTGCCAGTTGAATGAACTCCTGTGCACATGCGCAGCTCAGTGCCAGTTGAATGAACTCTCTTACACATGCGCAGCTCAGTGCCAGTTGAATGAACTCCTGCGCACATGCGCAGCTCAGTGCCGGTTGAATGAACTCCTGTGCACATGCGCAGCTCAGTGCCGGTTGAATGAACTCCCTTACACATGCGCAGCTCAGTGCCGGTTGAATGAACTCCTGTGCACATGCGCAGCTCAGTGCCAGTTGAATGAACTCCTGTGCACATGCACAGCTCAGTGCCGGTTGAATGAACTCCCTTACACATGCGCAGCTCAGTGCCAGCTGAATGAACTCCTGTGCACATGCGCAGCTCAGTGCCAGTTGAATGAACTCCCTTACACATGTGCAGCTCAGTGCTGGTTGAATGAACTCCTGTGCACATACGCAGCTCAGTGCCGGTTGAATGAACTCCTGTGCACATGCGCAGCTCTGTATACATTGTTAGTACACCTCAATGCCAGAATGAATATACTCCCATTCTCAGTACACCACGGTGCTGAAACAGAATAAATGCCATGCGCATGTACATCTCCGTGTACATTGTGGGCACACCTTGATACCCCGAATGAATGAAGTCCTGTGCAAAAGTGCAGCTCAGTGTACGTTCTGTGAAAGAGAAAGAGGTGACCGTACTTCAAGATGCAAGGAAATCTTTATTGTATAAAATCCTCTCACATAGAGTAATAAAATCATACAAACTTTATTACACACATGAACGGAGCAAGGTTGATGCGTTTCACGAACCCATCGCTTAGGCTATGACTTTATTCGGATGATTTTACCTTGCTTGCATCTTGAAGTGTGGTCACCTCTTTCTCTTTTGGATATACTTGGCCAGACCGTGGACTGGACCTGCACTCAATTATCTAGGAACATATTGGTCCCACCTGTAGCGGGGACAGTCTTTCTCCTGCAAGCTACGTTCTCTGAACACCTCTGTGCTGGTATGAATGAACTTGTGCCCATGCACAACTCAACATACATTCTCAGTGCCTATATGAATGAACTCGTGCACATGCACAGCTCAACATACATTCTCAGTGCCTATATGAATGAACTTGTGCCCATGCGCAGCTCAGTGTGCATTCTCTGAACACCTCAGTTCCGACATGAATGAAGTCAAGTGTACATGCACAGCTCATTGTACATTTTTACAGCTCTGTACTGGAATTAATTAAATCCTGTGTACATGCACAGCTCAGTGTACATTCTTGGTACACCACAGTACTGGAAAAAATAAATTCCAGTGCGTATGTGCAACTCAGTGTAGATTCTCAGCACACCTTGATTGGTGAATGAATGAACTCCTGTGCAGATCATTGTACATTCTTGGAACACCTTGTTGCCAGAATGATCTCCTGTGTGCATGTTCTGCTCAGTGTATGTTCTAAGAATACCTTTGTACTGGAGTGAATTAACTAGTGCGCATGTGTAGCTCAACATACATCCTCAGTACACCCCTTGGGCGTATGCCCAGCTCAGTGTACATTCTCTTAACCCCTGAGTGCCAGCATGAATGAACTCCTATGTACATGCACAGCTCAGTGTACAGTGTGTTGGAAGGGGGGGATTAGGGAGGCGTCAGGGATTAGGTATTAAAATTTGGGGGGGGGGGGGTTCTAAGACTAATAATTTGGGGGAATTTTTTTTCGGGGGGGGATTTGTGCTAGGACGGGGGATTTGTGCAGGGAGGGGGGACATTTGAAGTGGTGGGGAGAAGATGTGAACTAGGAGGGGAACTTTTAGGGGTAGAGTATTAGTGCTAGGAAGGGTGAATTTATTTTATTGCTTTTCAAAGGGGGGGGGGCATTTAAGCTAGGGGGATTTCGAGGATGGGGGGCAAAAATTTGTGTGAGGAGGGGGGCAGATTTGTACTTGCAGGAGGGGAAATTCATGCTTAGGGGGGTAAGCATGCAGGTTAGTGCTCAGTGTTTTTGTGGGGGGAACTTTGCTGACACACAGGGGTAGATTTACTAATACTGGAGCACTCAGACTCTACTGCAGCTGTGCATGGTAGCCAATCCGCTTCTAACTTCTGTTTGTTCAGTTAAGCTTTGGCGATAAAACCTGGAAGCTGATTACTTTCTATGCATAGCGGCATCCGATTTTGCACTCTTCAGTTTTAGTAAATAACCCCCATAAAGTTCATACATTTTTCTTTTGGGGGAGGGGGGGGGGTGTGTGCATGTTCGCCCTGGGTTCTAGATGACCTTGTCCCGGCACTGGGATTTAAGCTATCCTTTAAATGGCCTTTTTTTCCCCCTGAGCTACAGTATCTCACAAAAGTGAGTACACCCCTCACATTTTTGTAAATATTTTATTATATCTTTTCATGTGACAACACTGAAGAAATTACACTTTGCTACAATGTAAAGTAGTGAGTGTACAGCTTGTATAACAGTGTACATTTGCCGTCCCCTCAAAATAACACACAGCCATTAATGTCTAAACTGCTGGCAACAAAGTGAGTACACCCCTAAGTGAAAAAGGCCAAATTAGGCCCAATTAGCCCTCCCCGGTGTCATGTGACTCGTTATTGTTACAAGGTCTCAGGTGTGAATGGGGAGCAGGTGTGTTAAATTTGGTGTTATCGCTCTCACTCTCTCATACTGGTCACTGGAAGTTCAACATGGCACCTCATGGCAAAGAACTCTCTGAGGATCTGAAAAAAGAATTGTTGCTCTACATAAAGATGGCCTAGGCTATAAGAAGTTTGGCAAGACCTGGAAACTGAGCTGAGGTTGTCTTTGGAAAAAAAAAAACGTATGAGTGCTGCCAGCATTGCTGCAGAGGTTGAAGGGGTAAGGGGTCAGCCTGTCAGTGCTCAGACCATACACCGCACACTGCATCAAATTGGTCTGCATGGCTGTTGTCCCAGAAGGAAGCCTCTTCTAAAGATGATGCACAAGAAAGCCTGTAAACAGTTTGCCGAAGACAAGCAGAGCAATGACATGGACTACTGGAACCATCTGATAAGACCAAGATAAACTTATTTGGTTCAGATGGTATCAAGCATGTGTTGCGGCAACCAGGTGAGGAGTACAAAGACAAGTGTGTCTTGCCTACAGTCAAGCATGGTCTGGGGCTGAATGAGTGCTTCCGGCACTGGGGAGCTACAGTTCATTGAGGGAACCATGAATGCCAAAATGTACTGTGACATACTGAAGCAGAGCATGATCCCCTCCCTTTGGAGACTGGCCGCAGGGCAGTATTCCAACATAACGACCCCCAAACACACCTCCAAGATGACCACTGCCTTGCTAAACAAGCTGAGGGTAAAGGTGATGGACTGGCCAAGCATGTCTCCAGAACTAAACCCTATTGAGCATCTGTGGGGCATCCTCAAAAGGAGGGTGGAGGAGCGCAAGGTCTCTAACATCCACCAGCTCTGTGATGTCGTCATGGAGGAGTGGAAGAGGACTCCAGTGGCAACCTGTGAAGCTCTGGTGAACTCCATGCCCAAGAGGGTTAAGGCAGTGCTGGAAAATAAGGGTGGCCACACAAAATATTGTCACTTTGGGCCCAATTTGGACATTGTCACTTAGGGGTGTACTCACTTTTGTTGCCAGCGGTTTAGATATTAATGGCTGTGTTTTGAGTTGTTTTGAGGGGACAGCAAATTTACACTGTTATACAAGCTGTACACTCACTACTTTACATTGTAGCAAAATGTCATTTCTTCAGTGTTGTCACATGAAAAGATATAATAAAATATTTACAAAAATGGTAGGGGTGTACTCACTTTTGTGAGATATTGTATATTAGTAGGAAAAGTACAAGAATTTGCTATTATGGAATATCTTGCAATCAACCAAGGTAAGTAAACAATGGAATGTGATATTCACACCGACTTCATATCACAACCAATTATAATCCAGCACCTCCGCGTGCCTTGCTTCACATGCGTCACCTGAGGTGCAGTGACGAGGGACCTAAATCTTGGGCTTGCCGCCCCCCCCCCCTGGTGCAGGGGATACATTCACCTGAGCAATGCGGCAGGAATGAGTGCGATCCCACGAACTGAAGCTGCAAAGGTTAAACTCTTTGGCTTGCGATCTTCTCTAGAAATGGTAATTAGTTCCGCCACGCCCGCTGCTGCACCTGTTTGGTTTGTAGAAGTTCAGGTTCAGCCAGGGTGTCAAGGGGACATGCAGAGTTCAGAGTAACACCTCGCAGCAGGTTAATTATAACTCCCTACGTAAACACGCTGACTGCATGGGCTGCTCAACTCCCCGTGACCCAAACAGTTTGATTTCAGGCTCATGGGGAGGGGTTGGGGGGGGGGGGGGTGCTGGCAGCCCGCAGAGGGAGGCCATGCAGAGTTCAAAGCCAGGTTCAGCTTCATCCAATAAGGGGGTTCCGATACGGCAGGGGGCTTCAAGGAATAAACAGCTTTGTTATTAGCCCAGACGGAGCCTTTAAAGGAAAACTCCAGCTTTGTTTAAATAATAATGTCATACCTGTTACATAAGATATCATGTCATTTAATTGAAAAAAAAAGAAAAAAGATCTTGCTATGTAAATCTGCAACCGCCTATGAAAACTGCCAACTTTTTCAGAAAAAAATGAAAAGGTGAACTATCACTGTACACCCTTCCCAGTCCCCGCTGTGCTTACCTCTGGGGATGCTGAGCTGTCAGCGCCTACAGCCGGTGGAGTGGTCCGAGGATTTGAATTCCCTGCTTGTCTCTGTGCAGGGTTTCCAGGATGGATCAGAACAATTCTGATTGGTCAGCACCAGCATACAGAATCATTCTGATCCATCCTGAAAGCCCTACAGAAAGAAAAAGAAGAGGGAGAAGAACAGGGATTTCAAGTCCGCGCACCCCCAGCACCGGGGGCACTGACACCGCATCACCATTGCAGTTAAAGTGGTTGTAAAGGCTGAAGGTTTTTACCTTCATGCATTATGCATGAAGGTAAAAAACCTGTGTGCAGCATCCCCACCAGTCGCCTCCCCTCCAATACTCACAGCTCCATTGCAATCCAGAGATAAGCACGAGTGTCTCGGCTCTCTGGGGACTCTCTCTTCTCATTGGCTTAAACAGCAGCCAATAAAGAGAGAGAGGGGGTGGGGCTGGGCTGCAGTTCTGTCCGAATGGACATGTAGAGCAGCAGCTCGGGAGCGCACCTGCTTGGGTGCCCTATTGCAAGCTGCTTGGGACTGAAGGGAGGGGCCAGGAGTGCCGTTGGGGAACCCAATGAGGATCGGGGCTGCTCTCTGCGAAACCAATGCACAGAGCAGGTAATTATAACAGGCTTGTTATTTAAAAAAAAAAGTGCCTTTAATATCATGGTTACATAGTTAGTCAGGTTGAAAGAAGACACAAGTCCATCTGGCTCAACCAATAAAAAAACAAAAAAAAGAAAAACCCAACCATACAATCCCATATACACAGTCTTATACCTGCAGTTGATCCAGAGGAAGGCAAAAAAAATCCCCAGCAAAGCATGATCCAATTTGCTACAGCAGGGGAAATAAATTCCTTCCTGATCCCCTGAGAGGCAATCGGATATTCCCTGGATCAACTTTACCTATAAATATTAGTACCCATTTATATTATGTACACCTAGGAAAGAATCCAAACCTTTTTTAAAGCAATCTAGTGAGCTGGCCAGAGTCTATTCCACATTTTCACAGCTCTTATGGTGAAGAAACCTTTCCGTATTTGGAGATGAAATCTGTTTTCCTCCAGACATAAAGAGTGCCCCCTTGTCCTCTGTGTTGACCTTAAAGTGAACAACTCAACACCAAGTTCACTATATGGACCTTTTATGTATTTATACATGGTGATCATATCCCCCCTTATTCTCCTCTTCTCCTCATAGCTGAGCTCCTCCATGCCTCTTATCAGTTTGGTTGCCCTTCTCTGTACTTTCTCCAGTTCCCTGATATCCTTTTTTGAGAACTGGTGCCCAAAACTGAACTGCATATTCCAGATGAGGTCTTACTAATGATTTGTACAGGGGCAAAATGAAATCTCTCTCTCTGGAGTCCATGCCTCTGTTAATACAAGAAAGGACTTTGCTTTAGGTAAAGCGATGAACATGTAGGTGGGGTAAGGGTGTAAGAGCTTATTTCACCTTTACATTTTATTTTGGAAAAGGTTAACTTGCACTTTAACCTTTCAATGCCAGGGCAGTTTTTTCATTTTCTGCACACATTTAGAAAATCATTTTAGGCCTGGAGATTAGTGAAAACCCCCAAGCATTATCTATTTTCTTAAAAGAGAAGATTATTTATCACAGGTTCTTATATGGCGCTATCAATTTACACAGCGCTTCACACATTATATTATACAATCACATCAGTCCCTGCCCTAATGGAGCGTAACCTTTCCAAGTCTGGTGATGGTGTCACAGGGAATAAGAAAAGCTGTTTCTCGCTAACGCAACAAGGAGAAAAAAAAAAAAAAAAGATAAAGCTGGAAAAATTCTCTATGGGCTCATTCACATTTCCTGTGCATTGTGTAACATGCCTTGAATTAAGGTAGCTTGTTTATTCTATAGTTGACATTATGGCGGGGCATGCCCTTTAAACCTGACCTCTGGCCTTCCCTTCAGTCTTGTACAGTTCTACAGGCTCCTCTCCTGGACTTATATTGATTACTCAGCAAGTCATATAGAGTGCCCTGAAAAAAATATTCATACCCCTTGAAATGTTCCACATTTTGTCATGTTACAACAAAAACAAATATATTTTATTGGGATTTTATGTAATAGACCAACACAAAGTGGCACATAATTGTGTAGTGAATAAAAATGATAAATGCTTTTCAACATTTTTTACAAATAAATCTGTGAAAAGTGTGGCGTGCATTTGTATTCACCCCCTGAGTCAATGCTATGCTTTCCCTGCAATTAAAGCTGCAAGTCTTTTTGGGGATGTCTCTTCCAGCTTTGCACATCTAGAGAGGGACATTTTTGCCCATTCTTCTTTGTAATATAGGTCAAGCTCTGTCAGATTGGATGGAGAGAGTCTGTGAACAGCAATTTTCAAGTCTTGCCACAGATTCTCAATTGGATTTAGGTCTGGATCTTGATTGGGCCATTCTAACACATGAATATGCTTTAATTTAAACCATTCCATAGTAGCTCTGGCTGTATGTTTAGGGTTGTTGTCCTGCTGGAAGGTTAACCTCCCCCCCAGTCACAAGTCTTTAGCAGACTCTAACAAATTTTCTTCTAAGATTGCCCTGTATTTGGCTCCATCCATCTTCCCATCACCTCTGACCAGCTCCCCTGTCCCTGCTGAAGAAAAGCATCCCCACGACATGATGCTGCCACCACCATGTTTCACGGTGGGGATGGTGTGTTCAGAGTGATGTGCAGTGTTAGATTTTCGCCACACGTAGCGTTTTGCTTTTGGGGCAAAAAGTTCAATTTTGGTCTCATCTCGCCACAGCCCTGTGTATACAAATGCAAAGAGAGAGAAAACTACAAAAACCCACGAGAAGTAAAAACATCATCGCCCCCGTGATTAAGCACCACTGGCGAGGCGAAACGCATTATAGAATGGACGGGGTAGAGTCTGGGCCTAGGCTGTTTTCACTTCTCAAGTTTTTGTAGTGATGTGCAGCTTAGGACAGTCTTTCTGCCTAGTAATGCCCACTTCCACAGACTGACATCCACCCATTTCGATATTTGCATAACTCCTCCCAAGTTCCAGCCTACTGTTTGCATCAAGGCGGAAGGCTCAGCAGCCTGCTTGCCCCTCCCACCAGCTATGATCTGACTGCACTGCATAGAGAAGCTCAGAGATCCAGTGAGGACATCACTGGGTCTAAAATTAGGTGTGTAATAAAAAAGTAACTGGGTTGATGAAAGGGAAAAAGAGGAAAGAGGGAAGACAAAATATAAGCAGATTATAAACTGAAGCTTTAATACCTCGGAGACACAAAACAGGGCTGCAGATGCCTGTATAGGTTTAGGAGCCCAAACTGAAATACACTGGTGTCTCCTCCCTCATTGACTAGCTGCATCCAGCACAGGGAGACGCTCCCTCACAGGCCTGCTAAGTGTCAGCGTCTGACCCCAAATCCCTTGTCAAAGAAATCCTAGCACATGTAGAATGAGCGCCTGTTTCCATAAGACATGAATCTCCTCCTGTCAATCTTCAACCTCTGTGGAGGAAGGCCATGGAATGCTCGACTGGATGATGACATTATTTAAAAGATTAAATGTTCCCTTTTTTTTTTTTAATTTGAGCCCCTTTACGAAAGCCATCAATTTCCCATTTATATAATTTCATTACTGGGCTATCGTGTCTGATTTCCTAATGAAGTCTGATCAGCGAGAACCAACTCTCCACCGCTCTTCTACAACGAACGCCAGTAATGGAAGGTTTTTAATAAGTCAATTAATTATATTGTGTATATTTTACATTTACTGGAAAAATGGGATTTCTGACTTACCGTAAAATCCATTTCTCTGATGTTCATTGATGGACACAGCTCCTGATCTTCTTAACCATTGGGTTATACTGCCCCCTACAGGGGTGGGACACTATGCAGAAAAAAGTCTGACTATGCCTATGGGCAGTCCCAGGGGGTATACTCCCTCTCTCTGCTATAGGTACTCAGTTTTGTTACAAGCAGTGTCAGAAGAACTACAACTCCCCGGAGGGGTGGGTGCTGTGTCCGTCAATGATAAATCAGAGAAATGGATTTTACGGTAAGTCAAAAATCACATTTTCTCATTCGTTCAATGATGGACACAGCTCCTGATCTTCTTTGGGTTGTCCCAAAGTAGTGTTAAACATGATGGGTGGGAACAGCGAAAAAGAAATTCCCAAGGCTAACTACAGCCAACCAGGTTAAACAGGAGCTCAACCAAAACAACTGGAGCTCACCTGAAAAAATGAATACACCCTCAAAGAGGACCAGGTCCTCTAAACAGCAGTCTGCAAAAACCTTGTGGCCAAAGGAAACATCTGCAGATGCCAACACGTCCACTTTTTATAACTTTGTGAAAGTGTGCACCGACAACCAGGTGGCCGCCTTGCAAACCTGCGTCACTGAGGCCTGATGACAGAAGGCCCAGAAGGCACTGAGCGCCTGAGTAGAGTGTGCCTTGACAGGGAAAGGAGGAACCGAACCCTTGATGGAATAGTCCTGAATCACCGTCTGTCTGATCCATCTGGAAATGGTCGCAGAAGTAGCAGACAACCCTTTCCGAGGCCCATCCATAAGCACAAATAGTAAATTTGATTTTCTTAGAGTCCATAGCTGCCAGGTACACCCTAATCACCTGGACCACATCCAAGGCATGTAAAGCAATTTCCTTCAAATGTTTTGGCCTGGGACACAGGGAAGGCAACACAATGTCCTCATTCAAATGAAAATCAGAGACAACCTTTGGAAGGAATGATGGACAGGGATGAAGAACCACCTTATCTCTGTGAACCACCAAGTAAGGTGAACGACAGTATAACGCCGCCAATTCCGACACCCTGTGCGCAGAGGTGATAGCCACCAAGAAGGCCACCTTCTGGGACAGCTTAAGCAGGGAAATCTCCTGAAGATTCCCAAAAGGAGCATTCTGGGGGACAGAGCACTAAATTGAGGTCCCAAGGCGGCAATGGAGACCGCACTGGAGAGGCCAAGTGCCTAACTCCCCGAAGAAAGGTACGCACCGGGGAGTATGTGGCCAAAGCCCATTGAAAGAAGTCCGCTTAAGCAGACACGTGACCCTTGATAGTACTCAAGGCCAGTTTCTGCTCAACCCCCCTGTTGAAGGAAGGTCAAGATCCGAGCCACCGGGAAAAAGCGAGGATGAACCCCAAGAGACTCACACCACGCAATGCACGACTTCTATGTACGATGGTGGATCTTCCTAGAAGTAGATTTCCAAGCTTTTAACAGCGTTGGAAACACAGACTAAGACAAACCTCTATCCATCAATATCTGGCGTTCAACAGCCAAGCTGTCAAAGCCAGAGACTGTAAAGCAGGATGGAAGATTGGTCCTTGGGACAGCAGATCCTCCCTGAGAGGAAGCTTCCAAGGAACGTCGGCAACTAGCAGCACCAGATCGGCATACCAAGCCCTAGGAGGCCAGTGCGAAGCCACTAAGATGGTCCAATGCCTGCCAACTGAGGTGATCCGCCTCTGCCAGTTTTCCACCCTGGAAATGTGTATGGTGGAGAGGGCTGGAACGAGCCGTTCTGCCCACCTCAGAATGCTGGCTACCTCCAGAGCCGCCAGGACACTTCTTGTGCCCCCCTGGTGATTGACATAAGCCACAGCCGTGGCATTGTCCAATTGAATGCGCACTGGGCATCCCTGAAGACGATCCATCCAATGGTCCAGGCACAGTCTGATCGCTCTGAGTTTCAAGACATTGATCGGTAGTCTGGACTCTTCCAGTGTCCAGAGCCCCCGAGCTGAATTTCTGCCGCGGATGCCTCCCCAGCCGGATAGGCTGGCATCCATGGTGACCACTGTCCAATACAAGGGGAGGAAGGATTTGCCCAGCCAAAGCGCCGGAGAACGAAGCCACCATATCAGGGACTTCCTCGTTCTCGGGCCCAGCGGGATCAGAATGTCCAGAGACTGCAGAGTCTTCTCCCATTCGGCCAGAATCTTCCTTTGCAGGGACCTCATATGGAATTGTGCAAACAAAACCACCCCGAAGGTAGACACCATCAGGCCCAGCACCAGTATGCAAGTCCAGAGTGATGACCATCTGCTGGACAGCAGGAGACAAATTGCAGCCTGCAATTTTTGGAGTTTGCCCTGAGGAAGGAGCGCTTTGGCTAAGGCCGAGTCCAGAGTCAGACCCAGATAGTCCAGCTTTGTGGATGGAACCAGAGCAGACTTCTGAAAATTAAAACGAAAATTGTTCACTTTGTTCCCGTACGAGAAACATTTTGGAGTTTGTCCCTTCGAGAATTCGGAATCGGTTGTGTACACAATATAGAAAAATTCTTTGGAAGAAAATGTTGGCCCCGATTTTTTTATAGTGTGTACTATCCCTAATCCGTGGTTCACACTGCTGTAATACGCCACAATGAAGATATTTTCCAGCACACCACAGATCTTCCAAACATTTGTTTATTAAAACCACTTGACCTCTGGAAGATATACCCCCCCTTCATGACCTGGCCATATTTGTGATATGGCATTGCGTTACTTGAACTGACAATTGCGTGGTCATGCAACGCTGCATCCAAATAACATTTAGGTAATTTTTTTAAAACAAATAGAGCTTTCTTTTGGTGGTATTTGTTTGATTTTTCATTTTTTACGCTATAAACAAAAACAGACAAACAATTATGATAAAATATATATAATTTTACTTTCTGCTATAAAACACATCCAATAAAAAAAAAAAAAAAAAATCAATCAAATTTCTTCATAATAGTATTCCAATTTGTATTCTGCTACATGTTTTTGGTAAAAAAAATCCAAATAAGCGTATATTGATCGGTTTATGCCAACATTATAGCTTCTACAAACTATGGAATTTTTCTTTCTTTCTTTTTTATACTAGTAATGGTGGCAATCAGCGACTTATAGCGGGACTGTAATATTGTCTGAGGGTAATGTCTAGAGGGACAGCCCCTAAAGGTGTATCTAGTTAAAGCTCATTTTAATGAAGTTTCACTTCCTAGCCTGCTCCTGCAGAGGCCACCATTACCCAATAGTGATGAAACTTGGAAGAGGCTGTGTCTGCCAGAGGACGTAAGAGAAATTGGACAATGACACTTTCCGGGAACCAGTGACACTAATACAGTAATCAGTGCTAAAAATATGTAGTCACTGTATTAATGACCAGGGCTTTTTTTCATCTGGAACATGGTGGAACTTCGTTCCGCCACCTCTGGCTCAGGCCCTTTGCTCCCTGCTCATCACTATCACTTGTAAACACAAAGGTCCAGTTTCTGTGTTTACAAGTGATAGCTCATCTCCCAGTGGCTCCCACAGATCGGATCTCCTGAGCAGATCCCACTGAGGGCAGGACAGGGACATGGGAAAACCAGGTGTTCCCTGGGTGAAGGCAGTCATGGGCAGGAGAGGGCGCATGGTACACTGCACCCTCTGCAATCACCATTTTTTACCTGGTGCCCAGATGCTGATGCTCCCGCTGAATGATCTCCCTGCAAGTGAGAGAGGCGGAGCCGCCTACAGTGTGAGGAGGAGGGTTGGGGGGGGGGGTGGGGGTTAGGCACGGTTGAGTTCTTGCACCTATACTCTGAGAAAAAAATTCCTGCTAATGACGCTGGCTGGGAAGGGGTTAAATATGGGGCGATCAAAGGGTTAACTGTGTGCCTAGCTAGTGTTTATCATGTACTGTGTGGGAGATGCTTTTACTAAGGGAAGAGATTGATGTTGTTCTCCGCTTTAGATCACAAAATGTATCTCTCCCCCTTGTTTACATAGGCAGATTCCCGTTCTGTGTGTTTTACCGAAGATCGGCGGGTGCCGGAGGACATCCAGTGCCCATAACCTGGAGATCGGCTTCTGCTGTGAATAATCACAGCAGTAGTGGCCTGCCGGTGGGGCGCATGTGTCCCTTGCAGGCAGAGATGCAGAATCACACATATATATATACGTAATTTTGCATAGGAGAGTTGCCCTGCAGCAATAAAACTGCTATGGGGAGGTCTTAAAGTGGTTCACTCTCTTGCTTGTGAAGGGATCATGTCCTAATAAAAAAAAAAACGTTTGGACTTAAAGCGGAGTTCCGGCCTCAAAATCGATTTTGTGCCATCTGCTTGCTGAGGGTTACCTGAAAAACAAATGGATGCTCCCGATTTTTGTTTTTCTTTGCTTACCTTGTTTTTGAAGAAAATATACTCACCTTCCTTCTACTTCCTCCCTCTGCGGCCCGCGCCGTCTCTTCCTGTTTGCGATGACTCCTGGGAGCTGAACGCCATCGCTCCCAAGAGTCAATGCGCCTGCACCGGCCCGCTCGTCAGTTCCGGTGCAGGCACGTCATTCCCTGCTAAACAGATTCTGGGCATGCCCTGGGCAGGCGCATTCTGGGAGAAGAGGACACAGAAGAGGAGGCGCTGGCTTCAGCTGCCCACACCTGAGATGGCAGTGCTGGAGAAGAAATTTTCAAGGTAAGTATTTCTTCTTAAAGGTAAGTGCGACCCGGGACAGTTCAGATGCTATCCATTGTGGAATGTACTAGCCCTGACTGTCCCGGGGGTATTTTTATCTAAATTTCACTCCGCTTTAACTTGAAGATCCGTGGTGTGCGTGGTGGCTGGTGGTTGCTGCAGTATCCAGCACCCTAGAGCCTTTTCCAAGAACGTGTGCAATGGGAATGTGGATTGTTACTCGCTGCGACGTGCCTACACAATGTCACATGACAAGTCAAAACGCATTCATTTCAATAGATGCCGTCTTAATTGCTGCGAGATAAAAATTATTATTCCTGCTCTACTTTTCTGTGTCTTCCTTGCGATATGAGCACCATAGACTGCAATGTGAAAAATCACAAAAGTCACAAGGAAGTCATTTATTTATCTTTCTGTTATCTTTGTGCGTTTGTAAGTTCAATAGTATGTGTCACACTATATACTGTTATGATTGGCCAAAGTCGCAAAACATCAAAGTTGCACTGAAGTGGCATCAAGTCGAACTGCAATGTCGCACAACTTTGGGGTGGCAGCAGTATGAACTGACCCTTAAAGTATATTTAAAGTCAAAACATTTTTTTGCTGTTCATGTTAACTTCATATCGTAACAGACTGCATCTTCTCAATTCTAGTGGAGCCTACAATTTCATACTGCCAACCTCCTCCTAAACTGCAATAGAGTTTTGAACCAAACTAGTGCAGCACCTGTCATAGGGAATATCTATAATACCAGCAGCAATGTTTTAAAAATAAATGTGCATATATATTATATATTGTAAGCTCTAACGAGCATGGCCCTCTGATTCCCTGATTCCTACTGTATTGTAATTGTATTGTCTGCCCTCATGTTGTAAAATGCTGCGTAAACTGTTAGCGCTATATAAATCCCGTATTATAATATATATATATATATATATATATATATATACACACACACACACACATATTGTATATCACACTATATTGCCAAAAGTATTGGAACGCCTGCTTTTCACACGCACATGAACTTTAATAGCATCCCAGTCTTAGTCCGTAGGGTTCAATATTGAGTTGGCTCAGCCTTTGCAGCTATAACAGCTTCAACTCTTATGGAAAGGCTGTCCACAAGGTTTAGGAGTGTGTCTATGGGAATGTTTGACCATTCTTCCACAAGCGCATTTGTGAGATAAGGGCACGGATGTTGGACGAGAAGGCCTGGCTCGCAGTCTTCCCTCTAATTCATCCCAAAGGTGTTCTATCGGGTTGAGGTCAGGACTCACTGCAGGCCAGTCAAGTTACTCCACCCCAAACTCGCTCAGCCATGTCTTTATGGACCCTGCTTTGTGCACTGGTGCGCAGTCATGTTGGAACAGGAAGGGGCCATCCCCAAACTGTTCCCACAGAGTTGGGAGCATGAGATAGTCCAAAATGTCTTGGTAGGCTGATACCATAAAGAGTTCCCTTCACTGGAACTAGGGGGCCAAGCCCAACCCCGGAAAAACAACCCCACACCATAATCCCCCCTCCACCAAATGATTTGGACCAGTGCACAAAGCAAGGTCTATAAAGACATGGATGAGCGAGTATGGGGTGGAGGAACATGACTGCCCTGCACAGAGTCCTGACCTCAACCCGATAGAACACCTTTGGGATGAATTAGCGCAGGAACTGTGAGCCAGACCTCCTTGTCCAACATCAGTGCCTGAACACAGAATAAGCTCACACATAATAAGCAATAAAAGTCTCTTTGACTTTTGTTCCTATCGAGCCAGGTACACATCCAGGCAACTAGCATGCAAACAGAAAGAGGAGGCCAGCAATGGCAGTCCCTGAATTGTTCTTGTGACAGGTTATTTTTAACAAAAGTTTTCTTGCACTTTAAGCTACAAAGCTGCACCTAAATGGTCAGGACCTTGGTGTCCAGTACTTATCACTCAGGAAGACGCCCTCTTCCTCCCTGAAAACACACAGCACAATTATCTTTAGCTGTCAGAAGTCCTCATTACAAGAGGTGACAAGGCACTGTTGTCGAGAACTTGCAAGATGACAGCTCCACACCTACAACACAAGCCGTACACAAACCAAACAGTGCAAGAGGTAAACCCGATTGCATCACCTAATCCAACCCACCTAAGATAATGTGACATTCTACAAATATTAGTGATAAAGATAGTCCTGACACATGAGAAAGGACCCAGTATGTCTTTACTTTTAAAGGATTAATTTACCTTTTCCAAAAACATGAAAAAGGTGAACATCCCCCTACACACTCCTCAGCCCCCACTGCACTTACCTACATGCTTTCTCCCGCAGAGTTCGTATTGTGATCTCCAGGTTGTCCACCAGAGCAGAGGGAGACTAAGCTGGCAAACCACAGCAAAATGGCCGCCCCGACTACACAAACATGGCCGTCGTATATAGAAATATACAAGCTACAACAAAATGGCGGCACCACGAGGCAAACAGGGACCCAGGAGGGAGATCAGGTCTCAAGGACAGATCCGGGCAGGAACCCCCACCAGGTAGATTGTCCGGTCCCTGGCGGCGCACCCCCAGGCCCCCATCACTAGTAAGAGTCCTGCCCCCACCCCAAGAACAGAGGCCAGACCACCCAAACAGCCCCAGCATATGTGGAGGGGGGGGGTGCCTGCGGGGAGGAGGGGAACCGGGGGTTCCGACCGTCCCAAGGGGGGGCCCACAGCCACCCCAAAACCCTCCGGGGTAGAGGGAGGACAGCTACCGTATATACTCGAGTATAAGCCAAGTTTTTCAGCACCCCCGGCTTATACTCGAGTCACTGACTGGAGTGTCTTTTTAAAAATGGCGCCGCTCGGCGCCGACGTGTCACTGCGCATGTGCCGCATGCCCGAGAATAGCCGAACACCCGAGCATCGGCGGCGCATTTGCGGTGACGTATGGCGGCGCCGGGTGGCGCGATTTTTAAATCGAAGACGGCGCCTCACCGACAGGTAAGCGAGACGCCTCCGCAGCCCCTGCATTTCCTCATGCAGTGCTGCGGGCATGGTACAGGACATCGACCGATATCGGTTTTTCGTTACCAATACTGATATTTTGGCCATTGCATATCAGTATCGGCCGATATTGGCTGATATTTTTGTACATTTAAGAACATTTTTTTTTTTTTGATAGGTACTTTGTGGAGGGATCTGGGGGTCTAAAAGACCCCCAAACCCCTCCTCTGCACTTAAAAGCATTCAAAACGCCAAGTTTGGCTGTTTTGAATGCTGTCATTTTTTTTTAAATCTGGCGCCAGACAGTATCCGGAAGTGATGTCACTCATGAGATCACTTCCGGGTTTTTGCATGGAGACCCGATTAGATTTGATTGTGTCTTCGGCGGCCGTGCAGGAAGGATGTCCGGGTCTCCGCGATCCGCGGAAGGTGGCGGGGGCGACATGTCCTGCTCCTTGTAATGACAGCTTCTCAGCCGCATCAGTTGTCATTACAAGACAGCCGAAGATCGGCTATGGACGCAGGTACCGGGGTGATGCCTTTAGCTGCAGGCATCACTCCGGTACAGCACTTTCCCGAAATATCGGTAACCTCTGGGGCCGATTCCGATATATTGGGAAAAGTGCATATTAGCCCTTGATATATTGGCTTTGCCGATAATCATTCGATCCCTAGTTAGCATTCTGACCCTAACAATTACCGCTAACCCTAACGTGCGACTTTGGACACAGAGGTTCCTGCAGTACTTTAATGCAACTTGTGACAGAGGGTGAAGCCACATCAAATTTGCACTTCATGAACAGAACTGTCATACTTTCCTAAATGGACTGTGGTGCCTTTCTACAGAACATACTAAAAAAACACATACGTGTGAACCAAGGGTAAAGGAAACCAATTCTGCAAAAAAACCTACAGGCTACCCCTGCTAACTTTAATTCTACAAATGCTGATTGCCTGGCTCAAAAGTTGATAGGGATTTCTGACTTTGACTATTCCCAATGTCTATATTTGTCACAGGCCAGTGCCTTAAAGTGCCCACAAGAGAGGATGCCAAGCCCATAGCAAGACGAGGGACAGATACATATACACCTTGATTTCATCCATACAAGACTACTACTACTTGTACTACATATAACCCTCTGTGGTCTTATCTTCCCTGTATATTACAGGTTGCCATATGAATACATCCCCCTCCCCTTTATGGGAGTAGTTCATATTGAGCCAATTTTCTTACCGGTCATCGTGGTGCCCTGCTGGTCCCTCTGGGCTGATGCTACTACTTCTCTTATGCTCTCACGGACTTCGTAGCCCTTGATTGGGCCTGTGGGAATTTGGGCATTCCTCCTGATGGTAGCAATACCATTTTTTAGCTGACAGACCAATCCAATCCGTAGGGCTAGACGCTAAGGATATACTAGTGTAGCACCACCCCCGCAGGAGCTGCTGATTATATTATTGGGTCTACACCCTGCCTAACAACCCAATCAAATTGGCTCGATCCCTCCTCAGGCACAACTGACCCAGAATAGGACTGGACTATCAAATAGATACACAGGTTGGAATACAATACTTCACTATGCAACAATACCTTGTTACCTTCTTGAATAGTAGTCCTTCTGGGTGACACAATGGAACAACGCACAAGATTGTAATTAACCAAACTTAGTTTACTATATATCAAATTGAATAGGGGAGATACAATACAATACAATACAAGTCCATAAAAGGTTATTTAAAACAGCTTTAAAAAGGTAAAAGAATACCCCCACACTCCTCCTGCATTAAGGCTAGACACAGTACCAGGTAGGTGGGCCTATCTGAGTCCCTCCCCCAGAGTTCTCTTCTTTCTTGTTGATCTTCGCTAGCAAGGTTATTGAATAGAGCTCATTTGTAATCCAGATTAGGAATAAAGATCAAGAGAGAGAAAACAACGAGCTGTTAGTTGTCACCGCAGGGTGTCTGCGTAACTGAGCAATAACTTCTGCGAGAGAGATAAGCCTCTGGCGACTCCTTTACAGACCGTATTGTTTGTCTATGAGTCTCCTGAGAGAGTATGGTGATAAACCCCGGGGTTTTATCACCTCCTACTGCGCTACCGCTATCTGTAGATAAAACTGTCTCTTCAGCAGATAAAGTCAGTTATTGGGCATGTGCCCTCTCACCAACAGAAGTTTCTCCTTCGCACGCTTCCACTGCGGTCTCAGTCCTTTGGCTATATGCCAGCCGCGCGGGGTCCTTCTGGCGGATGACTTCCGGTCTCGGCAAACAGCAGTATGACCTCCAGGAATGTGCCTCGTGCTTGAGATGGGACGGTTCCACGTCGTCCCTCCAGGCTAAAAGGCTCTGGCCCAATATCCAGTGTCAGTCCTTCACTCTCGCTCGCTGGTTCCTCGGAGTCCAGCGCAGAAAGGCCCCCCCCCTTCGCGCGCTTCTCTCTTCCTTTAAATAACCTCCCCCATAGTGCCGTGCGGTGCAGCCGTGCACCCTGGATCTTGCAAAGCAGCCTGGGAGATGTAGTTTCTTCATCTTGTGAAAAGGAAGTCACAGCCCGGGAAATTCCATGCAGCTACCACTAGAGGGAGCCTAGTTCCTTCCCACATATCAAACAGTGTCTTTAGGCATGTTTAACCCCGCTACACACTCCCCCCACTTGAGAAACTTTGGTCCCCAAAGAGGTCAACAGTATGTACCCTAGTGCATAGGTTGGCATTATACAACAAAAACATTAACATTTTGCTGAAATAAGTCAATCTGAATATATCCAATTTTGTATTCTAATAGCAGTGCAACAGTAAAACGATAAAGTGCAATTAATAAGCAAATAAGTGATTTCTACAGTGTTAATATAGTGCTGATTTCTAGTGCTTTTATATAGTGCTCCTTTAAAAAGCACATGTGCCTTTGCAATTTCTTAAACACTTACATCTTAAAGTTTGTGTTGAAAAAAAAACATCAAAAGGTGAGAAAGAGAAAAAAACATATAGTGAGGTCAGAGCAACAAAATGTGCGCAAACATTAACTCACAAAGTAAACCAAATTGTGAACATCAAAAACTGTGCTTATTATAATGGCCAAACCCAATATCCTTATGTACAAACTTAAATGCAAACGTTTTCTACTTCAATACTTTGTTCTCATGATCTCTCACAGACCCCCCAAAACTTGGGTGGCTTGTACAGTTGTGCCTGGGGGTGAGCTAGGGTTGTCCCCCACCAAATCTACAGTGGAGGAACTAGGCTGGTCAGGAGATCTTTTGGAGGTAAAAACAGCTTCTTCCGAACATTCACCCAATTGATCATAGGTCAGTCTCTTAGGTGGGTGAATGACTCTCCTTTCCCTCTGTTCCCGTGGAGGCATGCTCTCAGAGGTGCTAGGATCAGGCACTTCTGAGGATTCTTCAATGTCCCCCTCCTCATGTTCCAACACAGAGGAACCTGATGGTTCAAGAGAGGTCAGTTCTTCTTCAGAGAGGGGTGCAACCTCCTCCTCAGAATCTTCATCCTCAGCTGCTTCTTCTGGAAGCATATGAAAGGGTATGAATTCAGGGGCTTCTGCCCGAAGGGCTCCTCTATCAGCCAAGTCAGATGAAGACAGGGAGGCAGGTGTGGGTTCTGGCAACTGAGATGACCACAACCAGTCGGGTACCTCCTCTTCATCTTCCAAATCTTCAGATGGAGAACTTCCCTCTCCCTCATCTGGGAGCGTCGTCTGAGATCTGGTAACTGGTCTGGACCGGCGAGAAGTCGAAGGGGCCTCTGACAAGTCTTCCACAGGGGGCATACGAACCGCTTCAGAGAGAGGCAGCAAATGGTTCCGATGCCAAGCCTTCAATGGACCCACACTTCCTTCAGGCCGAATTTGGTACACAGGAAGGTTTGGCAGTTGCTTGCAGATAACATAAGGTTGGGACTTCCAGCGGTCTGCCAACTTGTGTTTTCCCGGGACACCCAAGTTTCTCAACAAAACCCTGTCCCCTGGTTGCAGGTCATGGATCCGAACTTTTAGGTCGAAATTTTTTTTATTCCGCAGTCCACGTTGATCAGATGTGGCCTGAGCCTTGTCATAGGCCGCTTTCAGACTCTTCCGCAGTCGGTCCACATATCCTCTATGCGATGCTGAAGAGGTATGATCAGGCGAAATGCCAAAGGCCAAATCCACTGGCAACCGAGCCTCCCTTCCAAACATCAGCCGATAAGGGGAATATCCAGTAGCATCACTGACAGTGCTGTTGTAGGCATGCACAATGGCAGCTACGTGCTTGCCCCAATGCTGTTTCTTCTCTGAGCTCAAAGTCCCCAACATATCCAAAAGAGTCCTGTTAAATCGTTCAGGCTGGGCATCCCCCTGTGGATGGTAGGGAGTGGTTCTAGTCTTTTGAATGCCTAACATATCTAACAGTCTCTTGATCAGTCTGCTTTCAAAGTCCCTTCCCTGATCAGAATGGAGGCGTTGTGGTAACCCATAATGTACAAAGAACTTCTCTACAAGAACTTTGGCTACCGTTGAGGCCTTCTGATCCCTTGTTGGGAATGCTTGAGCATATCTGGTAAAATGGTCTGTTACCACAAGGACATTCCCCTGGCCACTCAGATCAGGCTCTAAGCAAAGGAAATCAATGCACACCAGCTCCATGGGTCCCTGACTTTGTAGATGGCCCATTGGGGCTGCTTGACGTGGCAGAGTCTTCCTCTGTATACACCGGACACAAGAATGACAGTATCCTTCAACTTCGGCCCTCATACAAGGCCAGTAGAACCTGTCCCTGACAAGCTGAAAGGTTCTTTCGGGCCCCAGATGGCCATGATTATCATGAAGAGCGGCCAGAACTCCCTCTCTGTATTTAGCTGGTAAGAACAGTTGCCACTTCTCCTCCAGATCTTCAGATGGACCTCTCCGGTAGGCCACTCCTTCTCTGATCTGTAACCGGGTCCACTCTCTATGCAACAGACGGGCCCCCTGAGGGGAGTCAGTTAGAAGCAACTCAGGGCTCTGGATCTCCAGGGCTTCCAAGAGAAGTTTTCCCAAAGGGTCTTCCAACTGCTCCTTCCGCAAGTCCCTTTTGGACAGCCGGGGCAAACCCTCCCCTTCAACTTGGGTCACCTGGCAGTAGCATTTGGGTACTCCGATAGCCGAAACCCCAATCTCTTCTGCTCTTGACCCTCCTCGGGATCGAAATTCAGTTCCCTGATATAGGGCACGCACCCCTTCTGGAGCCAAATGAGTCCATTCTTCCGCAGGTTCCTGTGGAACATGCAACCTTCTGGATAGGGCATCTGCATCCCTATTTCCGATTCCTGGCCGATACTTCAGGCTAAAATTGAAGCTAGAGAGGGCAGCCAACCATCGATGTCCTGTTGCATCCAGCTTGGCCGTAGTCAACAGATAGGTGAGGGGATTATTATCTGTCTTGACAATGAATTCAGCTCCGTACAGGTAGTCTTTCAATTTGTCAACCACTGCCCACTTCAAGGCCAAGAATTCAAGTTTGTGAGTAGGATAATTCCTTTCAGCAGGCAGTAGGCTTCTGCTCACATAGGCAACAGGTCGCAGATGACCCTCATGCTCCTGATAAAGTACCCCCCCCAGCCCATCTCGGCTGGCATCAACATGCAGTTCATATGGTTTTGTGGGGTCCGCATAGGCCAACACAGGGGCAGTGGTTAGGGTTTCCTTCAGCTGGACAAAGGCCCCTTCGCATTCCGGGGTCCACTGATCCTGGATGGATTCCTTAGCCTTCCGGGGGCCTATGGTGGACTTCGCCGGCTTTACCAACTCAGGGACATCATCTTCTTCATTCTTCAGGAGCTCATTTAGGGGTCGGGCAATCTGGGCGAACCCCTCCACAAACCTCCTGTAATAGGAGCAAAAGCCCAAGAATGACCGGAGTTCGGTCACATTTGTGGGTCTCGGCCAGGAAGCAACAGCATCCAGCTTGTCCGGGTCAGTGGCCACCCCTTCTTCAGACACGATATGGCCCAGGTAATGGACCGAGGACTGATAGAATTGGCACTTCTCAGGAGAAAGTTTCAGACCTTCTTCATGTAGCCTCTTCAAGACCTTTTCCAACCTCTCCTCATGTTCTTCTAAAGTTCTGCCAAACACGATAACATCATCCAAGTATACCAGTACCTCTATCAAATTCATATCTCCAACGGTCCTCTCCATCAGCCTTTGGAAGGTAGCAGGGGCCCCGGACAACCCCTGAGGCATGCGATTGAACTCAAAGAACCCCACAGGGGTGATGAAGGCTGTTTTCTCCCGATCTTCGGGGTGCATGGGGATCTGATAATACCCACTCTTTAAGTCCATCACACTGAACCACTTCGCCCCTGACAGACTCTGTAGGGCATCTTCGATTCGAGGAGTGGTATACTGGTCTGGGATGGTTCTTCTGTTCAGCGTTCGGTAGTCGATACAAAGCCTCAAAGATCCATTTTTCTTCCGGACTACCACTATCGGGGAAGCATACGGGCTCCTGGATTCTCGGATAATCCCGATCTTTTTGAGCTCTGCCAGCTGTTGACGTAGATCTTCTAAGTCACCTAAGGGGACTCGCCGGACTCTCTCCCTGAAAGGCTTGTCCTCACTCAGGCGGATCTTATGAGTGGCGCTCCTGGCACATCCCACGTCAAACTCGTCCTTAGAGAATATTTCCCTCCATCGAGCAAGTTGTGCCTTGGCCCTCTTCACCCATTCCGGCGGGAGGGCAGCGTTTCCAGAGCAAAGCTCCTCTATAACCGCTTCACCCTGTTCCTTTTCTTTGAAATCAATGGGGGCAACTGGGGTAGCCGGGTTGACTTGGCCCAGGAGCACTCTGGCCGGTACCTTTACTGGTGTAATAGAGGTGTTTCTGACACTCACTAAAACCCTTCCACGGTTTTCCTGTAACACCTTCAAAGGGATCACCTCAGGGATCACTTCTATCCCTCTCTGTCTCTCCTTTTGACCTGATTCAAAGATAATGAAGGGACCCGGCTGTTGCCATGTGAGTTTAACAGAAGCCTTAAAACAGGCCACCTCTCCTGGCTGTAAGACCTTTTCTGCTCTATCCAGCTTCCAGAGTCGTCCAACTCCTTCTGCGGGGGTCTCTTGCTCCAACACTAATCGTTGGTAGGCCTGCCGTAGCATGGGATGGATCCTTGGCGCCTGAGCATCTTGTCCCTGGACCAGTTGCATCAGAAGGCGCCTTACCAGGTCAGTGTTTGTTCCTACGATGAGAGAGCTTTTGTTGGCCCCTGGTGGACGAGGACAGACCACCGCTAAGGTGTCGAAGGTTTCCGCTTCACCAGCCACTGATGGATCAAAGGTCAACTTGATTGGCAGATACCCGTCATAGGGAAAACTTTGGGTCCCAATACCCCATATCTCCAGATCTTCCAACTTCTGCAAAGGTAGATGGGTAAGATATTTATCATAGAAGTCTCTATACAAAAGAGTCACCTGGGCCCCTGTGTCAAGGAGGGCTCTTGTGTAAATTCCTTCCACCTGAACCGAGACCACTGGGGAGGGCCCGACCAAGTTAGTTGGGAATTCTCTTGATGTAGCCTTGTTATCTGATTCAGTTCTCTGTACCCTGGCCCTCTTCTCCTTTTTCTTCCTTGATCTAGGCCCCCGCCGAATCCGGTGTGCATTGACTTTCCTTCCCTCAGTAACCCGGAGTCTAGAACTGGGGGTGTTATATTTGGGTCCGACCCCCTGACTCAGTTTCCCTGATCCTGCACCACTTCTGGAGTCCCTTAAGACTGGCGGACACCCGGTTGACTCCTTCACCGGTGTCCTCTGAAGTTTCCCGCTGGCTCGCGAGGTTTCGCGGCAGCATTTCCTGAGCTGGGACATACCCTTCTAACATGCCCAACTCCCCCGCAGTTGAAACAAGTTAACAATCTTGCAGGCCGTGGCTCTGGATCTGTGCTGAGACTAACAGGTTCATCTGGCCTCTCCGATATACTACCCTTGGGTAGAGTGGATACCTGACCAGTCAGAATGGACACCATTTCTATCAACTGAGACACTTGGGTCTTTAGGAGTTCAACTTGAGAGTCACCCTCTTCCACACTTATCACTCCAACCCGGGCAGTTGAGTCAAACTGCCGACTTTTCTTCTTGTTGTCCAACATGACCTCTTCCTCTCTGACCATTCGAATCAGATCGGGGTATTCTAGAATGCCGCCATCTCGACGAGTTCGTAACAGTATGGCAATGGGATCTAAAGGTTGAGCCCCTTTCAGAACCTGTCGTGCACGAGTCTCATCTATTTTCCGGGGGTCTATTCCTTTCTTTAACAGAATCTGGTGGATAATCCTATCCAGACGTTTAATGAATTCGGACAACTTCTCCCCCTCTTCTTGATAACAGTGGTCCAACTGGTAGAGAAGTTCAGCCGCGTTCTCCGTCCGACCAAACACATCTTGCAGAATGTCCAAATAATCCTGTGCAGTGCAGTTCTTCTTGCTAAGCTTTAGATTACGTACAGCCTCTAATGCAGGTCCCCTTAAACTCTCTGTGATCCTCTGCTTCTTGTGCTGTTCTGGTACCTCCCATTCCTCCAAAGCCTGAGTGGCGGTATCTAGCCACTCTTCGAACCCATCTTCTACTGAAGGCACAGGCTGTTTCCCAGAGAATGTCCGGAGCTTCCTATATCCAGTCATCAGATAGCTCGAGGAGTCCCTGCTACATTTTGCCACAATCTCCCCAAGAACAGCACACAGTTCTGAGCTAAAAGTCGACAAAGGTGATGACTCAGGATGCCCTTCTTGGACACCTTTTTCTTGGCTGGATACCCCAGGGGTGGTGGATGAGGGACCCGCAGTAGGAACTCCTGGATGTATCAGGAAAAGTTCTGTTTGGTCAATAGTTTTTACACTGTTTCCATTGAAATAATCAGGGACCCCTTTCCTCCACTCACACAGTGCATACGTGTGTGGGACAGTGGTGTCAGTTTTCATGTCAATCACCCAAAATTTCCTGTCTGTGGATAGTGCCCTCAAAACAGGGAGGAGCTTTTCTTCAGTCCAGGCTTCTCCCTTGATTTCAACCACCAGGCCATTTTCCACTATGACATTCTCTTCCTTGCACCACTCAGCAGCAGCGACAGGATCCATTTCTGCGTGGGAGGGAATTCTATGGCTGAGAGGGTTGTATTGCAGGACTGTAGAAATCCCGGACGAGCCCCCACGTGTAGCACCACCCCCGCAGGAGCTGCTGATTATATTATTGGGTCTACACCCTGCCTAACAACCCAATCAAATTGGCTCGATCCCTCCTCAGGCACAACTGACCCAGAATAGGACTGGACTATCAAATAGATACACAGGTTGGAATACAATACTTCACTATGCAACAATACCTTGTTACCTTCTTGAATAGTAGTCCTTCTGGGTGACACAATGGAACAACGCACAAGATTGTAATTAACCAAACTTAGTTTACTATATATCAAATTGAATAGGGGAGATACAATACAATACAATACAAGTCCATAAAAGGTTATTTAAAACAGCTTTAAAAAGGTAAAAGAATACCCCCACACTCCTCCTGCATTAAGGCTAGACACAGTACCAGGTAGGTGGGCCTATCTGAGTCCCTCCCCCAGAGTTCTCTTCTTTCTTGTTGATCTTCGCTAGCAAGGTTATTGAATAGAGCTCATTTGTAATCCAGATTAGGAATAAAGATCAAGAGAGAGAAAACAACGAGCTGTTAGTTGTCACCGCAGGGTGTCTGCGTAACTGAGCAATAACTTCTGCGAGAGAGATAAGCCTCTGGCGACTCCTTTACAGACCGTATTGTTTGTCTATGAGTCTCCTGAGAGAGTATGGTGATAAACCCCGGGGTTTTATCACCTCCTACTGCGCTACCGCTATCTGTAGATAAAACTGTCTCTTCAGCAGATAAAGTCAGTTATTGGGCATGTGCCCTCTCACCAACAGAAGTTTCTCCTTCGCACGCTTCCACTGCGGTCTCAGTCCTTTGGCTATATGCCAGCCGCGCGGGGTCCTTCTGGCGGATGACTTCCGGTCTCGGCAAACAGCAGTATGACCTCCAGGAATGTGCCTCGTGCTTGAGATGGGACGGTTCCACGTCGTCCCTCCAGGCTAAAAGGCTCTGGCCCAATATCCAGTGTCAGTCCTTCACTCTCGCTCGCTGGTTCCTCGGAGTCCAGCGCAGAAAGGCCCCCCCCCTTCGCGCGCTTCTCTCTTCCTTTAAATAACCTCCCCCATAGTGCCGTGCGGTGCAGCCGTGCACCCTGGATCTTGCAAAGCAGCCTGGGAGATGTAGTTTCTTCATCTTGTGAAAAGGAAGTCACAGCCCGGGAAATTCCATGCAGCTACCACTAGAGGGAGCCTAGTTCCTTCCCACATATCAAACAGTGTCTTTAGGCATGTTTAACCCCGCTACACTAGGTATTGTATCTGGAGCTTTGGGTGACCCCTGAAGAAGGGCTTTTTTGCCCGAAACACGTAGGGTCGGTTCCGGTTCCATGATCACCTTGTACACCTAAGCGCCCCTATTTGGTTCGGTATTTGGTCTGTCATATGCATGCATATTTTAATGCCCTGTGATGTTATTGATGTATGTTACTGTTTGTTTGTTTGGTCCATATTTTGGAATAAATAAAGATATTTTTATACAAAACACAGTGTTCAGTGGCATTCACAGTCCCATACATAGGGAAATTTTTCTTGTAAAGTGCCCACAAGGGCAGCATAAGCATCAGCAGCCCCCATATTTCCCTTTCACTTTGAATAACGGTCAGGTTTTACACCGAAGCATGCATGCTTGCTGTTCCTAATTTGAAAACCAATCACAAAATTCACGACTGCTTTAAAAAAAAACAACCCAAAATGTGTATAAAATTCCTGTGTAAAGGAGCACTAGGAAGATGTGGCAGTAGGCTGACATTTTTTTTTTGGCTGTGAAAGGCTCACCACTCTTTCCTATCTGATCCCATGTGTGTCCACTGTGAGACATACACTGGTAGTGCAGAGAGTGGAGGAGGTTCCTCCTGGCAGAAGAGTAGTGACAAAGTGCCAGGTGATCTCCTGTAACCCAATCAGCTGGAAAAGCTAGACCGAAAAAGATGCCAAACAAAGAGCTGGCTGTTCGTACTCTTGTGAATTTTTCATCAGCAAAAAAAAAAAAAAAAAAAGACCAACCAATCAGAATTAATCTGACATTTCTCCGATTTTAACAATATGACGTGTTGCTATAGATTACTGCACATTACCCTTTCTATTTTCTTGTGCTTTATACCGTATAGAGAAAAGTCTGCAGATACCTGACCATCACACCTACACTGAACAACATTTTAAACGCAACACTTTTGTTTTTGCCCCCATTTTTCATGAGCTGAACTCAAAGATCTAAGACTTTTTCTATGTACACAAAAGGCCTATTTCTCTCAAATTTTGTTCACAAAGCTAAATTTGTGTTAGTGATCACTTCTCCTTTGCCGAGACAATCCATCCACCTCACAGGTGTGGCGTATCAAGATGCTGATTAGACAGCATGATTATTGTACAGGTGTGCCTTAGGCTGGCCACAATAAAAGGCCACTCTAAAATGTGCAGTTTTATCACACAGCACAATGCCACAGAATGATGTCGCAAGTTTTGAGGGAGCGTGCGATTGGCATGCTGACTGCAGGAATGTCCATCAGAGTTGTTGCCCGTGAATTGAATGTTCATTTCTCTACCATAAGCCGTCTCCAAAGGCGTTTCAGAGAACTTGGCAGTACATCCAACCGGCCTCACAACCGCAGATCACGTGTAACCACACCAGCCCAGAACCTCCACATCCAGCATCTTCACCTCCAAGATCATCTGAGACCAGCCACCCGGACAGCTGCTGCAACAATCGGTTTGCATAACTGTCGCAAACTGTCAGAAACCGTCTCAGGGGGTCTCATCTGAATGCTCGTCGTCCTCATCAGGGTCTCGACCTGACTGCAGTTCCTCGTCGTAAACGACTTGAGTGGGCAAATGCTTACATTTGATGGCATCTGGCACTTTGGAGAGGTGTTCTCTTCACGGATGAATCCCGGTTTTCTTAGATCTTTTTGTTTAGCTCATGAAAATGGGGGAAAAAAAACAAGAGTTGCGTTTATAATTTTGTTCAGTATATATGAGCTTGATGGACATCCCTTTTCAAAACAAAGGAGATTCATATGGAATTGTGCCCCCTAAAACAGCCTTCACTCTTCTTGGAAGCCTTTCTACAAGATTTTGCAGTGTGCCTGTGGGGATTTATGGCCATTCAGCAAAAAGAACATTTGTCAAGTCAGGTAATGGTTTAATATTAAAATAACTGGTTTGCAATTAGTGTTCTGTTCCAATTAATGCCAAATGGAGTTCAGTAAGGTTGAGATCAGGGATCAGTGCAGGTCAAAATTCGTCCTGCTCCTGCTGAACCAGCTGAATTTCGTTCTATCTATAGCCAGCTTAAGGGTATGCAAACAGCGTCACTTTATTAATTTCCTTTATTAAAAGAGAAGTTTGGGATTAAAAAAAAAAACAATCCTCACCTATGTGGATGCAGCAGCAATCCGATGCTGCCTCTGTCGCCCACCGGTTCTGCAGTTAGGACAAAGCGATCAAACACACTGATCGCTCAGTTCTCCTTCTTGCTCTGAGCAGAGAGCCATGACTGTCAGTCAGCAGCTCTCTGCTCTCCACTCTAGAGCTCAATGAAGTGCTGGGCAGTGGAGGTGGTGGGGCGGGCTGCATCAGGATCTTCGAGGATTGCGGACAGGCTGAGCCAGGTGACAGTCCAGGCTTCTGGGTGGATCCCGACCATAGGATCAGGATCTTTTCACAGCTTGGACTGGCTCTGTGACAAAACGGATCATAAAAGGGCACAGGCCATAAAATTCCTCCTTTAAGGAAAATGGTGAATTGGTTCTTTGGTGCCAAATGGTTTCATTTCAATCACATTGAAATAAATGTTTTTGGTCTGAAAACGTAGGTTTCCCTAAAAAAACATAACCAAATATTACTATTTCTGTCATGGGTAAGTAAACCTGTGAGCACAACGGTGTCTCTTGGGAGGGTTTTAGTGGAGAGATCTCCCTGCCACACCCCCTAGCCTTTTCCATTTTGGATGTTCCTGTTCACCTTGTGGTGTCCTAGCCCCTCTTGTTGCATTCTTTGCTATATAAAATTTACCAATAATAGAGGGACTCCAGTGTACAGGCACAGTAAAAGACCTGAAAGCAGGTATGCAGCATCTGACAAATGCTGAAATATCAATTTGAGATGGACTGACACTTCAAATAACCCCATTCTACCAGGAAACAGATATACTCATCAGACAGGAGAGACATAACCGCAGTGACACATGATGTGGTTAATAATTCAAGACCTCTTACATTTGGCAAATTACTTGCAGACATACCTATTAACTGGCCCTCTGAATCAGACTGGAAGGTCTGGTGTCATGTCTGCTGAATGGACAGGATGTATCCAGGTGAGAATACAACCTATCTCATAGTTCAAAGGAAGGAGGAGCCATGGAGGACTTGTGTGTGTGTGATGAGATAAGGAGGTGGCTGGGTTAATAGATTGAAAGGATCCTAGTTCTAAATATCTGAAAAAAAGACTGCATTCCTTGTCAGTGTTATGCAAATACAAGGGGCAGAAAAATATATACACATACATTCTAATGGAGACTCTTCCAGTAGCCCAAATGATAAAAACAGTAGAGTGGTTATTACCGGCTTTGCTTTTTAACTCTACTGGAAAAGGCTAAAGTGGATCTGGAACTCTATCCTTTAGGGAACGTCTAGAAACGTAAAAACCTTGAGCCTTAAGCCTCGTACACACGCAACGAATTTCCGCCGACCGGTCATCCGTCTTTTGTCCAGAGTGGTGTCTGTTGGTTGGAATGTGCTCTAAACTGCACACGAATTTTCCCGCACAACAGAATTCTACTTCAGAAGTGATGTCATGTGTTGGATTGCTTTCTTTGTGTTGTTTCATCTCTGAGCATGCCTAGTCTTGCTCATAAGATTTTTCCCCATCGAAATCTGTACTAATGAGACGAAAATCGGACGTGTTTTGACGGTCAACAAAAATTTTATAGCCTACACACCAGGTTTTTTTCGGCCGAATTTCCACTCGTGTGTACGGGCCTTTAGGTACAATTTTAAAATGGCGGTGGGATAGTGGATATTTATCCCAACATCAATTTAACTAATTCAGTATTTTGTTACCTGGTACATCCAAAATAGGAACAGGTTGAAACAAGTTCACGGGCTATTTCTGTGTTCTTTGGCCACCTCATGACATTTATGAAAAGTGATCTAGAAGGCTATAGAGCCACCTGATGACTTTTTTGGTGCTCATGGGTGCTGCCCCAATCTCCTCTATGCAGTGTGAGCAAGGAAGTGCTCAACTCTAAACATTTCCAGTTTCACAGCTGTCAGAATCCCAGTTAGCAAGCTGGGTGCACAGCCGATCAAGCTGTAGTGGTGGGCGGTCTAATAGATTTGTCACCCGTCCATTGTCATCCAATGGTACGTCAGAAATGCTGAACTATAACCAGTCCACTGTTTCTATAATTTGGGAAGTAAAAAAAAAAAAAAAAAAAATTAAATATAACAAAAAGTAAATATAAAAAAATTAAAAGCACCTGTCGCCATAAGCATACACATTCGAATGCAAATTGCACAACACATGTTGCCTTTTTTCATGCATGCTAGAGTGATTGTAATAGTTCTGGATCCCTCATTCCCAATTAGCTGATGAGCTGTAAAGGCATTTAAATTCTCACCTATTGATCATTTTGGGGACCGTCTTTTTTTTTTTTTTTTTTCCATTTTCTAGGCGCACACAGTTTTGAAGCCTGACATATTGGGATAGATTTACTAAAACTCGAGAACTCAGAATCCGGTGCAGCTGTGCATGGTAGCCAATCTGCTTCTAACTTCAGCTTGTTCAATTAGGCTTTGATAATAAAACCTGGAAGCCAATTGGTTTCTATGAGCTGCACCAGATTTTGCACTCTGCAGTCTTAGTAAATACCCTCCATTATGTCTAATTACTCTACACTAGCTCATATTTTATTTTGTACAAAAACTGAGGATTAAATTGTGCATCGTGTGCAATAAAATTCATTTTGGATTTTTTTTTTTTTTTATGAAAATATACACCGATCGACTATAACATTATCATCCCCCACCTAATATTAAGTAGGTCCTGCTTTGACTGTCAAAACAGTCCTGACCCATCACGGCATGGATGCCACTGGAGCCCTGAAGGTATGCCATGATATTTGGCACCAAACCGTAAGTAGCAGATCATTTAAATACTGTAAGTTGTGAGGTGGGGGCTCCATAGATCGGACTTGATTTTCCAGCACCCCACACATATTAGATTGGTTTGGGATTTGGAGAAATTAAAAAGCCACGATAATACTACAAAGGCACCTTCTTTCATTGCTCTGTGGTCCAGTTCTGATGCTTACATGACTATTTTTAGGCACTTTTGGCTGTGGATACGGGTCAGCATGGGCATCCGACCCGTCTGCGACTACACAGCCCGATACAAAACACACTGTGATGCACTGTGTGTTCTGCCACTTTTCTATTGGAACTAGCTTTAACTTTTTCAGGAATATGAGCTACAGTAGCCCTTCGATTGGATCGGACTACATGGGCCTGCCTTCACTCCATACTTGTATCAATGAGCCTTGGCCACGCATGACCAGGTCGGCAGTTCACCAGTTTCATTCCTTAGACATATTTTGGTAGGTCCTGACAGCTGCAGTTTCGGAGTTGCTCTGACCCAGTCTAGCCATTACAATTTGGTCCTTGTTAAAGTTACTCAAAATTTTACACTTGCCCATTTTTTTTGCTTATAGCACATCAATGTCAGGGACAATTTTCAGGCATTAAGTAATTTTAAAGCCAAAAATTCAGATTTTTTTATTATGTGCGAAAACAATTGCTGCCAAGGGGAAGTGGTTACAAAAGCATCGAGACTTCGTAGTCCCAACTGGCTCATGCACTAGAATTTCCGGCTGGGGTCCAGCACTATACCCAAAAGCTGAAATTGTCAGCTTCTGATCCTCCAACAGATACTTTTTTGGAGCAGTCTGTAGCAGGCAAATGTAGGCACACTTCTGATCAGCAGCACTATAGCCTACATTCCACTGTGTGTGAGTAGGGCTGTGATCACCAAGAAAGCCTAATTGTACAGAATTTGAGCAGCAAAGCAGCTATGCTGGTTTTCTGACAATCCTGCTAATCTCCTGTCCAGCAAGAGTGCCCAAGCAACTAACAAGAGCACTTCTCTTGAACAGGGCAATGGAAGAGCTTAGTCCTTGAACGGAAAAAAAAGATTCCGTAAAAAAAAAAAAAAAAAGTAAAACTAGTTTCAGAGGGCCACACAGAAGAGCCTTTTCTAGCTAAGAAAGATAATAGCTGGCCTCTTTTGGTGTCTAAACAGCTGACTAGTTGACTTTAAATCCAGTACTTTTGAGTTTGACTGGATTGTATCTTTAGGTTTCCTGGTACTTTAATGTGAAACATTCCAGTATTTATTATCAAGAATCGTCCAATGCCAGTGACCTACAAAAATGGCTTTTTAAAGTTCTGGTGAACGATGCCCTGGAATAACAAGCAAGTGATGGGGACACATTGTTTAATCTCTCCTTCCCCTCGTCAGGTCACACTAGCGACATAAATAATTGGAAGAGGAGAAAAAAAAAAAAAAGCAAAAAGGTTTAAATACAAAATGTTTTATCGCACTCATACAAGCGAGTGGCGGGAGCCTATGGCCTTGTCTACATTAGCGCCAAGGGCACAGATTTGTCTGTCAGTCCTGGGAGGTGTCGCTGCAATGAGGCAGGTCGTTAACCCAGTAAGAAATCAGGCCGGGAGAGAGGCTAGACAGCAAGCGAACGCTCGGGCTGCATGGAGAGCGTTCCAGGTCTGTGTAAGTTTATCTAACAGAGCACTTAGCGGCTAGAGTCTATCCCAGATTACACGCTCTGACTGGACGCACTCGGCTCACGTTACATCAGCTGGGGTGACCTGGTTATAAGCCTCAGGTAAAATGTACACTTTACAAAGCGCTCTTTCTGAAGGCTCAGACACGGTGGAGGAGTCATGGCTGTTCACGGAGGTCACAGAGAGCTGGGGTTCACACACTCGCACCTTAAGAAGACCTGCGGTCTAATTAGAACTTCACTAAGTGTTTTTCTTTTTGCCAACATAACATGAGCCAAATGTAGTTTTCATTAAACAACAACTCCATAGAAAAAACTTTTGGTTTATTGTGTCGCCAAACCTTTAAAAGTCAAAAAAATTAAACGTATGCCTTGATATTTTAGAACAATTGTGCACCTCCAACCTTGTGGTACCTTTTTGGAGAAGACCCTCTCTTTTTTTAGCATTACTGTACACCTGTATACAATACTATCTCCCTAAAGGCATGGTTTGAGTGTTTTGGTTTGATGAGTTTTGTGTGGAGGAACCCAAGTGGCCTGGACAGAGCCCTAACCTCAACCCTACTCAAGACCTTTGAGAAGAAGTTAAACTATTTCAGTTTACTGGGTCGGCAAACCTTTAAAAGTTAAAGAATTAAAAAAAAAAAAAAATCAGGCCTGGAGGCCATCCTCCATCAGGTAGGCCTGGGGGAGACTACTTTAGAAAATCATAGAGCTCTATAAGCGCGCCTCAGCTATGATACATGCCAATGGTATCCTATCTATCTCTAATAGCACCCGTCAGGAATGTCCACTCTCCCCTCTGCTTTATGTCCATGTCATGGAACATCTTGCAGTCGCCCTTCGCTCTAATAACTCCATAAAGGGGGTCAGAGCACAGAAACCCATAAGCTAGCACTGTTTGCAGACAAACTACTTCTCTTTCTCCCTCAAACATACATTAGCTTACCCAACATCCTGGCTGTGTTCGAGCGTTTTCGTGACCTCAGCAATTTCAAGGTTAATGCCTCCAAATTCGAGATACTGAACATTTCCCTCCCCCCCGCAGTCAGAGGCTAGATTCCAGCGGAATTTTCCCTTCCAGGTTCGAAATTATCATATTGCTCATTTAGGCACCCGCATTCCTGCAGACCTTTCAGCTTTTTACAGCCTAATCTACCTTTGCTTGCTAACCAATATACCAGTGGATCTAAAGCAATGGCAACTTTTACGTGTCTTGGTTGCATTAACATCTTAAAAATGATGTGCTCCCCCATCTCCTTTACACGTTCAATGTGATTCCAATTACCCCCCCCCCAGGAACTTTTTCTCTCAGTTAAGGACAGGGATTCTTGTTTTGTTTGGGGTTTGCATCGCCCACATCTGAGATTAGCCACACTCTATATGCCTAAATCGGCAGGAGGCCTTGGCCTCTCAGACCTTGACCACAAAGCGGCAATTTTTACCAGATTATCTGGTAGGTTTTATCGCAGGTCGAGCAAAAGGGGGGTCCAATCGGAGAAAGCTCTTACCCCTCTGGACTTACATGCCCTCTCCTGGGTTCCCCCCTCCACAACGTCCACCCCTGACTTCCTCCCTTTCTTGACTAAACACCTCCTTCTCCTCTGGGATAGGGGCCTTATGGCTCTGAGCCTTTCTAACCGACAGGGGCCCTTGACCCCTATTTTTGAAAATCCCTCTTTTGGACCGGGACTCAGGGCAACCACTGTCACATTTCTGTCATTTTTACCCTGACTGCATTAGTTTGCAGACCCAACGCCACTTCTCCTCACAGCCAACCTTGGCTTACGCAATTTCAACTGTCAGTCTTTCTCCGCAGGTTTAAGAAAGATGCCCGAGTAGTACCTGACAACTTACCTCCCTGGAACATTTCTCTCCCAGGACACTCTCTCTATTCCTCCCCTACTCACACAGTGTCTCAACTATCAGAGAGGGGGCCTACTGCTGTTCCCTCCAAAGTGTTAAATCAATGTAGGCAGCTAATTTTCCAAGGAAGTTAGGAGAAAATGTTTTATTTTTACTCATACACTATGTCTTCTTATTTTCAGGAGAAGAGCTATAAGATTATATCCCTTTGGTACCAGATCCCAGTTGACCTACATAACCTAAATAACCCTCCACATCTAGCTTGTGTTTGCGCTGTCTAGAGGCCGAAGGGCTCCTATCCTCCTTGGTGGGTTGTAGGCTCTTCTCCCTATTCTGGCAGAGTATATTTACGTCCTATAACTATGTGCATATCGGACATTCGGGCTTCTTCCAAAGTCATCCTATTGTCGATAATCCCTGGGTCCATTTCCAAAATCAAAAAGGGCATTCTTAGGCATTGCTTATTAGCAACCTGGGTAGACATATCCTGTCACTGGAAATCTCTCACACCCCCTCACCTTTTGGAGTGGGCTCAGATTCTTAACAACATTATGGCTATGGAAACATTGGTTGAAGAAGATAGTTTGGACCCTGAGAAAGTACGCACTTCGTGGACGTGCTGGTGGGTCTATAGAAATTCAGTCACTTTCCGAAATCTAGTAGTGGGATAGTGTCCACCCTTCCTATGGTTTCACTGGGGCTTGTACTATACTATTTCCTTTTTTATGGTGACTTTTGAGCGCTTCTCTGTATTTTTATATTTTCGCTTTCCCTTTTCCTGTCCTGTTTTTTAATACAAAGTCATAAAAATGGATTTTTGTAAGATCTTACCGTAAAATCCTTTTCTCTTAAGCTCATTGACAGACGTAGTCTTCTTGATTCTCAAGAGCTGGGTTATGTTGTCTCCGCAGGAGTAGGACTAGGCAGAAAGACAAAACGTTCTGGCTCCACCTTAGGGGCAGTCCCTGAGGGTATATCCTCCCTCTCTCTGCTACAGGGAATCAGTTCTGTTTTAAAGCAGTACAGAGAATTTAACCCAACCCAACTCAATGATAGAGGGGCGGGTACTACGTCTGTCAATGAGCTTAAGAGAAAAGGATTTTACGGTAAGATCTTACAAAAATCCATTTTTCTCTATCGCTCATTGACAGACGTAGTCTTCTTGATTCTCAAGAGCTGGGACATCCAGAAGCAGTGCCACAAATGAGGGGTGGGATTGACAAAATCAAATCCAATCTAGAAGGCCCAACTGGTGCCAAACTAGAAGTTTTAAAGGCTCATTATAAACAAAGAATGAGACTAAAGAAAAATTTTCCAACGGAAAAAACCCTCGAGGTAGACCACTGGTCTCCTCAAATTGCGGCCTGCAAAACCTTGCGGCCAAACGAGGCATCAGACGATGCCATTACATCAACTTTATAATGTTTAGTAAAGGTATGCACCGACGACCAGGTAGCCGCCTTGCACACCTGGACCACTGACGCCTGATGGCGAAAGGCCCATGACGCACTAAGTGCCCGAGTGGAGTGCGCCTTAACAGGGAACGGGGGCTCCCGACCCTTAATAGAATAAGCCTGTACTACCGTCTGTCTGATCCATCTGGAAATGGTCGCGGCAGATGCAGGCAACCCCTTTTTGGGTCCATCTGGGATCACAAAAAGTGAATCCGTCTTGCGAAACGAGTCTGTCGTTTTCAAGTATACCCTGATCGCCCGGACCACATCCAAGGAGTGTAAAGCAAACTCCCGAGGATGACTGGGCTTAGGACACAGGGAAGGTAATACAATTTCTTCATTCAGATGAAATTCTGAAACCACTTTTGGTAGGAAGGATGGATTCGGACGAAGAACCACCTTATCTCTATGAACCACCAGATATGGTGAACGACAAGATAATGCGGCCAGTTCTGACACCCTGCGTGCAGAAGTAATAGCCACCAAGAAGGCCACCTTCTGGGACAACGTGGGTAGAGGAATCTCCCTAATATCTTCAAAGGGAGGTTTCTGAAGAACCGACAACACTAAATTAAGATCCCAGGGGGGTAACGGCGCGTGCACTGGCGGAGCCAGATGTCGCACCCCCTGGATGAAGTTCCGCACCAAGGAATGAGTAGCCAAAGGCTTCTGAAAGAAGATGGCTAATGCTGAGACCTGACCCTTGATAGTACTCAAGGCCAGTTTCTGCTCAACCCCTTGTTGCAGAAAAGCCAATATTCGACTAATCGAATAAGACCGAGGACGGAACCCCAAAGGTTCACACCATGCAATGTAGGACTTCCATGTGCGATGATAAATCTTTCTGGAAGTCGCTTTCCTTGCTTCAACTAGAGTAGGAATAACTGAAGCTGACAAACCTTTGTCCTTCAGCACCTGGGTCTCAATAGCCAGGCCGTTAAAGCCAGCGATCGTAAAGCAGGATGGAAGATCGGTCCCTGAGACAGTAGATCCTCCCTGAGAGGAAGTCTCCACGGGACGTCCGCCACCAGTCTGACCATGTCGGCGTACCAAGCTCGACGAGGCCAGTCCGGCACTACCAGGATTACTGGGATTCCTTCCTCCTCTATCCTGCGAAGAAGTCTTGGCAGTAACGCGAGAGGAGGGAAGGCATATATTAGCTGGTATTGCCCCCACGGGGCGATCAGTGCGTCTGCGGTTTCTGCTAGAGGATCGCGGGAGCGAGCCACGAATCTCTGAACTTTCCTGTTGAATCGTGATGCCAACAGATCCACATCCGGGGTGCCCCACCGTAGGCACAACTGGTGGAAAACGTCTGGATGGAGGGACCATTCCCCCTGATCCAGGGTCTGACGGCTGAGATAATCTGCCTGCCAATTCTCCACCCCCGGAATGAACACCGCAGAGATTGCTGGAACAAATCGTTCCGCCCAGCGAAGAATGCAAGCCACTGCTTTGGCCGCTCGGACACTCTTGGTGCCCCCCTGGTGATTGACATAAGCCACGGCCGTGGCATTGTCCGACTGGATCCGAACCGGGCTGCCCTGGAGCTGCTCGGTCCAGTGAATCAGACAAAGTCTGATCGCTCTCAGTTCCAATACATTTATCGGTAACCTGGATTCTTCCGGGGACCAAAGTCCCTGGACAGATAACTGACCGAGAATTCCTCCCCATCCGGATAGACTGGCATCCGTGGTCACTATCGTCCAATATATTGGCAGAAATGACTTTCCCTGGCTGAGCATCGGAGACCGAAGCCACCAGACCAGAGACTCTCTGGTCTGTTTGCTCAATCGGATCTGATTGTCCAGGGATTCCGGATTCCGATTCCATCTGAGAAGAATCTCTTGCTGAAGAATTCGGGTATGGGACTGGGCAAATGGGACTGCTTCGAACGAAGCCACCATCAACCCCAGAACCCTCATGCAAGTCCGAAGGGAAGACCAGCTGTTGGACAGTAACAACTGGACTGCTGATTGAATCTTTCGGAGTTTCCCTACCGGAAGAAAAACTCTCGTCCTGACTGTGTCTAGAATTAGACCCAGATATTCGAGCCTCTGGGTGGGAACCAGAAATGACTTTTGCTGGTTCACCAGCCACCCGAATTCCTGTAAAGAAATCATAGTAATTTCTATGTTTTGTAGCAAGGTCTGAGGAGACTCTGCATGAAGCAGAAGATCGTCTAGGTAACCAAGGATCGATATACCTCTTTGGCGCAGAAGTGCCAACATTGGGGCCAACACCTTTGTGAAGACCCGCGGAGCCGTGGCGAGACCGAAAGGTAACGCCACAAACTGATAGTGGTTCTCCTCTACGGAAAAGCGTAGAAACCGCTGATGTCCTGTGAAAATGGGAATGTGAAGATAGGCGTCCTTGATGTCTATGGACGCTAGGACATCCCCTGGATGCAGGAAGGCTGCTACCGTGCGAATGGACTCCATTCTGAATCTTCTTATGTTGACGAAAGAATTGAGTGCTCTTAAGTCCAGAATTGGACGCACTTTGCCCTCTTTCCTGGGTATTGTAAACAGGTTTGAATAAAACCCTTGAAACCGTTCTGTCCAAGGAACGTGGACTACCACTCCTTGTTGTAGTAAATCTGTGACTGCTCTCCGCAGATCTTCTAAACGATCTGCGGATAGTCGGATATTGGAAGGGAAGAATCGCGCCGGTGGGAGAGATCGAAACTCGATCTTGTACCCTGACCTTATGACTTCGCAAACCCATTTGTCCGGGATTCTGGAAAGCCATGGATCCGGGAACCGGCGAAGACGTCCCCCCACCCCAGTTATGGGTGGGGGCGCACCTTCAGGCTTTGGATGGTTTATCTTCAGGTCTGGAGGGGGCGGGCTTTTGCTTGCCCGACCAACGACCCCTGACGCCTCCTGCAGGAGCTTTGGAGGACTTAGTTTTTTCACCCGCGGGACGAAAAAACCTCTTGTGAGCAGAAAAAGAAGGCCCTCGTCTTTGACGAGTTCCTCTACCTTTAAAATTTTGCGGTAAAAAGGTGCTCTTTCCACCCGTGAGATCTTTAATGATCTCATCTAAGTTGGCTCCAAATAGACGCTCTCCTGAAAAGGGGATATTAGCCAAAGCTTTTTTGGAACCTTGGTCGGCTAACCAACCTTTTAGCCACAGTGTACGCCTGAGAACCACTGCTGAGACTGATGCTCGCGCCAATAATGGAGTGGCGTCTAACGCCGCATCACACACAAACTGTAACCCCTGTATCATTTGTTCCAACAAATCTGATACCGCCTGAGGGACCTCTTCTAAGTCCCGGCGTAACCACTTGGTCCATTCAGTTACAGCCTGCGAAACCAGACCAATAGCTATTATAGGTCTGAAAGCTGATCCAATCAAGGAAAACATGGTGCGAGACATAGCTTCTATCTTGCGATCCACTGGATCTTTAAAAGACGGAGCGTCTTCTAAAGGAATAACCGTGGCTTTATTCAATCTAGCAATTGGTGAATCCACCACAGGTGGTTCTGTCCATTTCTTAATAAGGGTTTCCTCAAACGGATAACGCCTGTCAATGCGTTTAGAAATAGTAAAAGTGCGTTTTGGCAGACGCCATTCTTCTTCGATTGGATTGCCAAAACATTTGGGCAATGGAAAAACCTTCGCCACTTTGATGCGTTTTTTAGTCCCAAAAGGGATTTCAGTTTCAGCTATTTCTGATGGAATACCCTGTAATCTTAATGTTTCTTGAACAGATACAATGAGTGCGTTTACCAACGCTTCCTCTCGGGCTATGGCGGATGCCGAAACATCCTCCTCACTGTCTGAAGAGACAGGACCCGAGACACCAATCCCAGATGAAGTACCTGCAACTGCAGAAATAGGCTCAGAGTCTGAATCCGAGGTTTCAGATAATAAGGGGTTAGGCGGGGGTCGCTTTCTTGCGCCCTGTCCCTGACAAGCCACTTCCACCCGGGACACAAAAGTTTCCATAATAGCTGACAATGATTCAATTGTCAATGGGGTGCTGGAGGATCCCGCAGACCCCTCGAGGGGATCCGGAGGAGATACATGAGTGGCAGGGTCCATGTTAATACAGGACACCTTTGCCAGCAAAACAAAAAAACTTTTTTTTTTTTTTTTTTGTGTGTCTCCCCCTAGCGCAATAGCGCCCCTCAGAGTACCTGCTTCTCGATCCCACAGAGAGAGAGAGGGACCCCCAAGGCTCACCAACCGATGCAGTGCAGTTTCCAACCAACTGCAGTCAGCGTCTGTTTTACACAGACTGGAAGGAGCTGTTTGCTTTTTCCCGGGTAGAAGGCGTGGCTCCGCCCCCTGTGTACGCCTTCCGGCGTTCCCAGCTCTCCACGAGGTAGCTGGGATCACAAAACATGGCCGCCCCCATAGAAGAGACATAAGACTCCAAAAACATGGCGGCCGGCGTGACCTGAGGACATACATGCATTCGGTCTACGGCAAAATGGCGGCGGACCGCCGAAATCGTTTTCCCAGCACATCCACCTGCATCTCTGCTAAGAGGCGATATCTGGATCTACAGAAGATACACTACACATAAGGTAGGATTATACCTCCTATGTCTGCTGTAATGTTACAGTCTGCTGGGTAGAGTGTTAGCTCTTAAACCAAGTCCACTTCCCACAAACACATGCTGTATTACAAGGGGGACTTGTAAGTATCAGATATATACTGACCATATATGGAGGGGCCCATAATACATACTGCCTCATAACGAGGAAAAAAGGGAACGTTTACTCACCATACCGAACCGACAGGCACCCTCTCTTCACAATACCCTCTCCACCGGGGTGGGGGTTTGTGGACCACTCCGGACGCCTCGACTCTCTGGTACCTGGCGTCCAAGCGAGACTTTTAACTCGCAAAGTCAGTCCCTTCACTGGGACTCCGTCGCGGCCGACCCAGCGCGGAGCTCTGGTCTGCACGCGCTCATAGGCAGAAACCGGGGTGACCACTGGATCTCAACATCCAGCCCGTCGCCCGGCCCCGCATACTTACTTGAATATGTCGCGGCCGACCAAGCGCAATGCCATGGTCTGCGCGCGCTCGTAGGCCGGCTGGGGTGACCACAAGTGTCGCCCAGTCCGGCATTTTTGCTTGAAGATCTCACAGGAAAAAACACTGGAGAAAACTACCTAAAAAATGTCTTTTTCTTAAAGAAAAAAAGTCTTGCCAGGACCAAAAGATCCCAGCAAGGAACTTAGGTCCTTACTCCTGACTAGACAGAAAAAAACTGATTCCCTGTAGCAGAGAGAGGGAGGATATACCCTCAGGGACTGCCCCTAAGGTGGAGCCAGAACGTTTTGTCTTTCTGCCTAGTCCTACTCCTGCGGAGACAACATAACCCAGCTCTTGAGAATCAAGAAGACTACGTCTGTCAATGAGCGATAGAGAAAAAGGGTCTGTTATCTCCCACCCTGATCCAGTTTATTATTTTGTACTGTATGTTCGGGTACTGTATACATTATCTTTCCATTAAAATGTTTTGATCTCTTTTCGTATATAGTCCTCATTGACAGTATGGAAAGTCTATTACATCTACCGGTATGTCTTTATGTATGTTTGTACCCTGGTATTTGTCTAAATAAAAAGTTATTTGACTAAAAAAAAAAAGACAGGACTTTTGTGCTGCACCTATCCTTAGTAGGTCTTTCCTATTCCAGCATGACTGGGCCCTGTGCACAAAGCCCGCTCCATGGTTTGGGTTATTTGTGGAGGAACTCAAGTGGCCTGGACAGTGACCTCAACCCTACTGAACGTCTGAGATAAAATGAAATTATTTCAGTTTACTGGGTTCCCAAACCTCTTAAAAAAAAAAAAAAATACAGGCCCTTTGTACTGCACCTATCCTACGTTATAGCTGAGCAAAACACTGCCTTCAATAAACAGCAGAAGTATACCTTTCTGGGCACTGGAAGTAAACTACAAGAATACCATGGTGGCAGCAGATATAGACACAAAGTGGCACCCACTGATCTAAAAAAAGACCAGACATTTTAGACAACTGTGTGCTTCCAACCTTGCGACACCGTTTTGGAGAAGATCCTTTTCTGTTCCAGCATGACTGTGTCCCTGTGCACTAAGCCAGCTCTATAAAGACATGGTTTGAGTTTTTGTAGACAAACTCAAGTGGCCTGGATAGAGCTCTGACCCCAACCCCACTGAATGCCTAAGAGATGAACTGGAACTTTTTGCAGGGTCGTCAAACCACTAAAAGTTAAAACATTTAAAAAAGACATGATCTTTGTGCTGCACTTACTTTTCTTGCTATGTCATAGCTGAGCACAGCTCTACCTTCAATAAACAGAAGTATGTCTTTACTGGGCCTTGTCTTGTTGGGCTCCGCATATCATCTTCAATGATGCAGTGGTGGTGGCAGATATAGACACAGCATGGCACCCACTGATATTAAAAAAAAAAAAAAAGACCAGCCCCATAGCTAAACTTTCCTAATATGCTATATGACCAAAAGTATGTAGACACCAGACCATCACATGTACCTATATGACCAAATACATGTGACACCTCCAAATGACTGACTTAAGGGTACTTGTAATGCTACACTATAGACATTTTAGACAATTGTGCACTTCCAACCTTGTGGCACCTTTTTGGAGAAGACCCTTTTCTGTTCCAAAATGCCCCTGTATACAAAGCCCGCTCCTAAAAGACATTGTTTGAGTTTTTTGGGGAGGAACTATGACATCAACCCTACTGAACAAATTTAAGATGAAATTAAACTATTCAGTTTACTGCATCGCCAAACCTTCTAAAGTCAAAGAAATGATAAAAAATAAATAAAGATTGGTGCAGCACAAAGGTCTTTTACTAATGTCAGAGCTGAGCAAAGCACTGCCTTCAATAAACAGCAGAAATATGCCTTTCTGGGCTCTGGGTGACAGCTACAAGGATGCAGTGGTGGTGGTGGCAGATATAGACACAGCATGAATACCTTTTGATCTATAAAAGACCAGTCCCAGAGCTAAACCATCACATGTACCTATATCACCCCCCCCCCCCCCAAATTACTAACTTCAGGTGTTTCCAGCGAAGGGTACTTATAATGCGACACCATACGCAGACAATTTAGACAACTGTGTGCTTCCAACCTTGTGGTATCTTTTTGGAGAAGACCCTTTTCTGTTCAGGCATGACTGTTATCCCTGTGTAAAAAGCCATCTCCATAAAGACATGGTTTTAGGAGTTTGGTGTGGAGGAACTCAAGTAGCCTGGACAGAACCCTGACTTCAACCCTACTGAAAACCTTAGCGATGATCTGGCGCTTTTCTACTTTTTTGGGTCCCCAAACCCCCCCCCCAAAAAAAAAAAAGAGACAGGACCCTTTGTACTGAACACCTTCCTTTATACTGAACACCTTAGAGAAGAAATCAAACACTAATGCAACCAAATTCCTCTCGTTCAACATCTGTACCTGACCTCACAAATGCTCTATTGGCTGAATGGGGAGTGAAGGCTTTTACAGCTGCAGAGGGGATCATTATTGCCTATTGGTTTTGGAATGGGATGTACAGCAAGCCAACACAAGCTAATTGTTTTCTTGTAAAACCAATAAAAGACTCCAAAGACATTGAAGACCCTGTTTTGTGGAGAGCTTCCAAACCAAAGCCATCAGGCTCAAATAGTGAATACTTTACAGGTACTGAATACGTGTTCCCAGTGCCTCTTTTCTACCTTGTTCTTATCAAATTCATTTGTAGGTGCGATGGTCAGATATCCAAATATTTTACTTATTTTTTTGTTTTTTTTAATGTTGGTAAGTGGGGAAGGATTAGAACCATGGTGACAGCAATATAAACAGAAATAAAATAGCTTTTTCCTATTAGAGCATGGGTGTCCAACCTTTTGGCTTCTCTGGGCCACATTAAGTGTAGAGAAATTGTCTCGGGCCGCATATAAAATATATACTATAGTTAAGGTATATAAGTAATAAAATGCCGCCCCCCCCCCCCCCCAGCACTAATTTAACACAACTAGAGGTGATCCCTTCCGAGGCAGCCTCTGCCTACAGTTAGCTGGAAGCCGCTGTGGCCGCGCCCCTGACCCGCTTTCCTTCTTCCCCAGCAAAAAAAATAAATTGTCAGGGGGCAGTGGCCCGCATTGCCTGTGGTTCCGGACCGCAGGTTGGACATGCCTGTATTAGAGTAAAGCAGGCTATACACTAGTTGTTATAAATTTTTCTTTTTAAAAATATTCATTAAATTTTCTAATGTGCGGGTCAAATCAGTGTTTGTTTTTGCCCTTGGTGAAAACAATCCAATGGAGCGAAATAGAAATTAATGAATTCAAGAAAAAATGTCTAACAGTGAATATGGTTTTTGTTTGGTCCATTTATTCTAAAGTAAATTTTGAAAAGCAAATAAATGTTACTTATAAACAAAATTGTCGGAATGGACCTGGTCTTCAAATGGTTAAGCGCCTCCTGGCGGGAAACGTGGTAACATTTGCTCTTTTCGTGTGCTGTGTGTTTTATGGATTTTTAAATATGGTTAATAAAGTTTTGTGAAAAGTTTTGTAGATTTTACGGATCATCAGTGTGTGGTCATCCACCTTTTGCCGGACCGGCACTTAACAGATTTGGGGTCTGAATTAACCTGGAGTGGTGTATAATGTTCCTGTTACTTTCCAACGGCATTCATTAGCTCACTGAATGTACTTAGAATTTTCGTACGAATGCTCATATTATCAATCATTTGAAAATCTACTAGTGTACGCCCAGCCTCAGAAGGCGGCTAGAACCTCTGTCCGCTTTTTCTACATTCAGTTGTGGCCAAAAGATTGGAGAATGACACAAATATAATTTTCACAGTCTGCTGCTTCAGTGATTTTAGATCTTTTTGTCAGAGGTTTCTATGGTATACTGAAGTAGAATTACAAGCATTCCATAAGTGTCAAAGGCTTTTATTGACAATAACAATAAGTTTGTGCGAAGAGTCAATATTTCCAGTGTTGACCCTTCTTTTTTTTAAAACCTCTGCAATTCGCCCTGGCATGCTGCCAATCAACTTCTAGGCCATATCCTGACTGATGGCAGCTCATTCTTGCATAATCAATGTTTGGAGTTTGTCAGCATTTGTAGGTTTTTTTTTTTATTCACTCGCCTCTTGAGGACTGACCATAAGTTCTCAATGCGAATAAGGTCTGGGGAGTTTCCTGGCCATGGACCCAAAATTTCGAAGTTTTGTTCCCCTAACCACTTAGATATCACTTTTGCCTTATGGCAAGGTCCTCCATCATGCTGGAAAAGGCAATGTTCCTCACCAAACTGTTCTTGGATGGTTGGGAGAAGTTGCTTTCGGAGGATGTTTTTGTATCATTCTTTATTCATGGCTGTGTTCTAAGGCAAAATTGTGAGTGGGCCCACTCCCTTGGCTGAGAAGCCACCCCACACATGAATAGTCTCAGGATGCTTGGCATGACACAGGACTGATGGTAGCGCTCACCTTTTCTTCTCCAAACAAGGCTTTTTCCAGATGCCCCAAACAATCGGAAAGGGGATTCATCAGAGAAAATGACTTTACCCCAGTCCTCAGCAGTCCAATCCCTATACCTTTTACAGAAAATCAGTCTGTACCTTGATGTATTTCCTGGAGAGAAGTGGCTCATTGTTGCCCTTCCTTACACCAGGCCATCCTCCAAAAGTCTTCTCCACACTGTGCATGCAGATGCACTCACACTTGCCTGCTGCCATTCCTGAGCAAACTCTGCACTGGTGGTGCGCTGAATCAAATGTAGGAGATGATCCTGGTGCTGGCTGGATTTTCTTGGGCACCCTGAAGCCTTCTTCACAAATGCAGTGGAAATTTTTTTTATTGGATAAAGTTCATTTTCATGGCAAAGAGGGACTTTGCAATTAATTGCAATTCATCTGATCACTCTTCATACCATTCTAGAGTATATGCCAATTGCCATCATAGAAACTGAGGCAGAAGACTTTGTAAAAATGAATATCTCAAATCTTTTGGCCACGGCTGTACACTGGGGGGGTTTCAGTTTTAGGATATCAGTTCATTTGCATATCTGAAGCTTCATAACATAACATGCTGGGACGACATTGTTGACATTTTATATTTAGGCAGCCAAAAAGTTTTGAGATAGAAATGAAAAATATTGGAAGCGTTCTTATGCTTTTTAGTTTATATATAGATACATGTCATAGTTTTTTTTTTATCTCGAATAGTTAAAATGCATTTTCCATGAATTTGAATTTAGTATGCCAGTGATCCTAAACGATTTGTCAATATCAGGTGAACATCAAACCTCCAACGGCATCACCCTTCCAGAAAGCACTTTTCCTAGCCAGGTCTCTATCAGCTGTCTGGTTAGCAGACACAGCAGGAGGTGTGCGGATAAACAGCGACATCTTGAGGCGGAATCACAGTCATCAAGCGTGTAATGATAAGATATCTTGGAAAAGCCAAAATAATTTTTGCCAAGGATCAAATGGAGAAATTTATAATGCAGGAAAATACAATAAGCCCCTTCGTACAGATATTATTTACTTAGCAATGTGCATATTCTGTATCCAGCAACTGAACTGACAGAATACAGCAGTGGCTTAGTGTATTAAAATAAGTGAAGAAAGGATGTGTTGGACATAACAAGTGGGTGGTGGGAGGGGGCAGGTCAGAGATGTCCTCCATTTGCATTTAAAAGCACCCCGGTTATCCAGGTTCAGCTGCACTCTAAGAAAGCATACAGGACTTTCACACATGAAAATTGCTTTAATAATGATATAAAGCACTCTTCTACAATTTTCCCTCTTTAACATGGTCAGGACTAAAGAATAAAATAAAAAAATGATAATCTCTTTATGGTAGTATAATTTTGTAAATAGCGTTTCATGCTTCTGTTAACACTCATTCCTGTTTCTTCTTAACACCTGCTGAAAAAGGTACTGTATACAGAGCTCAGTAGCTCAAGGTGAAATATACACATAGGTGTGTAACTAACTTCTTTACCAGCTTTGCTTAGTTTTTTATAAGGGAGAGGGTGTTTAAAAGCAAAGTAGTTTTCCTGTGCTCTCTTTAGCTAACCCTTAGTGCTTATGGAATTCTTTGTCATATATGACATTTTTTTTGTAAAATAAAGGTTCACGCAAACAAGAAAAAATAAATAAAAAAATGGCTTTAAAAAACACACTATTTTTATAAACGGACACCAGACATGAAAAGAAGGAACAGTCACGTACACTTCTGAGTGTCCTGGATGCCCCCCAAAGCTGGGACGTTGAACAATGCAAATCTCATCTGGCTCTAGAAGTCAATATTTTGGACCCAGGCCCTACCTACAGCTCATCATGTTGATGGTGTAGTATAGGATTGGACTGATAGCAGCCAGGCACTCAACCACAGCAACTGTTAAGAGATTTGAAGCATACATGAACTTGTCTTCCGAGAATCTTAGGCACTCTGCCAGGTATGTGACCAGTCACACAGGCACCTGTATGCGACTGATTCTCATGTCTGGTGATGGTTTACAAGATTTAAAGTGAACATACTGTAGGTTCACCTTGAGGTCAATTCTAACAGATGCACATACAGGGGTTGGACAAAATAATGGAAACAAATATAGTAAAAGAACAAAGTCTTTACCTAATATGGTGTTGGACCGCTTTTGGCATCCAAGACAGCCTGAATTCTGGGAATTTACAAATAGAAGTCTTGGATGGTAGATAATGGAATCGGATACCACTCTTCATGCAAATACCTGGGTCACAATCATGTGCGATATCCTTTTGGTCAGCTGACCATGTCCACTGCGCCTATGCTTATCAGACGACATTTTACCGGAAACTGTATATGCCATCATAACCTTTGATACTGTACCTCGTGACACCGCAAATACGTTTTCAACTTCAGTCAGAGAGGCACCAGCAGTTTGCCCTCTTTGAAGCTTAGTTAGCTCCAACATTACGTATTACTAGCAGCACACAGTGAATGATGAAAGTGAGGCTTCCCACCGGTTAGCAATGTGTCATGCAGCAGAAGCAAAAGAATATTACTTCACTTCCGCTTTCAACTGCAACTCATGCAGTGTTTCCATATTTCTGCCCAACCCCTGTACACTGGGAGCTGCTCTACCAGTCAGAATGTTTGTGACGTAAAGCACATAATGTACTGCAACCTAATTAGCCATAGTGAAATTCAACCAGCCATTAGGTGATAGGCAGGCAATTCAACTAGCCATTAAATGGTGGGCAGGAACCCATTACCTGTATGGCTGTGCCAGGTGCAGGCATCCCGACTAGCTAATGGGCGCTGGTATGCAATCCAACAAACCAAAGGGCATCAGCAGACAACCAGAAAAAACAAAAGGCAATGGTAGGTACCCCGATCAGCGAAACAAAAATTCAACTGGCCCAAAGGCAGACACACCATATCAGAATGTCCAAGACCGCAATACCGGTGGAAGACCGTTAGACCCTTTACGAGCTGCTGAAGTCTACATTATCAATTGAAAGGAGATGCTGTACTCCGCTAAACAAGCAGAATGTTTAAGGATAGGGACAAATAACCAAAATAGCTCAAGGGCAGCGGTAGGCAGACTAAAATAAGGGTAGTAAGCGTGTCATCCAGACTTGCAGAAGGGTGGTAGCAAGACTTCCAGAAGAGCAAAGGGGTAATAGCAAGCCTTCTATAGCAGGACGACAGTGTTAGGCAACAAAACTACATTACAATAGTGAAGGTAGCGCTACTAGCACCAAAATTAAAAGAGATAACCCAAATAGTGGCTTTAATATATAATATAATTTAATAGTGGATGTAGTTGGCTGAACATAAAGAGAGGAATTCAAATAGCTGAACATAAAGAGAGGAATTCAAATAGCTGAACATAAAGAGAGGAATTCAAATAGTTTACCAATGCAATACAGATAGTCAATGGAGGCAAAACAAAAACTCAACCTGAAGAAAAGAAGGGGTCATTTTATCCACACAGTTGACCAGTAGAAGGACCCAACCGGATTTAGTAGTCCCAAGTAGTGATGGCAAAAGTCTACAGTCCCTGGGTCAATACCAGCGGCCAAATGCACTAATGTATCTAAGAAATTTAGAAGGATACAGACTCCAAAACAGACACTCCTGCTCAGCTTTTAAAAACAGCTGAACGAAATCCAACGGGTTCTTGTGGTCCCCGTGTGTATAGCAAAGTACTGAGTAGGTGGCGGTTCTATCAGATGGACAGGTTTACCAAAGAATGGGATCTGCAGATATTTAGGAGGACATATAAAACTATTTCTCTACAGGCTGAAAGAACAGTATTATCAGGCTCAATTAAAAAAAATGGTTTCCACCAAGTGGTTAGAATGTACTTGTTTTAAAAAAAATGTAAAAGCACCATAAACCGTGACCAGCAAGATTACAGGTACCATTTAAGACACAGTAAAGGTGGAGACACTAGGGTTGATTTACTAAAGTTGGAGAGTGCAAAATATGGTAACAGCTCTCCATAGAAACCAATGAGCTTCCAGGTTTTATTGTCAAAGATTAATTAAACAAGAGGAAGTTAGAAGCTGATTGGCTACCATGTAGTAAATCAACACCAGTTACTCAGGGGTAGCCAAAGATTAGGTACGAAATTTATGACTACATTTGAATGGCAGGAAAGTTGAGTAAAATCATAACCCACGACATGAAGGACAAAGACGCACACTAGAAAATGCAGGCACGCACACCAAGAGACCACTGGTGCGGCCTCATCGATCACTTTGCGCGGTTAAGCGTAAAAAAGTCGAACCGTTCCCATACCATAGAATGGTCTATCGTGCTGGCAGCCAACTTCATGCACAATACGAACTAAAGGCTTCTGAAGGAGTAAGAACTTCAGGTCGGCCATCTTATGTCTTCCGCTTAGAGGTCCTGTTGATTCCCAGCAGTAATACAGTCTATAGCGATGATTAATTGTCCCTTCTGTGCCGCTAAAGAAACCGGCGCACATAAATATCACTGGTAAGCCGGGGGGGAAATGAGAACCGCGTTGCCGGGTTACCGTTGCAGACCAGATGGACTCCGCCATTCCCATGAAAATGCGTCCAAAATGGAAGATTTGAAGAAACCCGTAAGAAAAGCCAAATTTAGTTACTTTAAAAAGGTACATAAAAAAACTGAACCTAACTGGAACAAAAAAAAAAAAAAAAAACTCGACTGCCTAGGCCAAAACAGATTCCCAACAGCGTGTTAATGAAGCGCAGCTTGACGGTGTCATGAGATGACGAATTGCATAGCCATCAGTCTTGCGAGGGCCATCTGTTACAGGATGAAAGCGGCTTGAGACAGGATTGGGGATGGAGAGGGGACAGTGTCACTAGAAAGTTATACCCCTGAAGCATCAGGAAGCCATGTGAATGCTAGCCATGCGTTCCGAAAACAAGGAGATACTGCATCATCGTGGCAGCATGGACAAAGCGCCAGTTCTGTTTGTTGTTGTTTTGGGTTTTTTTTTTGTGTTTACTGTGAGACACATAGAAAGATGGTCTTAATAGGACAGAGGCATCAGTCAATGACTGCAACTTCATTCACACTTTCCATCCGACCCCATCCATCTTCCGGGCAAAAGCGATGACAGCGGACAATTCAACACCTCTCCTCCTCCTCCGTCCCTGGCATACCAAGACAACAAAGTTCCACTAAGAAAGAGCGAAGCTTCAGAGGGTCCTGCTCTACTGCTGCCATCTCGGTGCCCGTCTTTCATCTGTACATGCATTCAACACAGGGGGATTGTAACTAAAAGTTAATATTTTCTGAAGCGTTGGACCAAAAAAAAGAAAAGCAGAAGCCACCTGGACAGCTGTAAGGACAGCTACTTTCTACAACTATCCTCCCATCTACTGAACCAAGGCTGGATACCAGGCTGGGGGAAAGAAAGAAATATATTGCATCCCTTTTCCTGGAAGGCTGCCCAGTTCACATTCCGTGATAACCCATCGCAGCTTTAATTCATGTTGTCTATTGGAATCGCCAATTCTTTGTCCCCAACCGCTCAGGGGTGACCTTTAGGCTACGTGTAAATTATTTCCTTTAAGACACCGATTACAATTTGAGTAAACGACACAGTTACCTCAAAAGGAAAAGTCGGATTACAAATTTATTTTACCATCATCCACCTGTCCATCATGGAACACTTTCTAGTGACATCACTGTTCTCATAACCTAGGTTGTAACTTACAGGAGTAAAAACATACATTCTATGACACAGTAGTGACATCACTACTACCAAACATATGGTATATGATACAGAAGTGACATCACTACTACCAAACATGATATATGATACAGGAGTGACATCACTACTACCAAACATATGGTATATGATACAGGAGTGACATCACTACTACCAAACATATGGTATATGATACAGGAGTGACATCACTACTACCAAACATATGGTATGTGATACAGAAGTGACATCACTACTACCAAACATGATATATGATACAGGAGTGACATCACTACTACCAAACATATGGTATATGATACAGGAGTGACATCACTACTACCAAACATATGGTATATGATACAGAAGTGACATCACTACTACCAAACATATGGTATATGATACAGGAGTGACATCACTACTACCAAACATGATATATGATACAGGAGTGACATCACTACTACCAAACATATGACATGATACAGGAGTGACATCACTACTACCAAACATATGGTATGTGATACAGGAGTGACATCACTACTACCAAACATGATATATGATACAGGAGTGACATCACTACTACCAAACATATGACATATGATACAGGAGTGACATCACTACTACCAAACATATGACATATGATACAGGAGTGACATCACTACTACCAAACATATGGTATATGATACAGGAGTGACATCACTACTACCAAACATATGACATATGATACAGGAGTGACATCACTACTACCAAACATATGACATATGATACAGGAGTGACATCACTACTACCAAACATATGACACATGATACAGGAGTGACATCACTACTACCAAACATATGGTATATGATACAGGAGTGACATCACTACTACCAAACATATGGTATGTGATACAGGAGTGACATCACTACTACCAAACATGATATATGATACAGGAGTGACATCACTACTACCAAACATATGACATATGATACAGGAGTGACATCACTACTACCAAACATATGACATATGATACAGGAGTGACATCACTACTACCAAACATATGGTATATGATACAGGAGTGACATCACTACTACCAAACATATGACATATGATACAGGAGTGACATCACTACTACCAAACATATGACATATGATACAGGAGTGACATCACTACTACCAAACATATGACACATGATACAGGAGTGACATCACTACTACCAAACATATGGTATATGATACAGGAGTGACATCACTACTACCAAACATATGGTATATGATACAGGAGTGACATCACTACTATCCAAATCTTTAGAATATGATACAGGAGTGACATCACTAGTACCCAAACATACGTTATATGATAAAGGAGTGACATCACTAGTACCCAAACATACATTATATAATACAGGAGTGACATCACAACTATCCAAATCTTTAGTATTTAATCAAGAGTGACATCACTACTATGCAAACTTGCATCCAATGATACAGGAGTGATATCACTACTATCAAAACATATAAAGTGTGATATAGGAGTGACATCTCTACTACACAAACATACATTCAATGATACAGGAGTGACATCACTACTATCCAAATCTTTAGTATATGATACAAGAGTGACATCACTACTACACAAACATACATTCAATGATGCCGGAATGACATCACTACTATCCAAATCTTTCATATTTGATACAGGAGTGACATCACTACTACACAAACATACATTCAGTGATAAGTGCGGAAGTGTACCAATCCATATAACCATTTAAAAAAAACAGTTACATTTCTGGCACGTGCCGGGAATGCAACTCTTCCATTGGTTGTTCTCTCAACCAAACTGTCAATCCATCCAATGGCTGATGTCATAATTGATCACATGTGCAGCATCATGGCAGTTGTAGATTACAGGCGGTCCCTGGGTTACAAACAAGATAGGGACTGTAGGTTTGTTCTTAAGTCGAATTTGTTTGTAAGTCGGAACAGGTATATTTTTTTAAGTTTAGCTCCAGCCAAAAAAATAATTTTCAAGTATTATGGATAGCATAGGGAAGGGTAACACCCCTGTGCCATTTGTTTTTCTGTCTGTACCCCTGTTCAGAAGATTTCACCTCACTTTCTGTCACTATGACAATTGGATTTTGAAAATTTCGGGTTGTTGTGGAGACAAGGATTAGTGATAAAGGTTCAGTGGAGACACATTTTTCCCATGAGAACTCTTACAGGAGTGAATTTCCCTTTCTACAGGTAGATTTCTCCTCACTTCCTGCTGTCTCCCTCCGTTTGTAAGTAGGAGTCGTTTGTAAGTCAGATGTTTGTAACTAGGGGACCGCCTGTAAAGTGCAACTCCACTTGAGGAAACAAAACATTCCCCTCTGGGTGATCTCTGTACATTGCAGGGATTTTAACAACCTTTGTTGCAGATTCCTACCTTTTGTTATTCCGAAGAAATCATTGTTTGTTCCTCAGTGCTGAGTGGGTCAAATGGGAGTGGTTTCATAATTATCTATCAGCTGTAGCAGCTGCGGGGTTCCAATGAGGAAATCTGCTGGGCCTGCATCCCTTTAGACGTATTCCTATTGGGAGTATCTCACCAAAAATTACATTTATGTTGCAGGGGATGCCAGAAATCTGACTTGTATCTTAGTGCAGACTTCTAGGAAAATTGGTGAGGCAATCACACAAACAGGAAATTATGTTTCTGGGGGTGTGGTCAGTATACATTATGTCTACAGAACAGACCCAGGCGGCCATATTGCATTTTCAGAAAATTACAACAGCTGCAGATTGTAAAGGAAAGGTAAAGCCATAGGAGGGTTTACTTCCACTTTAAAGGATAAGTTTCTGAACATGTTACACTCATATTTAGGGTGTAACCTGTAACATGGTCAGCATCTACCCCCCTTCCCACCCCTCCTTGTGACAGGGGGCCTTCTCTTTACAGGCTCCTAAAAAAAAAAAAAAAAATATATATATATATATATATATATATATATATATATATATATATATTAATAATAATTATAATAAATGCATATTTGTTTACATTTCTAAAAAAATATATATATTTTTTTATTATTAATAATAATTATAATAAATGAATATTTTTTTACCTGCAAAAAAAAAAAAAAAAATGTGCATTTATTATTATTATTTTTTTTTTTTGTAAAGGTGAATTTATCCTTTTAATACCTCATTTTAAGGTTTTTTTTTTTTAAGGTCGGGTTGCCAGCCAGCAGACAACAAATAAAAAGATAATTAAATGAAATGATTTCTTTAGTGCATAACATGCGCCTGTATGTTGGCTATACGCCCAGTTGGCAATTTTGGGGTGCCGTCACCCTTTCTTTGTCCCCATGTATTATGTGTATAAAGGACGATACCCCACATATTTTCCTGGTGAGAACAGACTGCCCTGTGCCGGGAATACGATTTTTAATGCCTCGTGTGGAATGATATGCTCTGCACTGAATGGAATTGTTTTGTTTATTATTATGCAGTTAACACTTGGTAATTGGCTCTGGCTTTGTGTGTGGTTTATAGATTAGAAGAAAGTCAAACAAATAAAACACAATGAATGAGATCATTAGACGGTTTTGATGGTTCTCAGCTGGCGGCATTCATAAACGGAGGTCACTGTACAGTTCGTACACAATAAAGAGTCAGCGGTCGGGATTCATAAGACTGGGGGCCTGCGCCAGGTCCCCAGACAGCAGGCTCAGCAAAATATCCACCCCCCCCCAGGCTACGGATTCCTCCCCACCCGTCACTGGGTCACAACTCTACATGAGCAGTAGAAAAATACAAATGTAGGGCTTTTACCTGCTGGGGGGTATGTCTAGCTCCACCAGACGTAAGGGCAGCTACTATACATGCCACCTCCCACTTTGGTGGGTCATTTTTAGGGATATGCAAACTGTGGCCCTCCAGCTGTTGCAAAATTACAAGTCCCATCATGCCTCTGGGTTTCATGCTTGTGGCTGTCAGAGTCTTGCTTTGCATCATGGGACTTGTAGTTCTGCAACATCTGGAGGGCCACAGTTTGCATATCCCTGCTTTATAATATAAAGCTACCATGTATTGAATGCCTAACAATTCCCAGACAATAGTGCACAGGTAGAAAAAGCTAGCATTGCACAATTCTCATCACGTGATCACAATAGGTTCATTTACATATGCAATCCTCTCTGAAGAGTTTCACAATCAGATTGCTCTTCAGAGAGTAAGGTGTTACATCGCCTACTCACTGCCTACTTTAACCCCTTGGTTCCTGCACTAGTGAGCCACACTGCACGCAGCCATGGGGTGCTAGGAGAACAGCCTCAATCATTTTAATGGGTCAAGTTCTGCAGGCACTACGCACATCAAAAGCAATGGGGGGGTATAATTTTAGCTGCAGCATGTCAACACCCCTGGCCGCTGCCTCTGCAGCTAAAGGGGGGCAGTAGTTGGGGAGCAGTAGAGGCACGGCTCAGCTGCAGTGTTTACCACCCCACCTTCCCAACCTCATCTGTAAATGGCCCCAAGATGGGATTCACATTGTTTCAGTGCGTTGCATTAAAGGGCCCCCGACGCCAGACCATTCATTTCACCTGAAAACTTCCCATGAGATTAGATGTGCATCCATCATATTTTATGCTTGATATTTACCTGTAAAAGCCTCCCTTGTGTGGACATCCCATCCTCCTGGGCAATACCATTTTGGATGTCATGTCAGCAGCCCCAGCAGGCTCAGAACTGTCAATCAAGTAACACTCTTAGGCTGGGTCCAAACAGGTCTGATGCAAATTTCCCCTCTGTTTTCACTAGAAATTTCCTAAGCAGCTGTTCAGCTGTGAATTAGATGCGGTTCAGATGCAAATTTTTGGAGTGTATTTAACATTAGATGGTTGTTAAGGAGCGGGCTTGGAAGCCGGCCGCCGCATCCTTAACAATAGATGACTCATCAGCTGTTAGCAGCAGTTCCCCCACAAGGGGGTGGTGCCACCAGGTGACGTCACCGGGTGGCCCCTCCCCTTACCTATTTAGGAACTGTCACAAGGCGGAGCAGGCATTCTGTGGTAGTCTTCGTACCGGGCGGAGTTTTTTTTCTTTTTTTTAAGTCTGGCGGGCATCATGATTGAAGATGGATCTACATCAGGGGACTTTGTTTTTTATTATTAATAAGAGAGCTGTCAAAGTGGGGTTTTATTTATTTTTGACACTTTTTTGGTAAATGCATAGGGGAACTATGTACCCCATACATATTTACATATGGGGGGTGGGATCTGGGGGCCCTCTTTTTAAAGGGGGCTTTCGTATTCCGATAAACCCCCTGCCCGCAGACCCCAACAACCACAGTCCAGGGTTGTGGGGAAGAGGCCCTTTTCCCCATCAACATGGGGACAAGGTGCTTTGGGGCGGGGGCTATGTTGTATATGGCTACAAGTTCACCCTTTAATTAACATTCCTCCATACATTACCAAGCACAGTGATCCATGAACAATACTACTGTACAAAAAGTGAACCTCACTGCTCAGTGTTTTCCTTGATGGAGGCTCTGAAATAAGGAAGCAAAACCCTGCCTCCACTCAGACACTAGGGTCATTGGTTCGAATCCCAACCACAGCACTACCTTCCTGGAGTTTGCATGCTCTCCCTGTGCCTGTATGGGTGTACTCCAGTTTTTTCCCACTCCAAAGACATGCTGGTAGGTTACTAGTGCCTGTCTAAATTGGCCCTAGTATGTATGAATGTGAGTTAGGGAGCTTAAATTGTAAGCTCCCTGATGTGAGCAGGGACTGATGTGAATATACAATATAGATGTAAAGTGCCGTGTACACTTTATGGGTTATACACCGACCTTTAATAAATAAAATAAATAGTTTTAGCTAGCTCACATTAAAGTGATTGTAAAGGCTCAAGATTTTTTTTTTACCTACATGCACTCTATGCATGAAAGTAAAAAATCTGTGTGCAGCAGCTCCCCCAGCCCCCCTAATACTTATCTGAGCCCCATCTTGATCCAGCGATGTGCATGAGAACAGAAGCTCTCCTAGCTCTCTTCCTCCTCATTGGGTGAGACAGCAGCGGGGGGCCATTGGCTGCCACTACTGTCAATCACAGCCAGTGAGCCAATGAGGATGGAACAGAGGCGGGACCAAGCCAAACTCTGCGTGTGAATGGACACACAGAGCAGCGGCTTGGCTTGGGTGCCCCCATAGCAAGCTGCTTACTGTGGGGGCACTCAGCAGGAGGGAGGGGCCAGGAGCAGGGGACCTGAGAAGAGTTGGATCGAGGGATGCTCTGTGCAAAACCATTGCACAGAGCAGGTAAGTATAACATGTTATTTTTAAAATAAAAAAAAATCTGCCTTTAATATCGCTTTAAAGTGATTGTTAAGGATCAATTTTTATTTTTTTTTAACAACAACAAACATGTCATGCTTACCTGCTATGTGTAATAGTCTTGCCCAGAGCAGTCCCGATTCTTATCTTCGTGGGTGCTCCACGCTACTCTCCCACTGAGTGTCCCCAGAGCAAGCAGGCTGCTATGGGGGCACTCGTGTATGCTTGCTTCTGAGCCATCTATGTGTGCCCATTGACACACACGCAGTGTGGCTCGGCCCTGTCCCCCCACTCCCTCCTCACTGACTGTAATTGACAGCAGCAGGAGCCAATGAGGAGGGAGAGAGCTCTCGTGCGCAGACTGGGCTCAGGTAAGTATAAATCTTTTTGGGTGCTCCACGCTCCTCTCTCCCACTGGGTGTCCCCAGAGCAAGCAGGCTGCTATGGGGGCACTCCTGTATGCTTGCTTCTGAGCCATCTATGTGTGCCCATTGACAAACACACAGTGTGGCTCGGCCCTTTTCCCCCACTCCCTCCTCACTGGCTGTAATTGACAGCAGCGGAAGCCAATGAGGAGGGAGAGAGCTCTCGTGCGCAACGCTGGATCAAGACTGGGCTCAGGTAAGTTTAAAGTATAAATCTTTTTGGGTGCTCCACACTCATCTCTCCCACTGGGTGTCCCCAGAGCAAGCAGGCTGCTATGGGGGCACTCCTGTATGCTTGCTCCTAAGCCATCTATGTGTGCCCATTGACACACACACAGTATGGTTAGCCCTGTTCCTCCACTCCCTCCTCACTGGCTGTAATTGACAGCAGCGGGAGCCAATGAGGAGGGAGAGAGCTCTCGTGGGCATCGCTGGATCAAGACTGGGCTCAGGTAAGTATAAAGTATAAATCTTTTGGGTGCTTCATGCTCCTCTCTCCCACTGGGTGTCCCCAGAGCAAGCAGGCTGCTGTGGGGGCACTCCTGTATGCTTGCTCCTGAGCCATCTATGTGTGCCCATTGACACACACACAGTGTGGCTCGGCCCTGTTCACCCACTCCCTCCTCAATGGCTGTAATTGACAGCAGCGGAAGCCAAAGAGGAGGGAGAGAGCTCTCGTGCGCATCGCTGGATAAAGACTGGGCTCAGGTAAGTTTAAAGTATAAATCTTTTTGGGTGCTCCACGCTCCTCTCTCCCACTGGGTGTCCCCAGAGCAAGCAGGCTGCTATGGGGGCACTCCTGTATGCTTGCTCCTGAGCCATCTATGTGTGCCCATTGACACACACAGTGTGGCTCGGCCCTGTCCCCCACTCCCTCCTCACTGGCTGTAATTGACAGCAGCGGAAGCCAAAGAGGAGGGAGAGAGCTCTTGTGCACATCGCTAGATCAAGACTGGGCTCAGGTAAGTATAAGGGGGGGGGGGGGGCTGGACTGCATTTAGAACCTTCTGCCTTTAGAACTAAGCATCTTTTTTGCGTTAGTTGAAGATTTAAAGTTGTAGAGTCTCTAGTACATTTGGCATGCCCTGTTGTCGTTCCTCTGCTTGCCGCGTACAGAGCTTGTACTAGCCGTGGACAATCGAAAGGCCTTACAAGCCTCTTCCAATTCTCTGCTGTAAGTTTGGCAGCCCTGAGATCCCAGTTATATGTTCGCCCGCTCCCTTGTCGAGCATTAAAAAGCCTTAGAAGCGCACAAAATCACCCAATGCCCGGGTAAAAGTCATATAAATGTTGTAGCACGAAAAAGGTCATCCTTGTATTTTTACTTTTTTTTAAGAAAGGCGTTGCACAACAGCGTCAGTTTCCTCCGTATACATCACTGCAAAGGCTGAAGAGCCAAGCTGACAGGCCTAAAAGGCAAGAACCAGGTCTCTGGCGTCTAATCCTCTCAAGTCTTATTTCAGGACCCCCCCTCCTCCCCATTCCTTCTCACCATCTTCCCTCTCTCTCCTTGAGACCTTACGGGCCCTCAGTCACACATCTTAAAAGAGAAACAAAACACAAAACAACAAAGGCTTACTTGTCTTAAGTCGATGAAGGCCAATTGCAGTGTGTCCCCTTGGAACCCAGGCACTGGTCCGGATTTGGCAAAACCTGTGGGAAAGAAAAGGCCATGAAAAGCGCTTTTAAACAACCATGGACAGGAAGATTGGCAGACGGATGACAGCGAGGACAAGGGAGGCTGGGGGAGAGGAGGAACGGGCTTCTAAGGAGCCATGTCTCCAGGCCTTCACGCTCTTTGTCTGCTCTTCAAAATTTGTGTCATCAAAACGCCATTAATTCCAGGGTCCTGACAGCGAAAAAAACTGTACTAACTCAACCCGAAATCTATTCCCATGGACCACTCCGAGTTACGTGCTATTTGTTTGGTCAATGGAACAACTCGACGGAAAGAAAAAAAAAGGGAGATGGCTGGAGGTGGGGGTGGCATTGTCTGGGATCGAAGGATAAAGAAAAAAAAAAAATGAAAAAAAAGTTTTTGTTTTTCTGTCTCTATTTTCTTGCCATCTTTTCACAATAAAATCTTCGGCTGTGAAAAAAAAAAAATAAAGTTCCTTTTTGCTTTTGGGAAACCTTTGTATATCGCAGGTCACTGAAAGAATTTTGCGATTTCATGCCTGTCACCTCAACCCGTGAGTGTTTATCAATAATAAATAACTGTGTAAAGCATCGGGGGGAACATATACTTCCATTATCTGTTACGGTGCATTAGGTGCCGGGCTCCCGCGCTCAGTGGCCCTATTGACTCGAAGACTGGGAGTCTCTCTAAGAGGATTACATGGTCTCTGCTGTAATATTATGGGCAGTGGGGATAAAAGGGGCGCACTCTATGCATAGTACAGTGTGATGTCCTCTGAGACCCAGCACCGTGCCACCTTCTCATCACATTCCATGGGTGAGAAACTCAACGCCGTCCGCCGGGCGAGGCGGCACAGACGCGCATTTTGTCGGGTTTAGGAGTCACTTCTTAGCGTCTGTAAACACAGCGAGAATTAGTGCTGCTGTTTGATTGGCGGCGCCGAGTTGGGTATAAAGGCCTAGTTCCTCGGCTCTACGCCTGATCCTTCAATTCAATTGGTTACCGAAGCTCTGATGAGGCAGGACAATGGATGGGAAGTGTACACAGGTGTCGGGCGGGACAGCAATTCATACACAGAGAGGAAATGTCTACATCGCACTGTACTATACAAATCAATGAGACCCTTATACGCCGTGCATTAGCACGCCTTTCAATCTTGGCACAATTAGCAACTGTGCCGGCAGATACCAAAAGAACCAGAAGCGCTCGAACGATAATTACAGAGCGCAACCTCCAACTGTATATCTTTAAAGCTGAACTCCAGCTTTGCCATTACTCTTGCACAGTTGTACTGGCTCCTTTCCTGGACTGAAATGGCTTACTCAGATTTCACTGCACACTGTGAGCTTTTCACAATGGGCATTAGAAGCTGCAGTAAGTCAGATAGAGTCTGCCTCATTTCCTGGCTAGAGGACGTCCAGCATGATCTAGTCCTTTCCTCCTCCAGTCTGACTGTCCCTAGGAGCTTCTTTTGTGGGATTTATATTAATAGGCCCACACATGTTGTAAAGTACTGCAAAGATTACATTTTTGACCTACCGTAAAATCTATTTCTCTGATCTTCATTGACGGACACAGCTCCTGATCTTCACAACCATTGGGTTATACTGCCCCCTACAGCAGTAGGACACTAGGAAGAAAAAAAATCTGGCTACGCCTATGGGCAGTCCCAGGGGGTATACTCCCTCTCCCTGCTATAGGTACTCAGTTTTGTTACAAGCAGTGTCAGAAGAATTACAATTCCAAAGAGGGGTGGGTGCTGTGCCTGTCAATGAACATCAGAGAAATGGATTTTACGGTAAGTCAAAAATCCCATATTCTCTTTCGTTCATTGACGGACACCCAAAGCAGTGTTAGACATGAACGTGGGAACACCAAAAAAATTCCCCAGGCTAAACAGTAGCCAACCAGGCAACAGGAGCTCAACTAAAACTGGAGCCCACCTGAAAAAAACAATACACCCTCAAAGAGGATCAAGTCCTCTAAACAGCAGCCTGCATAACCTTGCGGCCAAAAGAAGCATTCGCAGAATCCAACACATCCACTTTATAGAACTCTGTGAAACCTCCTTGCAAATCTGCATCACTGGCGCCTGATGACAGAAGGCCCAGGAGGTACTGAGTGCCAGAGTAGAGTGTGCGCCTTGACAGGGAAAGGAGGAACCTGACCCTTGATGGAATAGGCCTGAATCACCATCTGTCTGATCCATCTGGAAATGGTCGCAGAGGAAGCGGACAACCCTTTCCGAGGCCGATCTGCAAGCACAAATAGGGAGTCAGACTTCCTAAAAGACTCCGTAGCTGACAGGTATGCCCTAATTGCCCGGACCACATCCAAGGCATGCAAGGCAATTTCGTTCGGATGTTTCAGCCTGGGACACAGCGAAGGCAACACATTGTCTTTGTTCAAATAAAAATCAGAGGTAACCTTTGGGAGGAACGACGGACAAGGGCGAAGAACCACCTTATCTCTCTGAATCACCAAGTAAGGTGAATGACAGGACAGCGCCGCCAGTTCTGACACGCTGCACGCAGAGGTGGTGGCCACCTACTGAGACAGCGTAAGTGTCAGAAAGGACATTCCAGCAGACAGAATGGCTCTTCTAGACAGCTTCCTGTGCACAGGCTAACCCGTATTCCTATTCATGCTAACAGAAATTGAGCAAGTATTCGTGCACGCAGATACACGAATAATCGTGCACATGGCGAATGCCTATTACTCACGGGCGCGCATCTGTTGCTCATATTGGCGCCAATGGGGCTATTTAAAGTCTGTGCTGTGGTTCAGTGCTGTCTTGTCTACAGTGTTCCCGTGTATACCTGCTACCTGTAAATCTGCATCTGACTACTGTTACCGACCCGGCTTGCCTTGACTTCCCCTGAACTCTGCCTGCATTGATCCCAGTTTACCTTTGACCACGCTTCTGTCTACACATCTGCACCTGATTCGTCTGCCTGTGAATGATCCCGTTTGTCTGACTCTGCTCTTGTCTCTACTCTGCTGGACTGCCTGCTGCTAGCCCCTGCCTATGTGCCACTGGTGTCCATCTGGCATTCCTGCTCCGATGCAACCTTCTGACGGTCTAAGCCTGCTCCTGTCTCCTGCTCCGTGGTGTCCATACAGCACTTCTGCTCCGCTGCAGTTCACTGACGGTCTTCCCCTGCTTGATCCTGACAGTCCCTCCGGCACAGCTGCTATCAAGACCGAAAGGCACTTGTGCCACTCTGCACTCCTATGCTACCTGTCTGCTCTATCAGGGGCCCTGAGTCAGAAGTGTAAGAGAGGCCTTCCTCACCGTATCAGGCTCTTCTACCAGGTACTGTGACAGTAAGTAAGGGAATTTCCCAAAGGTTTTTAAAGGGAGGCTTCTGGAGGACCGAAAGCACCAAATTGAGGTCCCAAGGCGGCAACGGAGCCTGCACTGGAGGAACCAAATGTCGGACACCCTGAAGAAAGGTATGCACCAGGGAGTGTGTGGCCAAGGGTAGTTGGAAGAAGACCTTAGATACCTTACAGCTGGGCCAATGTAACCATATCTCAAACATCCATACCTGGAATTCTTCTTTAGGCCCATTTCACACTCGTGCGACCTAAAAGTCACGTGATTTTGACTGGACTTGAAGCAATGCCTATGTCTATGGACCTCAAAATGCATTAAAATCAGACCAAAGTAGTGCAGGGACTACATTGACATTATTGCGACTTGAAGTCGCACATATATGAACGGTACTCATGGGGTACGACTTCTCATGCGACTTTGCAGTCCCAACTCGTAGGACAAGTGGCACAAGTGTGAAATGGGGCCTATAAGTGGCTGTAAATCCTTACATATACCAAGTCAAGTGAATGGCCTCAGAGATGAAACAAGTCCTTCTACATAAGTTGTATCTGTTTATCTGCAGTATTCTCTTCTCTACATCCATTCAAAGTGCAACATTTATAAAGCTTGTTTGAGCTTTCAAAAAGTAGGGGGGCGGGAAGCTTAAATTACACTCTGCAGATGTCAGAGAGCTGATTAGAGGGGAGGGGAGGGACACCCCTCCCGCTCTCACACAAGAACAGAACTGAGGCTGTCAGTCACAGGCTGTGTGCTGGAGCTACCTCCCCTGTCACTTCTTTTCTCTTGGTTTCAGGAAAGCTTGTCAGAAGAGATTCATGCTGATAGCATCCTGTATTGAATTACATTGTAACTGTACTGCCTGCCCTTGTGTTGTAAAGCGTTGTGCAAACTGTTGACGCTATATAAATCCTGTATAATAATAATAGCAGAGGAAGGAGGCAGCAGACAGAAATTACACTTCGTGCTCTGGACTGAGACAAGTACACACTATAGAGGAATATGATTTGTTCACATTTCATGTCTGACGTTTACAACCACTTTAACCACTTAAGGACCGCCCGCCGCAGTTATACTGCAGCAGGCTGGCCCTCCTGTGCAAACCGCCGTAGGTATACGTCGGTCGCGCGCCTGCAGCTAGGGGAAGAGCTCCTGCCCCCACTCAGCAGCGGGGACTCCAATGCACGGGGCAGGCGGCTCCGATTGTGGCCTGACACCCGCGATAGCTCCCCGCTGAGAGAGAAGAACGGTCAGCTATTATAAACACAGCTGACAGTTTTCTCTCTGGAATGATCACAGTGTTCCTGTGATCCTTCTATATAGGATCACAGGTCTTTGTGTTCATTCCACAAGCCCCGCCCCCATACAGTTAGAAACACGCCCCTAGGTACATATTAAACCCTTTGAGCGCCCCTGGGTTAACCCCTTCCCTGCCAATGGCATTATTACAGTAACAGTGGATATTTTTAGCACTGATTACTGTAGTAATGTCACTGGACCCCCCAAAAGTGTCAAAAATGTCAGTTAGATGTCCGATCTGTCCGCTGCAATGTCGCAGTCCCGCAAAAAATCGCAGATCGCCGCCATGACTAGTAAAAAAAAAAACCCAAAATGATAAAAATTACAACTCTTTCCCGTAGTTAGTAGACGAGATAACGTTTGCGCAAACCAATCAAAATACACTAATTGCGATTTTTTTTACCAAAAATATGTAGTAGACAACAAATTGGTCTAAAATGTTAAAAAATTTTGATTTTTAAATTTTTTTTTTTGGGAGTGTCATATAGCAGAATGTGAAAAATAGTTGTTTTTTTTTTTCAGAATTGTCGCTCTATTTTTATTCATAGCGCAAAAAATAAAAATCGCAGAGGTGATCAAATACGACCAAAAGGAATCTCTCTTTGTGGGAAAAAAAGGACATCAATTTTATTTGGGCACAGCGTCGCACGACCGCGCAATTGTCCATTAAAGTAACGCAGTGCCAAATTGCAAAAAATTACCTGGTCATTAAGGGGGAAAATCTTCTGGTCCAGAAGTGATTAAAATAGATGAAAAGTCAATCAGTAAATCTGCAGTTTTTATTAAAATAATACCTGGTGATCCCGCCATGAAGGCCCTTGTTCAGGCACTTCCTGTTATAGGGTAATAGTGCCCCATTTTTGTGGCTGGATTGCCACCTTTCACGTTTAGACACACAGACATGGTCTGCTGTTGTCGCCATCAGGAAACCCACCCTGATAAACGCTACGCAGCCATCTCTGATGTGCAGGAATTGGCTGCAAAGTGGAAGCAAGAGATCATTGTGATGCAACAAGGGGTGAAAAGGGTGAGAAGTATTTTATTTTAGTGGAAACAAGTGGCAGTTGTTAATGAAACGCACTTACCGGGCATCACTACTACTGAAGAAGCCGAGACTACATATGGCCTCTCCAGTGTACATATTACAAAGCAAAACTTTCATGACACGCACACCCCCCCGATAAGACCATACACGGCAATCTGCTCTCCTTTACAATCAGTCAGCTGCTCCCTGGCAGAAATAGCACCACGGTCACAGGACATCCGAAGGCATCTTACAGCTGGACTCAATGAGCCACTGGCCCCTTTCACCGTCTGCATAATAGATGGACTTCCCCTTTAATAACCCCCCCTTCCAGCAAGGCTGCAGTCTGTAAATCTTTAAACAAGTAGATTACAAGACAGAAGCTGCCAAACAACAAAACCTGCCGCTTCCCACAGGAAAAGAAATCAGAGTTTTATCCGGGGCTCCTATTCAGAGCTGCCTGCATGCCTGACAGTGATGGATGGACAGCAATCCGTCATCCTCCCTGGGATGAGGGTGGCAGCGCAGGTCTTGGCTGGGCGGCAGAGGTCAGGCCCCCTGCTGGTCAGGTTGTCGGCACCTGCTCTTTAGTGTCTCAGGCCCGGACTAACATTTTTACAAGCATTTAATTAGAGGTGCTTAATCCCACCATGGCAGGTTCCCCTAGCTCCATCGGAGATTCCTCTACTTACAGACCTCCAACAAATGGGTGATATTATACATGGAGGGTGCAATATATGGGGGTGTAGGCAAAACGGGGGCCTGAGTAAATATAAGGAGGGAAGCCCCCTGCTGGTCAGGTTGTCGGCACCTGCTCTTTAGTGTCTCGGGCCCGGACTAACATTTTTACAAGCATTTAATTAGAAGCGCTTAATCCCACCGTGGCAGGTTCCCATAGCTCCATCCAGTGTCACCGGAGATTCCTCTACTTACAGACCGCCAACAAATGGGTGATATGATACATTGAAGGTGCAATATATGGGGGTGTAGGCAAAATGGGGGCCTGAGTAAATATAAGGAGGGGGGGCCCCCTGCTGGTCAGGTTGTCGGCACCTGCCTTTAGCGTCTCGGGCCCGGACTAACATTTTTACAAGCATTTAAACAGAGGCGCTTAATCCCACCATGGCAAGTTCCCCTAGCTCCATCGGAGATTCCTCTACTTACAGACCTCCAACAAATGGGTGATTTGATACACAGAAGGTGCAATATATGGGGGTGTAGGCAAAATGGGGGCCTGAGTAAATATAAGGAGGGGGGGGCCCCTGCTGGTCAGGTTGTCGGGACCTGCTTTTTAGTGTATCAGGCCCGGACTAACATTTTTACAAGCATTTAATTAGAAGCGCTTAATCCCACCGTGGCAGGTTCCCCTAGCTCCCTCCAGTGTCACCGGAGATTCCTCTACTTACAGACCTCCAACAAATGGGTGATATGATACATTGAAGGTGCAATATATGGGGGTGTAGGCAAAATGGGGGCCTGAGTAAATATAAGGAGGGGGGCCCCCTGCTGGTCAGGTTGTCGGCACCTGCCCTTTAGCGTCTCGGGCCCGGACTAACATTTTTACAAGCATTTAAACAGAGGCGCTTAATCCCACCATGGCAGGTTCCCCTAGCTCCATCGGAGATTCCTCTACTTACAGACCTCCAACAAATGGGTGATAGGATACATAGAAGGTGCAATATATGGGGGTGTAGGCAAAATGGGGGCCTGAGTAAATATAAGGAGGGGGGGCCCCCTGCTGGCCAGGTTGCCGGCACCTGCTCTTTAGTGTCTCGGGCCCGGACTAACATTTTTACAAGCATTTAATTAGAGGTGCTTAATCCCACCGTGGCAGGTTCCCCTAGCTCCCTCCAGTGTCATCGGAGATTCCTCTACTTACAGATCTCCAACAAATGGGTGATATTATACATAGGAGGTGCAACATATGAGGGTGTAGGCAAAACGGGGGCCTGAGTAAATATAAGGAGGGGGCTTCATATAGACTGCAATCCAGCTCACTGCACCTGCTGCCACTTGTGAGGATGAGGACCTTGGGCACTTGCCTAGTTTGCCCCCTACCCCCCAGATGCTAGACTTGATTGACCAGTAAATTATGCTTAGAAGAACCCTGTTGCTAAATGTAAAAGTCTATTTTTTATTATTATTATACGTGATTTATATAGTGCAGACTGTTTACGCAGCGCTTTACAAAATAAGGGCAGATAGTACAATTACAATACAGTAGGAATCAGAGAGCCCTGCTCATTAGAGCTTGCAATCTAAGGAGGTTAAAAAAAAACTGCTTCCTGTACAGAAAAGATCTAAAGTTTTAATAGACTTCAATGCCAAAAGTTAGGGATGCACCGATACCCTTTTTTTTACCGGCGAGTATGAGTACTGATACTTTTGGTACCAATACTATGCGGAGCGATTTGCGTCCCCTACAAAATGAAGGGGCGCAAATCGCATTGCAAAGAATTGCATGCGAGGTGAACAGGAATGCTTGTGCGATTCCTGTCCAAATTGCACACGGTTTCCCGCACCTCTCCTGTGTGAACCCAGGCTTTTCATAGGAAACCTATCTGCATGATGGGTTTGGGCTTGGGCTCCTCCTGCCTCTCCAATGACTTCGTTCCCCACATTTTCAGTGGCTCACCCTCCCAGCCTCCAGTGTTTCCAACTGTAGCACTACTCCCATGGGAGCTGCTGGATGCGGATTCCCCTGGGTTTCCCACAGCAACAACTTATTAATGCAAAGCACTTTAAATGTGTGGCTCAGTCAGAAAACAGTCCAGGGGATTTGTTTTTTGTTGTTTTATTGTGGAACTTGGATGGGAGAAAGGATGATTGGGATACTCCAACTGAATGAACTATGCACAATCTTGGGACTCCTAATTATGTGGAATGCGGCAAAGCCACTGCTTCACCTTGCCACTGAGATGAAGTGTGTGATGAGCGATCTGTAAAGTGAATTACTCTTCAGGGCCCAGCTCGGCACCCCCTTTACTCTTGCATACCGTGTGAGCTGACCTTCTAGCCTCTGACTTCACTGGAGTGGTCCCCCTTCCTGGGCAGACCCCTTGGCAAGCCCCCTGGTACTCACGGACACTGTTTATTCCAGGTGACTCTGCCAGTAGCTCCACCGTCAGCTTCCAAGATCCCTTAAGCTCAGCTCCACACCTGGTTCACCAGGCAGACTGCCTGTGACCACCTTCTTCTGTCTGCAGGAGAAGAGACAGCCATCAGCCTCCTCCTGGGACTCTGCTTCCCGCCAAAGACGCCCTGTCACATGTGTCTCCAGCTTTTATGGTCCATCCCAGGATGCACTGCAAGGGTGCCCTCCCACTGGGACTGCCACAAAAGCCTGTTTGCCACTGGCTGGGTTTCCTCCACTGTCCAACAGGCTCCCCTATTGGATGCAGTGGGGACACTCCCTCAGACCAAGTGACCCACACTTGGACACATGCAACAGGCATAACTAACAGATCAGGCTCCCCTGATAAGCAGATGGAGAATAACAATGCTTTTTTCTAGCACCTATCTAGGAGGGTGCTACACAACCATGCACTGGACCTCTTCCCCATCCAGCTGTACCCATTTGCCATGATTTCCCTAGTGTCAGACACCGTAAAACAGCTTCAGCGGTCCAGGGATTTGAAATCTAACAGTACGGACTAGACAGCATCTGATTGGTCAGCGCTGTCCATGTGATGGTCCTGACCAATTAGAATCCCTGTAGTCCATACTGTCAGGCTGGGGGGAGAGAGGCTCTGGAGATGTGGGGAACAAAGCCAAGGGAGGAGCAGGAGAAGCCTAAGCCATAAATGTCCACAGTCGGATCGGGAGTCGGAGCTTGTGGAACCTGTCATGCAGGGAGGTTTCCTGCTCCTGTGTGAACTCGGGCTCAAAATTAGTATGACAGGCCGGGTTTACACAGGAGCGGTTTGGGAAACCACATACAATACAGACAGGAATTGCACCGCATTCCTGTTCAAAACGCATGAAATTCTTTGCAGTGCGATTTGGACGCAAATCGCACCACAAAATATCGGTTTTCGGGGTATTGGAAGAACTTTCACGAGTAGGAGCACTCTCGAAAAATACTCGGTATCGGCACGGATACCGGTGCATCCCTAACACAAACAAATTGATGGGGCAGCACAGTGGCTTTGTAGTTGGCACTTCTGCCTTATGCTCTCCCTGTGCTTGGGTTTCATTTCACTGCGGACGTAGGTTATTTTATCTGAAATTGGGGGTATGAAGTCACTTACTCTCACACTCTTTCACATCCAGGTTGAATTGCTGCAAGGCCCCCATAGTAATCTGCTTGACCTCCGCCTCCAAGAGCAACTGGGTTAGGGAAGTAGAGAGATGTTTGCAGGCCGACATGCACGCCGTCTGTGCTACTTTACCCTGAAACACAAAGAGGACAAAAACGATCAATCGCTATATGACACTATTTACATAGAAATATATATTCACAATTTAGTTTATGCAAAAACCTACCCAGGCCAGTTCTGACATTTCTCCCTTACATGTAAAAATCTGCATTTTTTTGCTAGGAAAGTACTTAGAACACTGTCCCTTTAATTTTTTTTTTCATCACTTTTATTCCCATCACCCACCAGATATCTCCTTTATCTTGAAAAGCTTGAGATATAAAAAAATAAATAAAAACATTGCTTTCTATGGGGAAAAATCGCAGTGTTTACATCTGCCAGAGCCAGAAGGGACATCATGACATCACTTCCAGCCTCCTAGGATCATAGAGATGGCCAGGGACCATCCGGGCCAGCTTTGTGGTAACCCGGCGGCGCCCCTGGATTGGATCCCTGGCTCTCTGATTGCACAGGAGAACCTGGGGAGGCGCAGATGGGTGGCGGGGTTTGTAAAAGCAATCCAGCGGTTAATTAGCCTACACTGTAGGGAATCCCTGGCTGAAAAGAAAGCTTTCTGGATAATGCCTGTAGCTGGATCATCCAGATATTGTATTAAACTGCATATCTAGCAGAAACTTCTCTTAGAGCCTCCCGTTCATTTTCTTTTTGTTGTAAGCATCCCATTAGGGAGCTATTCCTTCACTTTTGATTACAAAGAAACATCTTCAAAGTGAGGGGAAATCAGCGCTGTTACAGTTGTCATCATAACAGGTGTCCCCATTGGGAGATTTGCCCTCTTTTATTTTTGGATTTTCCATTCCATCCCATTTAGATTTTTGAATCTATCAACACTTCCTGCTGACATCAACTGTGGGAAGGAGTTCCAATTGCTTACCCAAGGCCGCTGATAGGGCAGTACAGCCGGTGTTCTGTCAGAATACCGCTACCTATCAGATTCTGATACCCGAAGTGGCATACGAACTAGAACAACTTACTGGCCACCTGCCAAGCAGGAGAGTCAGCTGTAGTGAATTGTTGCAGACACCAATCCTCTCGTGTCTCCCCCTGCAGTTTCCTTCGAGTTTCTGCTCCTCTTTCTTCCTCCGGCAGTGTGCAGGGGGATCAGCTCTAGTATTTGTGCCCCTTCCCCCTGCTGTCTGGGGCACCCCATGTGTCCCTTCCTCCCGCAGCGCTTGTGGATTCCCTGCTTCTCCTCTCCCGCTGCCAGCTGCTACAGGCACACAAATGGATGCTTCATAATGGAGTGTGGGGGAAGAGGCCGGTAAATATGTCATTTATTCACCCTTTCCTTTTCTGAATGAACACAATGAGCGATTTGTACCAATCGCTCTTGTCCATTCAGTTTGTGAATGAACAGGAAGCCTCAGAGCAATTCCTATTCATTCATCTGTGCAGCTGAGGCTGCCGAGAAAAGGAATGATGAATCTGTGTCCTCAGTCCCTTTCTCAGTCTCAAATGTGAGACATCAGGGGTCTGTTTAGACCCCTGATGTTTTACCAAGGTGCAACAAAGCAGTTCAAATAAATAAAAAATAACATTCTAAAAAAATATATAAAAATATTTTTTGCTTTCTATCATTTTTGCCATGGGGGGTTGAAGATGGGGGCCTGTAATTTCTAACAACAGCCCTGTCCTTACCACTAACAGTAAAGAGCCTCTTATACAGTTTAAGGTTAAACCTCTTCTCGTCCAACTTCATTGAGTGGCCACATGCCTTCTTAAGCCACCCGAGACTGAATAGGAGACTGAAATGTTTCCTCCCTTTGCTAGGATCACCATTTAGATATTTGTATATTGCGCTCGCATCCCCTCTTAAAGAGGCAGTAAACCCTCCTCTGTAACTTGTACCTATAGGTGATCCTATGATAAGGCTTACTAATAGGTACTGTAAATATCTCCTAAACATGTACCGTTTAGGAGATATTTACCTTAGATGCATCCAGTGACGTCACTGGCGCATGCGCTCTGAAGGAATGGCCGCTGGTGCCGTTTCTTCAGAGACCCCTGCCGTGACTGTCGGCTCCCGCGCACGTGCGCGGGAGTGACGTCACCGCGGCTCCGGCCATTCAGATGGCCAAATGCCGCGATCCCGGAAGACGGGCGACTGGACATGCCGCCTGTCATCCAGCTAAGCGGGCGGCACGGCGGGGGCTCGTTCTAAGGTAAGTATTTCATAATGAAAAAAAAAAAAAGGGGTTTACAACCTCTTTAAGCGTTTCTTCTCCAAGGAGAATACGTTTAATGCTGGACATTTCTCAAAACTGAGGTCCTCCATAGAATTACATAGTAGGTAAGGTTGAATAAAGACCACAATCCATCCAGTTCAACCTGTGTAGGTGTACGTGTATCAGTGTCGATAAACATTTCCCATATCCCTGTACATTATGTGCTTTAAGATGCACGCCCAGGAGACTTTTAAAAATATCAATACTCCCAGCTGACACCACTGGTGAAGGAGTTTTCCACATTCTTACCGCCCTGACAGTGAAAAACCCCCTGCGCAGCTTAAGGTTAAACCGCTTCTCCTCCAATCTCATTGTGTAGCCACGTGTCTTCTTAACCTCCTGAGAGTGAATAGCTTTTATTCCTATGCTGGGATCACCACTGAGGTATTTGTAAATCGCTATCATGACCCCTCTCAAGAGTCTTTTCTCCAGGGAGAATAAATTTAGTCCCCCTATTAGTTTTGTTGCCATTCTCTAGACTCTCTCCGGTTTCAGCACATCCTTCCCGAAGACTGGTGACCACAACCAACTGGATGGCACTCTCAAGACGTGACTGCACCACAGTTTTGTAAAGTGAAATAATTATAGTTTGATCTTGAGTAGATACCATTTTTAATGCATGCTAATACAGTCTGCTGACCTTGTTTGCTGCAGCTTGGCATTGCATGCTACTGCTGAGCCAGTGATCTACTAGGACCCCCAGATCCTTATCCATCCTTGGTTCTCCCTCTAGCCAGTAACTTGTTAACTTATTTTTTTTTTCCACATAAAAATGTTTTATTGAGAAACATCACAGAGTATTACAAAGTATCGACTTTAGTCCAGTTACATAGTTACATAGTTAGTGAGGTTGAAAAAAGACATCAGTCCATCCAGTTCAACCTATGATGTGTGTGTGTGTGTCTACTGTTAACCATACATTGTATACCCCTGTATGTTGTGGTCTTTAAAGGTGCCCATCTAATAGTTTTTTGAAACTATCAATGCTCCCTGCTGATACCACTGTTTGTGGAAGAGAATTCCACATCCTTACTGCTCTTACAGCAAAGAACCCCCTGCGTACAATTATCTATTACAGAGTAAGTCAAACAGGGTCAAAAAACAGTGCATCTTCAACAAAAACCAAACATAAGGAAAATACATTGAAACATGTGGCAACGCTGAGAACATGAAAAGAGAAGCACAAAAGTTGCAGATTTCTTAAAGATACCATGAGATGCAGAACAGGATTGAGCGCCATTAGTAGATTCCAATGGGAAATGCCATGGAACCTTATGCTTATAACCTGTAATCAGGGCTTGCGAGCTTGTTGAGTAAATCAAGTGAACTTATATAAACTTAGGATGATTCGTGTAATGGGGGCAAATGTTATAGTCAGAAGGGACCAAAGTAGCGTGAAGTTATTGTTCCATAGGGCTCTATTCTAAATCTATTTCGTAGCTGTAGCCAAAAGTAGGACAAGGAAAGGGGATGGGAGAGGTAGGAGGGGAGACAGAATGGGCTTGGGAAGGGGGGGGGGGGGAGGTATAAGGGGGGAGAGAGGAGAAGAAGAAAGGGAGAAAAAAAAAGGGGGGGCATAAGGAGTTTATCTTAATGTAAAATATATTTTAACCTCCCAGGTCTTTCTCAGTTTCCCTTTTTGTTTTTAGCTCCCAAATGCATTACTTTAAATTTTTTGCATTGAACCTCATTTGCCATGTACTGTAGCTGCCCATCCCTCTATTTTATCCAGGTTTTCCTGTAAAGTTGCTATATCCTGATGTCATCCTATTACCCGGATTAGCTTTTAATTGTCAGCAAACACTGAGATTGAACTTTATATATCAACCTCTATATTATTTATTTAGAAATTAAACAGAATTTAATCCAGGCCTTGGGGTACCCCACTTACAACTGCAGACTATTCAGAAGATATACCTTCAAAGCTCCATTCAAAACTAGAACATTTTGAATGAATCAAGCAGGCTTACCTATGAAAGATTTATATTTGTCACTTTATTTACAGTATCTCACAAAAGTGAGTACACCCCTGACATTTTTGTAAAGATTTTATTCTATCTTTTCATGTGACAACACTGAAGAAATGACACTTTGCTACAATGTAAATTAGTAAGTGTACAGCTTGTATATAACAGTGTAAATTTGCTGTCCCCTCAAAATAACTCAACACACAGCCATTAGTGTCTAAACCGCTGGCAATAAATGTGAGTACACCCCTAAGTGAAAATGCCCAAAAAGAGTCCAATTAGCCATTTACCCTCCCTGGTGTCATGTGACTCATTACAAGGTCTCAGGTGTGAATGGGGAGCAGGTGTGTTAAATTTGGTCGCTCTCACTCTCTCATAATGGTCACAGGAAGATCAACATGGCACCTCATGGCAAAGAACTCTCTGAGGATCTGAAAAAACAGAATTGTTGCTCTACATAAAGATGGCCTAGGGTATAAGATGATTGCCAAGACACTGAAACTGAGCTGCAGCGCGGTGGCCAAGACCATGCAGCGGTTTAAGAGGACAGGCCTCGCCATGGTCGACCAAAGAAGTTGAGTGCACGTGCTCAGCATCATATCCAGAGGTTGTCTTTATGAAAATGGGCGTTTGAGTGCTGCCAGCATTGCTGCAGAGGTTGAAGGGTTCAGTCTGTCAGGGCTCAGACCATACACCGCACACTGCATCAAACTGGTCTTCATGGCTGTCGTCCCAGAAGGAAGCCTCGTCTAAACATGGTGCACAAGAAAGCCCGCAAACAGTTTGCTGAAGACAAGCAAACTAAGGACATGGATTACTGGAACCATGTCATGTGGTCTGATGAGACCAAGATAAAATTATTTGGTTCAGATGTGTCAAGCATGTGTGGCGGAAACCAGGAGAGGAGTATAAAGACAAGTGTGTCTTGCCTACAGTCAAGCATGGTGGTGGGAGTGTCATGGTCTGGGGCTGTATGAGTGCTGTCGGCACTGGGGAGCTACAGTTTGAGGGAACCATGAATGCCAACATGTACTGTGACATACTGAAGCAGAGCATGATCCCCTCTCTTTAGAGGCTGAAGGGCAGTATTCCAACATAACAACAGCAACAAATGCAGCTCCAAGACAACCACTGCCTTGCTAAAGAAGCGGAGGGTAAAGGTGATGGACTGGCCAAGCATATCTCTAGACCTAAACCCTACTGAGCATCTGTGGGGCATCCTCAAATAGAAGGTGGAGGAGCGCAACGTCTCCAACATCCACCAGCTCCGTGATGAGGAAATGGAAGAGGACTCCAGTGGCAACCTGTGAAGCTCTGGTGAACTCCATGCCCAAGAGGGTTAAGGTAGTGCTGGAAAATACTGGTGGCCACACAAAATATTGACACTCAATTTAGACATTTTAACTTAGGGGTGTACTCACTTTTGTTGCCAGCGGTTTAGACATTAATGGCTGTGTGTTGAGTTATTTTAAGGGGAGAGCAAATTTACACTGTTATACAAGCTGTACACTCACTACTTTGCATTGTAGCAAAGTGTAATTTCTTCAGTGTTATCACTGAAGAAACGATTATAAAAAGATATGATACAATATTTACAAAGATGTGAGGGGCGTACTTACTTTTGTGATATACTGTAGCTTTACTTACCTTGTCAAAGTATGGCACTTCAAGTTAAAGTTTGTACAGGTCCTTTTAAAAAAATGAGCATATTGTGATAAAGTTCCTTATTTTCTGTAATGTACTGATAAACATTAGACTTTCATATATTTTAGATTCATTACACACAACTGAAGTAGTGCAAGCCTTTTATTGTTTTAATATTGATGATTTTGGCATACAGCTCATGAAAACCCAAAATTCCTATCTCAAAAAATTAGCATATTTCATTCGACCAATAAAAGAAAAGTGTTTTTAATACAAAAAAAGTCAACCTTCAAAAAATTATGTTCAGTTATGCACTCAATACTTGGTCGGGAATCCTTTTGCAGAAATGACTGCTTCAATGCGGCGTGGCATGGAGGCAATCAGCCTGTGGCACTGCTGAGGTGTTATGGAGGCCCAGGATGCTTCGATAGCGGCCTTGAGCTCATCCAGAGTGTGTTGGGTCTTGCGTCTCTCAACTTTCTCTTCACAACATCCCACAGATTCTCTATGGGGTTCAGGTCAGGAGAGTTGGCAGGCCAATTGAGCACAGTAATACCATGGTCAGTAAACCATTTACCAGTGGTTTTGGCACTGTGAGCAAGTGCCAGGTCGTGCTGAAAAATGAAATCTTCATCTCCATAAAGCTTTTCAGCAGATGGAAGCATGAAGTGCTCCAAAATCTCCTGATAGATAGCTGCATTGACCCTGCCCTTGATAAAACACAGTAGACCAACACTAGCAGCTGACATGGCACCCCAGACCATCACTGACTGTGGGTACTTGACACTGGACTTCAGGCATTTTGGCATTTCCCTCTCCCCAGTCTTCCTCCAGACTCTGGCACCTTGATTTCCGAATGACATGCAAAATTTGCTTTCATCCGAAAAAAGTACTTTGGACCACTTCTCTGTAGCCCAGGTCAGGCGCTTCTGCCGCTGTTTCTGGTTCAAAAGTGGCTTGACCTGGGGAATGCGGCATCTGTAGCCCATTTCCTGCACACGCCTATACACGGTGGCTCTAGATGTTTCTACTCCAGACTCAGTCCACTGCTTCTGCAGGTCCCCCAAGGTCTGGAATCGGTCCTTCTCCACAATCTTCCTCAGGGTCCGGTCACCTCTTCTCGTGCAGCGTTTTCTGCCACACTTTTTCCTTCCCACAGACTTCCCACTGAGGTGCCTTGATACAGCACTCTGGGAACAGCCTATTCGTTCAGAAATTTCTTTCTGTGTTTTACCCTCTTGCTTGAGGGTGTCAATGATGGCCTTCTGGACAGCAGTCAGGTCGGAAGTCTTACCCATGATTGCGGTTTTGAGTAATGAACCAGGCTGGGAGTTTTTAAAAGCCTCAGGAATCTTTTGCAGGTGTTTAGAGTTAATTAGTTGATTCAGATGATTAGGTTAATAGCTCGTTTAGAGAACCTTTTCATGATATGCTAATTTTTTGAGATAGGAATTTTGGGTTTTCATGAGCTGTATGCCAAACTCATCAATATTAAAACAATAAAAGGCTTGCACTACTTCAGTTGTGTGTAATGAATCTAAAATATATGAAAGTCTAATGTTTATCAGTACATTACAGAAAATAATGAACTTTATCACAATATGCAAATTTTTTGAAAAGGACCTGTATTTATTTTGCCTTCCCTGGTTCCTCCCTGCTCCCATCAACACACTAAGAGCCCTGTGTAAGGTACAAGCTACTCTAGTTGGAGCTTTCCCGGGGTGGAACTAGGTCAATCACCAAGCACCTTATGGGATATAGGGAGCTGAAATACATGGACCTCTATACTGGGTGTACTGGGTTATTTCTTCCCTCCTGCCGTGTAGAGATCAGTCACTAAAGCAAAAATAGGTAGGAGTGGAACCATACGTTAGACCGAACCGGTTTCTATGGCTTCCATGGGCAAAGCACAAAAAAAAAAAAAAAAAAAACGTACATCATATCGTAACAAGCGCCTATACCAGGGATCTCCAAACTATGGCCCACCAGCTGTTGCGGAAACTACACGTCCCATGAGGCATTGTAAAACCCTGACATTCACAGACATGATTAGGCATGACGGGAATTGTAGTTCCTTAAAAACTGGAGGGCCATAGTTTAGAGACCCCTAGCCTATACCATCATCCAGCATGGAAAGTCAAAATGCAATGGCCTGAATGCCTGGAAACCCAACGCGTTTCGTCCTTAAAGACACCATCTGGATCTGGGGTCCGAGAATATTCTGGCTAGTGTGTGTGTGTGTGTGTGTGTATATATCATTTCTAGTGATTACCTTAATTGTATCTGTCCTGAAGTGAATAAAATCTAAATCATTACTTCCTGGTAGTAAACATGGCGTCATGGAGTACGCTCCAAGCTCACTAAAGATTCCCATGTGTGCGTGTCATGGAGTGCGTTCCAAGCCTCATCATAGATTCCTGTGTGTGCGGCGTGTCATGGCTCCGCCTGACTGTATACAGTTCGCTTGCGTCGTCCGAATCACCATGATACGCAAGCACCGGAAATGATTTGGCACGATCGTTGCCATCCTACCAGATCGGAATGGCGGATCTCAAAAGGAGAATGATAATTGGGTTCGAACCAAGCCTCACTATGTGCGTGGGTATCTCAAGCAAACCATGATTCCAATATTGGATTAGCGCTACGTTAATACCGCAAGCATAATTACATCCAGATAGGGAAAACGAGGGGCAATCCAATATAAAGCAGCGTATGGTATTACGAACATCTATTACATTGAATATCAAACTAAAAAGATAATCTAATATTCAAAAATTAGAAAAAAAAATTAATAATAATAATAAATACAAAATAAAAAATAACAAAATCATACAAGAACACATAAAAAATATTGTCGAACGATTGAAAAAAAATATAGAAGGGAGTTTTAACTTTTCAATGAATCTATACATATTTTTAAATTTGTACAAAAAGAGTGGGCATGTTTTTTTCCCTTTTTGGTTTTTCGCTTTTAACCGTTTTTTTCAATCAGTCGACGATATTTTTTATATGTTCTTATATAATTCTTTTTTATTGTTTTGTATTTATTATCTTTTAAATGTTATTTATTTTTTAATTTTTAAATATTAGATTATCTTTTTAGTTAGATTTCCAATGTAATATATGTCCATGATACCATACGCTCATGTCCATAGTGAGGCTTTGTTCGAGCCCAATAATCATTCCCCTTTTGAGATCCGCTGTTCCGATCTGTAGGATGGCGACAATCGTGCCGAATCATTCCCGGCACTTGTGCATCATGGTGATTCGGACGACGTATGTATACAGTATTATATATAGTCAGGTGGAGTCGTGACACGCACACATAGGAATCTATGAGGAGGCTTGGAATGCACTCTGTGACATAGACACATGGGAATCTTTACTGAGGCTTGGAGCGCACTCCATGGCGCCATGTTTACTATCAGGAAGTAATGATTTAGATTGTATTCACATAAGGACGGATAACAATTAAGGTAATCACTAGAGATTTTATATATATATATATATATATATATAAATACACACACAATGGCCAGAAAAATCTCAGACCCCAGATGATGTCTTTGAGGACAAAACGCATCGGGTTTCCTGTCATTCAGGCCATTGCATTTTGACTTTTTATGCTGGATGATGTTATAGGCGCTTGATACTTGGATATGATGTAAGCTTTTTTTTTTTTACCTTATACAATAAAATTGGAAGATACAGTTTTACACTATGCAGAGGCTTTCTTTATCTTTAGGGTCCAATGCATTGTACGATACTACTCTGTGAGTGGTGGTCCTATCGTGGAATTACGTTTGGAAACCTCCAGAGCTGCCTTCAAGCACCAACTTTGGGTACAATCAAGTGCAGGTGACTCAGTGCTAATGGCATCTGAGTCAACACACTCTGGTAAGCAGTTATTCCTTTAGAGTGGTGGATGGTTACACCATTGAAGCACGGATGGTGGCACTATCAATTGTTATTACAGTCTCTGCACCAGGACTTTCATTCTTCGTTTTGTGGACTTTACTGTCACTATCACTTAATATTGTCACTTTTGCACTTTATGTCTTATTAGATATTTGCTCTTTGATATTTTTATATTTATTTGGTTTAGTTCTGCACTTTTTATTATATACGCCCAGCTATGACTGGGTCCCATTAAATCTGTTATAAATTGTATATATTTTCAGAGAAAAGTACACCGTGGCTTGATTGGATGGAAAGGATGGTAAGCTTAAATATCTGTTTATGGCCAGCATAATACTCTTTTGATTTGTCTTCCGATGATACACCAGGGCTCCCTCCCTTTCTTTTCTAGGTCCACACGACCTTAACTAAGTTTACAAAGGCATAAAAGAAAAATGTTTCCAACACAAAGCAGGCTGGAAGTAACATTTGATCCTTCTGTATTAATCAGCTGTCGGAGAATTGGAACACGCTAAGGAAACTGATCCAACTTCAGTAAACTGAAATGTGACTGCTATGGATTCCTGCACTCAGCACATTCTCATTAAGCTCTCTACTCGGTTTTAAGTAAAACTCAAATTTTTACCCTATTTCTCATACGACTACGATTTTCAGAATCACTTTGCTGCTGTAACATTCTTGTCTTTCCTCAAATAATCTATACAACTGCAAGGCATGTTCCAATGTGCCATTACACAGTACCATAATATATTGCTTCAGTACTGTCAAGAGTGCACATGCATCAGTAAAATTCCACCTATGTGGAAATAGATTGTATTCTGATATTCAAGGGGGTTTTTTGGTGTCTCACGCCAAGGTATTGGGACTTTATGGGCAAGTAATATCAAATACAAATAAAATAAAAAATCATATCTCGGTTTATTTACACTCTTAAAGCAAAGGCAAAAATAAAGTAATATTATATCTCAAAATGTAAGCATTAGTGTTGGGTATAGGCCCAATGTGATAAAGATAGGAAAGTGGGATTCTAGGTGAATCCGTGACACATGTGGTGAAGTTTGTGACAGTTTTTGTATGGATCTCGTCTCTGTGTGTCCCGGATGGAGATCAGGAACAATTTTTAAACAGAGTTTCATCCATAAAACCCTGATGCGTTTCGGCTGTATCAGCCTTTTTCAAAGGTTTCTGTCACCCAGCTGTAATATATAAATAGTAGTATTTACAATTTCCTGTAAAGATATATATATATATATATAAGATGTATATGAATTTTGAAGCGTACATACTTGTGTTTTAAATCCTGTTTCTGCAAAAACTCTCTCTGTATCCTCTAACCTGCAGCAAGGAGTCTTGAAATACCATAGTCTGGAAGGATATATTGGTTCGTTGTAATATCATTTGTTAAAAGGTATATATAAATTATATGGGTTTGTATATTGCCATTATTTAAACACTCACATCCAGTTTTTAGAAGGTGTTCATATTGGTTCTCTAATCAACACTCCTGAGGTGTCCTAGGTCGTTCTGAAATAATACATACATATATGTATATGTAAGGTTATACAGTGTCTCCCAAGTCAGTAAGTTTGTATATAGGTGTCCAAACTCAGAAAACTTACAGTTACAGGGTCTGAATGGGGACGGTGGGGAGGTGTCTCTTCCACTGCAGGGATGAATTTTTTGCCCCGTTCTGAAAGTAATTGTGGATAGTGTCCATGGATTGTTTTAAACAATACTGGTTGTGGATACAAGTATTTAATTGTGTCTTCAAAAAGTATTTGAGTAACTTACAATTTGGGGAGATATGAAGAAAGAAAATAGGTCCTTCACCGCTGGTGGTTTGTGTCCGTCCTGTTCCCTCTGCAAGAGAGAAGTGAGGAGGGACGCCGGCTCCCCGGCCTTATAAAGCCGATCGCGCATGCGCCTGAGGCGCCGTGCTCGATCGGCTTTTTTCGTCAGTGACTCGGGCGCTTCGTACTGCGCATGCGCCTGGGTGATGCGCGCGCAGTACGAGCCGGTCCCGACGGCTCGGCCGCTGACACGGAGTGTGTGAGATCTGGGAGGCAAACCTGCCGCGATCGGCGGGTGAGGGGGGCATGATCTTGAAACCCTTCCCGTCTCAGAGAGACCCCTGTCACAGGAGAGTGGCAGGGGTTCACCGTGCCAGATGCAAGTTGGAGGAATTACAGGGTTGTTTGCTAATGAAACAAGATGTACATATTTGAATCAATATCCAAGGAGCAACATTTTCCATCATAGAAAAAATAATAAATAATAATTATACCTATAAAGGACATTCTTCTATTTGTTTTAACAGCAGTTGAAATCTATATATATGGATGCCCAGAAGGGAGGATATCCCCAAGGGGGGATGTTATAGGAACACTCACAGGTCTAATACATCCAAAAGAGAATGGGGGGAGGGGAGGGGGGGGGGAAGGGGGATTTTTTTATGGACGGGCAGGAAGTTTTAAAGGACATTGGTATATTTCAGGGATTCTAGTATCCAAAAAATATATAAGACCCTAAGATATATCTAAAATCCAGTCGGTGATGATTGGTATAACCTTATATTATTAATCTGTTTTGCCAGAGGCAAAACCTTCCAGGAATGGTCTGAAGCTTTCTGTTTCATTAAGTCCTGGATATTTTGTGGCGTTAAGACGCCTAATCCATCACATCTCCATTTGCAAACGTTTTTTGTTCCAATCGCCCCCACGTTGTGGTATATGCAATCTCTCAAGGGCAATAAACGTTACTTTTGGCATTTTGTTGTTATGTGTGTTTTTGACATGCCTGCCAAGGGGGAGATGGAAGTTGGATATTGCCATACTTTGAATATGTTTATTTATTCTCTTACCCATTTCCTGTTTCGTCTTACCGACGTAAAAAGACCCACATTCGCACCTCATAAGGTAAAGACTCCCCTTGTTCTACAATTGACATAGTGACGTGGTCTGAAAAGTTCGCCATTTGGGAGGATGGTGTCTGTGCATTTTTTAATGACACTGCACTGTGCGCAGGTGCCACAGGGGTATGTACCCTTGTCCTTGCAGGGGTCCTTCCGTTTTTCTTTAAATTCACTATGTATTAAATCCTGTTTGAGGGAGCTGGCCTTTTTATAGGTGATAAGTGGGCTGTCTGAGATAAATGGTTTAACTACAGGGTCTTCACTTAGTATGGTCCAATGTTTCTGGAGTATTTCTTTAATTTTGTAGTGTTCGTTTGTGAATCGTAGGATAATACGGCTTTTTTCTCCTTGTTCTTCTGTTTCGTCAATTTTTTGGGTTTTAAATAGGAGTTCTGATATTTGCATCACACTTTAAAGTTGAACTAAAGTTTTAAAAAAAATTGTGAACTGGCAGGCTTTTTATTGCAGAAAAATGCATGCTGTCTCCAGGACACGGAAGTATTCACAGACAGGATAAGTCTCCAGGACTTGAAAGCATCCAGAGACAGGCTAAAGGCCCGTACACACAATAAGAAAATCGGAAGTACAATTTCGTCCGACGAACGATCTGCCGGTTTTCGAACGGTTAGTATGGTGCGTTCAACAGCCGATTACGAATTTTCGTACAACAAAAGCGGAATGTGCAGGCTATAAAATTTTTATCGTACATGAACACAACGTCCAATCGTTTAGTACAGTTTTCATCCGAAAAAAAAAATCAAAAGAGCAAGACTACGCATGCACGAAAACTAAAGAATATATACAAAACAATTCAACACATGACATCACTTCTGAAGTTGAATTCTGTCATATATACGAGAATTTTCTTATGTTGCGTAACCTATTCACTTTCGATATGAGACTAGCATGCAACAAAAGACGGATGAAAATGCCGATATATTGATCATGTGTACGAGGCGTAAGCCTCCAGGACTTGAAAGCATCCAGAGGCAGGCAAAGTTTCCAGGACTTGCAAGCATCCAGAGAAAGGCTATGTCTCCAGAACTTACAAGCATCTAGAGACATGCTATGCCTCTAAGACTTGCAAGCATCTGGAGACATGCTATGCCTCCAGGACATGCAAGCGTCCAGAGACAGGCTATGCCTCCAGGACTTGCAAGCATCTGAAGATATGCTATGCCTCCAAGACTTGCAAGCATCCAGAGAAAGGCTATGCCTCCAGGACTGGCAAGCATCCAGAGACAGGATAAGTCTCCACGACTTGGAAGAGTCCAGAGACAGGCTATTTCTCCAGAACTGGGAACTGTCCAAAGACAGGCTATGTATCCAGAACTTGGAACTGTCCAGAGACAGGCTATGTCCCCGGGACTTGGAACCATGCAGCAACAGGCTATATCTCCACGATTTGGAACCGTCCAGTGTCAGGCTATGTCTCCAGAATTTGGAACCGTCCAGTGTCAGGCTATGTCTCCAGGACCTGGAACCATCCAAAGACAGCATACGTCTCCAGGACCTGGAACCATCCAAAGACAGCATACGTCTCCAGGACTTGCAACCATCCAGAGACATGCTGTGTTTGCAGGACTTGGAAGTTGCACATATGCAGCTCAGGGCACATTATTATCATGGTGCCAGCCAATCAAGAGGCCTGGCATCTAGAAGAAGCCAGTGAGAAGATGCCAGCACCAGCAAGGGACCTTGAGAATGTTGGATCATTGGAGTGGAAGTATTGAGGCATTTGTTTCAACTTTTATAATGCAGTGCATCCAGAAAGTATTCACAGCGCTTCACATTTTCCCCATTTTGTTACAGCCTTATTCCAAAATGAATTAATATAATTATTTTCCTCAAAATTCTACAAACAATTCCTCATAATGACAACATGAAAGAAGTTTGTTTGAAATCTTTGCAAATTTATTAAAAATAAAAAAAACTTAAAAATCCCATGTATATAAGTATTCACAGTCTTTGCTCAATACTTTGTTGAAGCAGCTTTGGCTCCAATTAAAGCTTCAAGTCTTTTTGAGTATGAAGCTACAAGCTTGGCACACCTATTTTTGGGGAGTTTCTCCCATTCTTCTTTGCAGGACCTCTCAAGCTCCATCAGGTTGGATGGGGAGTATCGGTGCACAGCCATTTTCAGATTTATCCAGAGATGTTCAATCGGGTTCAAGTCTGAGCAACTCAAAGACATGTACAGAGTTGTCCCATAGCCACTCCTTTGTTATCTTGGCTGTGTGCTTAGGGTCGTTGTCCGTTGTTGTTTTTGCAGATGAACCTTTGCCCTTGTCTGAGGCCCAGAGCGCTCTGGAGCAGGTTTTCATAAAGGATATCCCTGTATATTGCTGCATTCATCTTTCCCACAATCTTCACAAGTTTTCCAGTTCCTCCTGCGGAAAAACATCCACAAAGCATGATGCTGCCACCACCATACTTCACTGTAGGGATGGTATTGGCCAGGTGATGAGCGATGCCTGGTTTTCTCCAGACATGATGCTTGCCATTCAGGCCAAAGAGTTCAATCTTTGTTTCATCAGACCAGAGCATTTTGTTTCTCATGGTCTGAGAGTCCTTCAGGTTCCTTTTGGCAAACTCCAGACAGGCTATCATGTGCCTTTAACTGAGGAATGGCTTTTGTCTAGCCTGATTGGTGGAGTGATGCAGAAATGGTTGTTCTTCTGGAAGGTTCTCCTCTCTCCACAGAGAAATGCTGGAGCTCTGTCAGGATGAACATCAGGTTCTTGGTCACCTCTCTGACCGCTCAATTTGGCTGGGCCGCCTGCTCTGACATGCACTGTTAACTGTGGGACCCTATATAGACAGGTGTGCGCCTTTCCAAATCCTGGCCAATCAACTGAATTTATCAAAGGTGGACTCCAATCAAGTAGTCGAAACATCTCAAAGATGATCAGTGGAAACAGGATGCACCTGAGCTCAATTTTGAGTGCCATGGCAAAGGCTGTGAATGCTTATGTACACGGGATTTTAATTTTTTTTTTAAATTTGCAAAGATTTCAAACAAACTTCTTTCATGTTGTCATGATGGGGTATTGTTTGTAGAATTTTGAGGAAAATAATGAATTTACCGTATATACTCGAGTATAAGCCGAGTTTTTCAGCATGTTTTTTCATGCTGAAAATGCACCCCTCAGCTTATACTCGAGTAACTGGCTAGAGTGTCTTTTTAAAAATGGCGCGTCACTGCGCATGTGCCGAATGCCCGGGAATAGCCAAACGTGTTCGGCCTTTCCCGAGCATCGGCGGCGCATTCGCGGTGACGTATTGGTGGCGCGATTTTTAAATCGAAGACGGCGCCTCTCCGACAGGTAAGTGAGACTCCTCCGCAGCCCCTGTATTTCCTCATGCAGTACTGCGGGCATGGTACAGGGGAATGTCCTCTAACATGCCCGCAGCACTGCATCTCCTGTACGTACTGTGCCATGCCTATACCTACTGTGCCATGCCTGTACTTACTGTGCCATGCCTATACCATCACCTGTGCTATGCCATGCCTGTACCATGTCCTGTGACATGCCTTTACCATGACCTGTGCCATGCCTGTACCATCACCTGTGCCCTGACCTGTGCCATGCCCTTACCATGTCCTGTGCAATGCCTGTACTATGACCTGTGCCATCCCAACCCAATCTTGTTTCGGGAACGTCTGGTCCCCATGCTGGTGCCAGAACACAGCTGATGCTACATACAAATTATACAGTGCTGACAGAATTTAGTTAGCGAATCGAATATAGTAAAGTTGAATTTTCATTTAAACTTAAAAGAAGGATCTGGGTGGAAAACTTTTGGCCAAACAGTGCATCCACTTCATCCTGAGCCTCAGGGTTCAAAAATTACCTAAAGTCTGAAAGTGGCTGATCTGTCATCGGATTCTGAACTCACTATTCAGGTCATAGGGTTACACAATAAAAAAAGGTGTACTTTAAAATAAATATTCTCCTTTTGTAAAGGAGGAGCAGAGGGCTTACCTATAATCAGGGAGATGAAACGCTAATTTTAATTGAATAAGAAGTGGAACAAGTACAGTTGTGAATTACTTCTGTTCTGTTGTCACATGGAAAATCCAGGGAGAAGAACACCCACAAGACAATGAGGACTGCCAAGTACCTAATTAATACCACCAGCCGTTAATTCTCCTTGTAGCTGACCTTTACAAAACGTAAAACATTCCTACTAATATACAGTTTGCTGTACTACTAAATTAACAGCTGTGTGACAGTCAAGTTAACTTACACCAGATGCACTGTGAGGACACGCTTAAAAGGGTCACACCATTTAAAATTGATATTTTGGTTTGGGTAAGAGCTAGAGCAGCCTTTCTCAACCAGGGTTTCGTGAAACCTTAGGGTTCCTTGAGCAATTTCGGACTCTCAAATAACTAACCACTAACCCCAAATATCTTTTTAGCTACAATATTTATAAGGAAGGCTTTCTTCCTACTAACCCTCAATGTACGGGACCTTTTTCCCATTAATGTAAGGAGCATTCTTCTCACTGACCATCAATGTAAGGAGCATTCTTCCTATTGACCACCAATATAAGGAGCATTCTTCCCATTGACCACCAATGTAAGGGGCATTCTTCCCACTGATCATCAATGTAAGGGGCATTCTTCCCACTGACCACCAATGTAAGGGGCATTCTTCAACGGACCACTAATTTTAGGGGCATTCTTCCCACTGACCACCAATGTAAGGAGCATTCTTCCACTCTGGGTTTTAAGGTTTGTAAGGCAGGGGCATCTCACAGTTGGGAGTCCACTAGATTCTATGCTCTTCTCTGGTAAATGTTGAGTGTAGGACTAGGCAGGCTACAGCTGGGACATGAACGTACACCTGCAGAAGCTTTCACGACATAAACCAAAGTGAAAAACCAATACAGTAGTGGTGGCATACACAAAAATAATGTCCTCTGCGGGGGGGGGGTTTTGGGCGGCCGTAGTGGATCACAATGTTGTTCCCTTTAGGGGTGGTCTGGTGTGGCCTCCCTGCCGGCTCGCTGCGGGTGTTTGCGGCTGGGGGCCGGCCTGTGGGGTGCTCTATCCTCGGGTACTGCTGTGGCGCTGACTACTAACCAAGCCAAGTATGCATCTTTTAATGTGACTGTCATTGATTCAAACTTGTGCAAATGTTTATTGTGATTGTTATTTGTTATCTTTGAAACTTAATAAAAACTATTGAAAAGAAACTTAACGCAGAGCCTGCCACTGTTCTAAGTTTAGTCTTGTTGCAGGTTCCAAAATGGAGAACACGTAAGGTGTCATATGTCTGCTGTCAACCAGTCAATGGCTCTACCAAAGCCTGTTGACAGTTAGGTGACTCACCAGCAGTGGCTTCTTTCTTCTACTTGCAGTCGGGCAGCGTGAGGATCAGTTGGAAGAGAAAACATAACAGCTTATTATGACTGGAGTAGTGTGGGGTGTCCAAAAAATGTAAGGACACAGACATCAGGTCTACTTTAAAGGTAGACGGCCATTGACAGTGCAATTTTTTTTCCTTTATCCATTGGTTGCAGGAGGGAAAATTGCTCGTTTCCCCCATCAACAGAGTCAATGTTGATGGGGAAATTCCTCCCACTAAGCTTTTGTTCTCCCGGGGGCCGCTGGCAACATTCACATGTAAAAATCAAACATGCTGGTTGTACCAAAGTTAATGGTTGGATCAACTTGCGTACAATCTGCCTGCCCATAGATGGTTGGAATCTTGGCTGGTCCCTGCTGAACCGGCCGAGATTCAAACCATCTATGGCCGGTTTAGTAGGTCCAGATTAAGCCAACATATACTGCAGAGCACTGCACAAACCTGCAAGCCCTGCTAAATCAAGATTACAAATGTAATTCAGTGGAGAGGGGAAGGTCCAGAAGGAGAGACCCCAGAGCTTTGACCCTCACTCAAGTTTTTAAATCTTTGTACTCGTTTTTCCCTTACTAAGCACTGTTAAACCGTGATGTGTCTGGATTTTCATTTCAAGTTGTCATTTAGCAATTTTCTTATAAAATAATAATTTAAAAAAATAATCAAGTAAAACATTATACGGGATTATTCTTTAATTACTAGCTTTCTACCATTTTTGCTGGGATTGATAACTAAAGAGTAAGAAATGTTAAAAAAAAAAAACTTTCATTACAAAAAAAAACTGCCCAAAGCTCCCTTTGGTGCTGCCCACGAGTAAAGGTCTCCACATTTAATTATTTAACCTCTGATGACGTGAAGGTGTCAGTGTTCAGACAGCCCTGTCCTAGCCTGAAGTAGGGATTATATGATCATTTTAGAAGTAGTCTAGAGCAGAATTTTCTCTAGGAAAGATATTTTAGCCTCTTAGAATAATATGAACAGGCTATCTTGACTGAAAATTGCATGTCAAGATATCCAGTAAATCTGGAGATACACGATTTAGAAAAATTTTCACTTTCCAAAGTCAAAGTTGACCCTTTTCCCTCCTGCCACTAGAGCTCCCCACTGTTTCCTCATTGGTTTATTAATGTGATGGGTGGTCTCACAATAATGGAGACACAAGAAATAGGAGAGAGGTTGGAGAGAGTGATGTCATGCTTGACTTGTACAGGGGGAAAAAAAAAAAAATTCCAAAGCCACCGGTCTACATTTCTGGGTCTATGGAGCATCCGATCATCTGGTTTTCGCTGAAGTTTTCCTTTTACTTATGTACTTTTTCACCACAAGTTCAGTCTAAAATGTGCATATTTTAACAGGTTTATTTTACCACTTCACTACTACCGTACGTATTAAAATGAAGGGTTGGTAGACACGTGTTTCAGGAGGGCTGTTTGTAGACGGCACTTCAGGAAACCCACACAGGCAGCCCAGTGTGCTTGTGAACGGCTGTGATCTTAGCCATCATCGGATGGGAAATGGGGACTTATGAATGAAGATTAAAGAAGAATTTCAGGCACGGCTCTGTCCAGTTTGGATACCTGACTGAAGCTGGAAATTACTGTAGTAGACATCACCACTTCAGTGATCTCCATTTGCTTCCTTTGCCGACATCAGCCGGTTCAGTAAGAACCAGCCGACTTTCAGCCTGTGTATATGCCAGCCTGTCTTACAGAAGACGACCGTTTGGCCGGCTTCTGTTGGAGGAGCATGCTGGAAAACCAGAAACTGACAGGCTCCTAAACAGCACTCTCAGCCAATAGCGGAGAACGCTGACCGGAGTTTTCAGGTGAGGAGTCCCCCCCCGTCAGAACACAACAGCTCAGCAGGGGAGACAGCTGTACTAACATCAGATTTTAGTACAGCGGTTCCGAGCAGAGCTGATAGTGTTTTTTTGTTCAACCTGCTGGGTTGAACGAAAAAAAACAAATAGGCTGTATTAGGCTTTAGGGTTCATTCACACCAGGTGCGGTGGGAATGTGTTGGACAGCTATTCCAGCACACTCCCACTACACCTCCACCACAAGACAAGACAAAATGCCAGGTCTCCATGGTGGCCTGTTTACACCACAGTGTTGTGGTGGTGTTCAGGTGCTGTGCATTGAAAAAAAGTATTGCATACAGTGCTTTTTTTTCAAGTGCAGGCCATTGCACTCCAGCCAATATAACTATGAACTGTCACTGTGTGACTTTTCAATAAAGTTTGTTAGCAAAGAAAAATCCAGTATTGGCGCAGCAACACTGTGCCGGACCGCACCACTCAGCAGCCGCTGCTCTGCAATGCAAGGGGTGGTGTGAACAAGCCCTGAATGTGACCTGTACATTAATCCCTTCACCTCCTCTTCGCTCTGTATATGACCTGTACCTTGATGATGTCGCTGTATCTAGTATGTTATCACCAAGCTCAATGCTTTAACCACTTCAATGACAGCATGTTTCATGAGATCATCTTTGGGTGTTGGGTGTCTAATCTCCAAAAAGGTTTTTTTTTTTTTTTTTCAAAATTGTTGGGTCATTTTTTTCATTCCTTTTCTAGTAAGATATTAAGAAAAAAAAGTGGTTAATAAATATCACCAAAAGAAAGTGCTGTCTCTAAAAAAATTACATTTGGGTATAGTGTTGCATGACTGAGTAATTGTCTATCAAACTATTACAGCCATAAAGTCTTGCAATGAGAAGGTATAAAACACAAGCTGGTACTTAGATGGTTAAGCATAAAGTGGCTTTTAGGCACTGACCAAAATTTTGCTGGGTGGGATGACAGTTGGCTGTAGAAGTTGCCTTGTATCCTGTAGTTGCTGATGAATGTTGCACATAGTCCAGTGCAGGTGAAGGGGAGTCTGTGACATTGGGCCACAGAAGCAGGAGATCTATGCGAATCTAATAGCAAATAAGATCTGAAGTTGAGTGATTAGGGTGGAACGCCCCTGACTCTCTTACACTGGAACCTTTTCAGGCCCTATTGGCGGGCAGCAGCTGCTCTCCTCGCCGGTAGCGTCCTGTGTTTCAGAGGAGAAATATGTCACCAATTAAACATAATAGTGCCAGTGAATGGGGGCTTTGTCCAGGGCTGCTCTCCTATCAAAGGCATCATTAAAAAGCACTCTAACTCCCTGACAGATGAAATAAACAGCCATTAATCTGCTTGCTAAGGCAGGGATAAGAAGGCAGTGAGCAGGACTGAAGAAATGCTAAAGATGTCCTTGAAACAGTAAAAAGCAGTGTAAAGCCGTGACACTGTGATTTATCTCCCAATATTTACCATCGGGCTGTGCTCAGTACCAACTTTCTGCTCATCTAACTGAATTTATCTGAAGAGATCAAAACTATCTACTCCAGGTCTGTGCTTTTCAGGCAGGTCTTTCTATGATCTGGCAGATGTGGTAATTTTGGCTCTCCTGACATATGACACAACGCTGTTCTTTGGATACAGTGAAAAATCATGCAGTGCAGTAGATTATAACCCCTGCTCCCCCCCCCCCCACACTAAAAAAAAAAAAAAAAAAAAAAAAAAAACAGAAGGGAGAAAAGAAAAAGGAAAGGAAGTAATGATGAAAAAGAGAGGGGGAAACAGTACACAAAAAAGGAAGGTGGGACGAAAAAAAAAGGAAGGAAGAAAGAAAGAAAGAAAGGGAGGAGAAGTAAAATGAAGCAGGGAGGAGGGTAAAAAATTAAAGAAAGGGTAGTAGAGAGAGCTAGTAGGTAGATAAGAAAAGAAAGGGAGTAAGAAGAGAAGGAGAGGGAGAAAGGGACGAACAAAGGGAGGGGGCAGAAGAAGGAAGAGGGAAGAAAAGGAAGAAAGAATGAAAGGAAGGATGGGAGGGATGGTAAAGGGAAAAGAGGGATGAGAAGAAGAGAGTAATAAAGGGCTGGGGGGATAAGAAGAAAAGGAGGAAGAGGGAGGGAGGGAGAGAGAGGGAAAGAGGGCAGGAGAGAGAGAGAGAGAGAAAGAGGGCAGGGGAGAGAGAGAGAGAGAGAGAGAGAGAGAGAGAGGGAAAGAGGGCAGGAGAGAGAGTAAGAGGGCAGGAGAGAGAGAGAGTAAGAGGGCAGGAGAGAGAGAGAGTAAGAGGGCAGGAGAGAGATAGAGTAAGAGGGCGAGAGAGAGAGGAGAGAGGGCGGGAGAGAGAGGAGAGAAGGCGGGAGAGAGAGGAGAGAGCGAGGGAGGGAGGGAGGGAGCGAGGGAGGGAGCGAGGGAGGGAGAGAGGAAGGGAGGGAGAGAGGAAGGGAGGGAGAGAGATAGGGAGGGAGGGAGGGAGGGAGAGAGGGAGGGAGGGAGGGAGGGAGGGAGGGAGGGAGGGAGGGAGGGAGGGAGGGAGGGAGGGAGGGAGGGAGAGAGGGAGGGAGGGAGAGAGGGAGGGAGGGAGGGAGGGAGAGAGGGAGGGAGGGAGGGAGGGAGAGAGAGAGAGAGGGAGGGAGGGAGGGAGGGAGGGAGGGAGGGAGGGAGGGAGAGAGGGAGGGAGGGAGGGAGGGAGGGAGGGAGAGAGGGAGGGAGGGAGAGAGGGAGGGAGAGAGGGAGGGAGGGAGGGAGGGAGGGAGAGAGGGAGAAAGGGGAGCCCAATTCGGAGCAGAAATTAGTATATATATATATATATATATATATATTTATAGATAACATATATATATATATATATATATATATATATATATATATATATATATATATATACACACACAGTGGGTACGGAAAGTATTCAGACCCCCTTAAATTTTTCACTCTTTGTTATATTGCAGCCATTTGCTAAAATCATTTAAGTTCATTCTTCTTCCTCATGAATGTACACACAGCTCCCCATATTGACGGAAAAACACAGAATTGTTGACATTGTTGCAGATTTATTAAAAAAGAAAAACTGAAATATCACATGGTCCTAAGTATTCAGACCCTTTGCTCAGTATTTAGTAGAAGCCCCCTTTTGATCTAATACAGCCAGGAGTCTTTTTGGGAAAGATGCAACAAGTCTTTCACACCTGGATTTAGGGATCCTCTGCCATTCCTCCTTGCAGATCCTCTCCAGTTCTGTCAGGTTGGATGGTAAACGTTGGTGGACAGCCATTTTTAGGTCTCTCCAGAGATGCTCAATTGGGTTTAAGTCAGGGCTCTGGCTGGGCCATTCAAGAACAGTCACGGAGTTGTTGTGAAGCCACTCCTTCGTTATTTTAGCTGTGTGCTTAGGGTCATTGTCTTGTTGGAAGGTAAACCTTCGGCCCAGTCTGAGGTCCAGAGCACTCTGGAGAAGGTTTTTGTCCAGGATATCCCTGTACTTGGCCGCATTCATCTTTCCCTCGATTGCAACCAGTCGTCCTGTCCCTGCAGCTGAAAAACACCCCCACAGCATGATGCTGCCACCACCATGCTTCACTGTTGGGACTGTATTGGACAGGTGATGAGCAGTGCCTGGTTTTCTCCACACATACCGCTTAGAATTAAGGCCAAAAAGTTCTATTTTGGTCTCATCAGACCAGAGAATCTTATTTCTCACCATCTTGGAGTCCTTCAGGTGTTTTTTTAGCAAACTCCATGCGGGCTTTCATGTGTCTTACACTGAGGAGAGGCTTCCGTCGGGCCATTCTGCCATAAAGCCCCGACTGGTGGAGGGCTGCAGTGATGGTTGACTTTCTACAACTTTCTCCCATCTCCTGACTGCATCTCTGGAGCTCAGCCACAGTGATCTTTGGGTTCTTCTTTACCTCTCTCACCAAGGCTCTTCTCCCCCGATAGCTCAGTTTGGCCGGACGGCCAGCTCTAGGAAGGGTTCTGGTCGTCCCAAACGTCTTCCATTTGAGGATTATGGAGGCCACTGTGCTCTTAGGAACCTTAAGTGCAGCAGAAATCTTTTTGTAACCTTGGCCAGATCTGTGCCTTGCCACAATTCTGTCTCTGAGCTCTTCAGGCAGTTCCTTTGACATCATGATTCTCATTTGCTCTGACATGCATTGTGATCTGGAAGGTCTTATATAGACAGGTGTGTGGCTTTCCTAATCAAGTCCAATCAGTATAATCAAACACAGCTGGACTCAAATTAAGGTGTAGAACCATCTCAAGGATGATCAGAAGAAATGGAAAGCACCTGAGTTAAATATATGAATGTCACAGCAAAGGGTCTGAATACTTAGGACCATGTGATATTTCAGTTTTTCTTTTTTAATAAATCTGCAACAATGTCAACAATTCTGTGTTTTTCTGTCAGTATGGGGTGCTATGTGTACATTCATGAGGAAGAAGAATAAACTTAAATGATTTTAGCAAATGGCTGCAATATAACAAAGAGTGAAAAATTTAAGGGGTTCTGAATACTTTCCGTACCCACTGTATATATATATATATATATATATATATATATATATATATATATATATACACACACACACACACATATACACGTACACATAGAGCAGGAATCAGATTTAACTACAGGTCATTAAACATCAGACTCCAAGGAGCAGTGATAAAAACACCAAACATCTAGCCTTTGGATTGTGAACAATCAAAACGAATAAGTTTGAAATGATAATTTACCAAACAAAGGCTCAGCCAGTGGCTACAGCAAGTTAATACTATACTTAGAGAAAAAAATGCATATCAACAAAGAAAGGCGTCCAACAAATTTACCAAAATCCATCAGGAGTGGCTAGAAACACCTGATGTGGCCCCACCACAGCTGGTTCCTACTAGACTTCTCCAAGTGTAGGAGTAAAGTCATACGGGATCCATGTCCTAGATCTTACAGGACTGGATGGGTCGTAGGCTGGTTGTGGTAGATGGATACTGCATTGTGATAGGTGCCTTTACTACATGACCGGAGAGTTTGTTGGGAGAACAGCACATGCTTCATCAGCTGGCTTGTTTTGTTTTATTAGCATGTGTTATGCTGACTACTATATTTACTGTGTAAAATGTATAACCTGGTGTTAATGCACAAGCCCTGAAAACTTGTACTATCTTTGAGAAGTGAAGTGAATACAATAAACCCCCGCTCCATCGCGGTTCAGTTTTTGCGGTCCCGGTATATTGCAGTTTTTTTTGTAATGTTATTTTACTATATAAATCATTAAAAATGAAATATTTTTGTGATTTCCATAGCTCTTGCTCTGTCTCTCAGTATCTTTTATGTGTTTAAATAAGTTTCTATTGTTTTAAAAATGTGTTTAGACCTTCAAATGCTTCTACACGTACAGTGACCGTAAAAAAAAAAAAAAAAACCTACAACGCATTTTAATAGGGTTTTTCTATTTCGCGGATTTTCACTTTTCGCGGCTGGGTCCGGAACGTAACCCCCGCAATGGAGGGGGGTTTACTGTACTTCGGAGCTAATATTCCAAGTTGTACTTTTTGAAAAAAAAAAAAAGGCTCAGACATCTACAAGTCTCACAAGTTTGCCAGTCCTGTGGGCTCACTAAAGAAAATATACAGGACTCATTATAAACATCCATAAAGTCTCGCTCTCCTGCATGGCTGGAATTCATAGTCATGAAGAAAAAACCAAAGAATTTCCTGAAACCTACAAACCCCAATCAGAAAACTTGACACTGTCAGGGATGAAGATTCCACAGTAAGCATGTGGCTAATTAACTTCAAAGTAACTAAAAGAATATATAAAGCACAGGCTGCTGCTATAACTAACTGCAGAAAGATTCAGCTTTATGTAGCTGTTGAGTAAAAGAATCCTTTTACCATTAAAACCCGCTTTAGTCACTCTCACATCATGTTGTGATAATGCGTGGAAATGCATACTTGTTGCGTTGCTATGATGTGGTGTCATTTATTCGGACATGCACTGCCAAAAAATATTAGGTAAAAGTAAGAAGCGGACCTCAAGGTAAAAATTTAAAACACAGAATAATGCAACTCTGTATTAATAGTTTGTTTTATATTTCTATGCAAGCAGTGCAAGTATATTATATTACCAAAAGTATTGGGACGCCTGCCTTTACACACACATGAACTTTAATAGCATCCCAGTCTTGGTCCGTAGGGTTCAATATGGAGTTGGCCCACCCTTTGCAGCTATAACAGCTTCAACTCTTCTGGGAAGGCTGTCCACAAGGTTTAGGAGTGTGTCTATGGGAATGTTTGACCATTCTTCCAGAAGCGCATTTGTGAGGTCAGGCACTAATTTTGGATGAGAAGGCCTGGCTCTAATTCATCCAAAAGGTGTTCTATCGGATTAAGGTCAGGACTCTGTGCAGGCCAGTCAAGTTCCTCCACACCAAACTCGCTCATCCATGTCTTTATGGACCTTGCTTTGTGCACTGGTGTGCAGTCATGTTGGAACAGGAAGGGGCCACCCCCAAACTGTTCTTAAAAAGTTTGGGGCATGAAATTGTCTGAAATTTCTTAGTATGCTGACACCTTATGAGTTCCTTTCACTGGAACTAAGGGACCAAGCCCCAACCCCTGAAAAACAACCCCATACCATAATCCTATTACACCAAATAATTTGGACCAGTGCACAAAGCAAGGTCCATAAAGATATGGATGAGTGAGTTAGTCTGCTTCTATTTCTTGATAGAGCTTAAACCAGTGTCTGAAAATCACTAACATTTTCTCATTTAGCTATTTAGTAAGAGAAAGGGGAAATGGACAAAAATAGAGAGAGGGGTGATGGACCGAGAGAGAGAACAAGGGGGGATGGACAGAGAGCAAGAGAGAGCAAAGGGGGGTGGACAGAGAGAAAGAAAGAGGGGTGATGGACAGAGAGAGAGAGAGAAAGAGGGGTGATGGACCAAAAGAGAGAGAGGTGATGGACCGAGAGAGAGAGAGGTGATGGAGGAGAGAGAGAGAGAGAGAGAGAGAGAGGGGTGATGGAGAGAGAGGGGTGATGGAGAGAGAGGGGTGATGGAGAGAGAGGGGTGATGGAGGGGAAAGAGAGAGGGGTGATGGAGAGAGAGGGGTGATGGAGGGGAAAGAGAGAGGGGTGATGGAGGGGAAAGAGAGAGGGGGGTGACGGAGGAGAGGGAGAGAGGGGGGTGACGGAGGAGAGGGAGAGAGGGGGGTGACGGAGGAGAGGGAGAGAGGGGGGTGATGGAGGAGAGAGAGAGAGAGAGAGAGAGAGAGAAAGGGCCGATGGACGAGAGAAAGGGGTAATGGACGAGAGATTGGGAGAAAGGGGTAATGGACGAGAGATTGGGAGAAAGGGGTAATGGACGAGAGAGCAAGGGATCATGGACAGAGAGAGGAGTGATGGGCAGAGAGAGGAGTGATGGGCAGAGAGAAAGGGGTGATGGGCAGAGAGAAAAAGGGCTGATGGGCAGAGAGAGAAAGGGCTGATGGGCAGAGAGAGAAAGGGCTGATGGGCAGAGAGAAAGGGCTGATGGGCAGAGAGAAAGGGGTCATGGGCAGAGAGAAAGGGGTCATGGGCAGAGAGAAAGGGGTCATGGGCAGAGAGAAAGGGGTCATGGGCAGAGAGAAAGGGGTGATGGGCAGAGAGAGAAAGGGGTGATGGGCAGAGAGAGAAAGGGGTGATGGGCAGAGAGAGAAAGGGGTGATGGACAGAGAGAGAAAGGGGTGGTGGACAGAGAGAGAAAGGGGTGGTGGACAGAGAGAGAGAGAAAGGGGTGGTGGACAGAGAGAGAGAGAGAAAGGGGTGGTGGACAGAGAGAGAGAGAAAGGGGTGGTGGACAGAGAGAGAGAGCAAGGGGTGGTGGACAGAGAGAGAGGGCAAGGGGTGGTGGACAGAGAGAGAGAGAGCAAGGGGTGGTGGACAGAGAGAGAGAGCAAGGGGTGGTGGACAGAGAGAGAGAGCAAGGGGTGGTGGACAGAGAGAGAGAGCAAGGGGTGGTGGACAGAGAGAGAGAGCAAGGGGTGGTGGACAGAGAGAGAGAGCAAGGGGTGGTGGACAGAGAGAGAGAGCAAGGGGCGGTGGACAGAGAGAGCGAGCAAGGGGTGGTGGACAGAGAGAGCAAGGGGTGATGGACAGAGAGAGAGAAAGGGGCGATGGACAGAGAGAGAGAAAGGGGCGATGGGCAGAGAGAGAGAAAGGGGCGATGGGCAGAGAGAGAGAAAGGGGCGATGGGCAGAGAGAAAGGGGCGATGGGCAGAGAGAGAAAGGGGCGATGGAGAGAGAGAGAAAGGGGCGATGGACAGAGAGAGAAAGGGGCGATGGACAGAGAGAGAAAGGGGCGATGGACAGAGAGAGAAAGGGGCGATGGACAGAGAGAGAAAGGGGCGATGGACAGAGAGAGAAAGGGGCGATGGACAGAGAGAGAAAGGGGCGATGGACAGAGAGAGAAAGGGGCGATGGACAGAGAGAGAAAGGGGTGATGGACAGAGAGAGAAAGGGGCGATGGACAGAGAGAGAAAGGGGCGATGGACAGAGAGAGAAAGGTTTGATGGGCAGAGAGGGAGAGAGAGAAAGAAATGAGTGATGGACAGAGAGAGAGAGAAAATGGTAATGGAGAGAGAAAGAGAAAGGGGTGATGGATAGAAAGCGTGCGCGCGAGAGAGAAAGGGGTTTATGGAAAGAGAAAAGGGTTATGGAAAGAGAGAAAGGGGTGATGGACGAGAGCGAAAGAGAAGGGTGATGGACAGAGAGAGAGAGAGAGAGAGAGAGAGAGAGAGAGAGAGAGGGGGGAAGGTGTGATAAACAGAGGGGGGGGAGAGAGAGCAAGAGAGAGAGAGAGAAAGAGAGAAAAGAAAGAACAGACAGTGAGAGAAAGGGTTGATGGACTGAGGAGGAGAGATAGGGGTGAGGGACACAGAGACCTGTAAGGGACAGAGGTAATTTACCTGTTTCACCCATTTAAAGTACAAGTCAAGCCTACACTAACACACATATAATAAAGTCCTGCATGATTAGCCCTATTCAGCGATCTTCACTCATTTAGTAAATAGTGCTTCTACATACCTTTTTTATTTTATATTTATCTTTGGTGGTCATGTGAGCATCCATACATTTAGCTTGGGCTACTGCTTCATGGCCCTTTCGGCTCTCACTTACTGTTGACATAGACACTAGAGTGGATGTGGTGATGTGAAGATGTCACCATAAAGATGAATGGGGAGGCATAGATCAGAGGGCCAACAACGATGCAAAATCGGCAAAGGCAGCACAGCATTGTCGCCCATCAAAATAAAGGCATCACAAGTGCACTGGAAGGATCAACTTGGGAATGACAGGGCTAATAATAATAGTAGGTTTAGATGTCATATAGTACAATCATGATCTTTATTTCAGTACGTTTTTCCAGGAGTTCCTTTTTATGTTAGATGCATACATCCAATTTAAAACCAATGATTTACGTTATAAGGGTTAATGATTATTTCCTGTATGATTCTTTATTACCCTATAAGGGCCCTCCAGGGGATCATTAGTGAATATTAGATCATTACTTTCGATTTGCTGATGACATAAAACAAGAAGCACCTAATTACTGAAACCACCTCCTTCCTTCCTGCCAATTTATAATACGGCCAACACACAATACTCTACCTAAAATATAACTACCACTCTCATAGCAAGCCGGGAAATATAAATACATTTTTTCCGCTCAGGTAATGATGATCTGACGTAGGATACAAGACAATAAACAAGCACAAGGAAATGACCAGATGGTTAAAAAGGCACAACGGATAAAACTAGTACAGAGCAGATTGTGGCGCTTGTTCAATGTATTCTGGGAAAAAGGTGAAGACGGTAAAACACCTGTGTGCAACACTGACATGTGGAAGCTGAATAAGGCTGACGTAAGTCATCCACTCAGTATGATGATGGAATGGTTGTGGTACCCAAAGCTGATGCAACTTGTGAGAAGGCAAAAAATTGTCCCTAAAGTTCCTCATCACTTAACCAATGAAGTTCCTGCATGCACCCCCAGCTAGGAACTGGCAGAAAATTCTAAATTTCTAAAATGCTAAATTGTTACAACAAATTATAACATAGAATTACTAAACAAGTCATTTTGTAATTTAGGATTATTAGTAAGGATGTGGAATTCTCTTCCACAAGCAGTGGTGTCAGCAGGGAGCATCGATAGTTTCAAAAAACTATTAGATGGGCACCTTAAAGACCACAAAATACAGGGGTATACAATGTACGGTTAACAGCAAACACACACACACATCATAGGTTGAACTGGGTGGACTGATGTTTTTTTTCAACCTCACAAACTATGTAACTATGACCTTCCCATTTAATTCCTTAGCAAGCTATGGTTTCCAAAAACGGTCAAAATGTCAAATTTGTCCTCCTTGCAACCAAAGCAACATCACTCAGTGCAGAAAACAGACCCACATTCCCTCCTGGTCATGCAATTTGCTTTCATCTGAAGTCAGCACAGAGTTTGAAGTTAAAGACTCCGTCTCCCATGTTTGAATTGTTTCCCACTGATTTATTTTATTTAAGGCTTCGTTCACATCTAGGGGTTCCGGATCGATTCTGCCCGCAAAATCTGAATCACCGCAAATCGCTGCACGCGCTTGCGATCCCCGTCATTTCCAATGGCTCCCCGTTCACGGTAAAATTTTCATCCGAAGAATCACGGTAAAATCAGGAAAACAGAATCGCCTGTTGCTCAAAAGAGGAGCGTCTTTCAAAAACACAGGCGTCCCACGATTTTGTTTGCGCACTTTTACTGTGATTCGTTGGGCGACAGTTGTGGTGCTATTGGTAACTATGGGGACCACAAGCGCGTCCCGCGATTTGCGGTGATTCAGGATCGCGGGCGGAATTGATCTGGAACACCTAGATGTGAAAGGAGCCTTAAATAAAATAAATCTAAACAAACATGGGAAACGGGGTCTTTGGGAGACTAGGTCCCGCGATTTGCTGTGTTTCGGGATTGCGGGCAGAAACGGGACGATTCCGCCAGCAACGCCTAGATGTGAACGGAGCCTTAATGTATTTATTGTATACTTCTCTTTTCCAGATGTCTTCAGACTAGTAATGTTCAGGGAATTCAGAGGGTGTCACTGACATCGCCCTCTGCATTGTTAGACTGGCAGGGCATGGTGTCAAGGTAATGCCCCCTTGGGAGATGGGTTGATGCCACCCTGCAGTCCAGTGTCATTTAACCCAGATAAAGCAGAATGGAAGAATATATATACTTTTATTCTACCTGTGGTGATACCATTATTTAAAGTGCTTCTTAAGGCAGAAGGCTTTTTTTAACCTTATTGCATTCTCTGCATTAAGGTAAAAAAAAAAAACTTTCTGCAAGCAGCTCCCCACCCCCCCTAAATATTTACCAGAGCCTGATCTTGATTCAGCGATGTGTGCGAGAGAAGAGGCTGTCTCTGCTTTTTCTCCTAACTGGCTCACACACAGAAGTGGAAGACATTCATTGGCTCCCACAGCTGTCAATAGCAGCCAGTTAGGAGGGATCGGGGGGTCAGGGCTGTCTTATGGACATACAAAGCCAGCTTAGGAGCGAGCATGCATGAGGCTTGCTATGGCCTTGTGGGTGTGGTTTTAGAAGGAGCCAGTGGGAGATCGGAGAAGAGGAGGATCTGGGCTGTTCTGTGCAAAACAATTACACAGAGCAGGTAAGTATAACATGTTTGTTTTTTAAAAAATAAAATCTTTACCTTCAGAATCACTTCAGTGAGCTATCACCATCAGTTAGAGCTAGGGCTTCATGCACACTAGATGCTATTTTAAGATGCTATAAGCATTTTTTTTCTGCTCCTACAAGCTAAATGGTGTGTCCATGCACACTACCTTAACCTATTAGCATTTTTTAAGTTTCAGATTCTAGGAGCAGAAAAAAAATTGCTTTTGTAGAGTTTATTGGATAATTTTTTTCCAGCAGAAACACTCCAAAAGGCTACTAATATCGCTTTTTTTTTTTTTTAATGGAACTGCAAACATCCTTCTAAACGCTATTAAAAATGCTATTACCAGCAATTTTTATCCAGTGCTTTTTCCAGCATTTTTTTAGTTTAAGGAAAACACTAGTGTGCATGGAGCCTAAAGAAAATTTTGTCAAGAGGAAGAAAAAGTAATACATGATGTAGATATACATTATATTACCATAAGTATTGGGACGCCTGCCTTTACACACACATGATCTTTAATGGCATCCCAGTCTTAGTCTGTAGGGTTCAATATTGAGTTGGCCCACCCTTTGCAGCTATAACAGCTTCAACTCTTCTGGAAAGGCTGTCCACAAGGTTTAGGAGTGTGTCTATGGGAATGTTTGACCATTTTTCCAGAAGTGGATTTGTGAGGTCAGGCGCTGATTTTGAACGAGAAGGGCTGGCTCACAGTCTGCGATTTAATTCATCCCAAAGGTGTTCTATCGGGTTGAGGTCAGGACTCTGTGCAGGCCAGTCAAGTTCCTCCAAACTCACTTATCCATGTCTTTATGGACCTTGCTTTGTGCACTGGTCCAAATCATTTGGTGAAGGGGGGGGTTAAGGTGTAGGGATGTTTTCAGGGGTTGGGCTTGGTCCCTTAGTTCCAGTGAAGGGAACTCTTAAATCATCAGAAAGCCAAGACATTTTGGACAATTTCATGCTCCAAACTTTGTGGGAACAGTTTGGGGTTGGCTCTTCCCGTTCAAATATGGCTGCGCACTAGTGCACAAAGCAAGGTCCATAAAGACATGGAGGAGCGAGTTTGGTGTGGAGGAACTTGACTGGCCTGCTCTTCTGGAAGAATGGTCAAACATTCCCATAGACACACTTCTAAACCTTGTGGACAGCCTTCCCAGAAGAGTTGAAGCTGTTATAGCTGCAAAGGGTGGGCCAACTCAATATTGACTGGGATGCCATTAAAGTTCATGTGTGTGTAAAGGCAGGTGTCCCAATACTTTTGGTAATATAGCGTATAACCTAAGTGGGGCTCACTTTAGCTATGTATGTGCTTGTATTCATTTTGGATAGAAATTGGAAATAACAGTGTAGCAAATGCCTTTGGCTGTAGTATGCTTTATGTAATTACACATGCTTGAATATTTATACCGATTGTAAAACTTTGCTTTTACACTGAATAAACTTTATTGCAAAAGCATTCTTGATATATGGTGTGCTTACGGTGTGTATTTAAAGCAGTAGTAAAGTCCGCTTTATTATTTTTACCTAGGGGTAAGCCAATAATAATGTTCACCTGTAGGTACTGTAAATATCTCCTAAATGTGCATCGGCATGCCATCCATATGAGAGCTGTGCTGTGGCTGTGACTAATGCACATGACTGACATCATCGCAGCTTGGCCATTCAAATGGCCGGAATCTGCGAACCGGGAAGGAAGACCAGGTGAAGATGGAAGTCCCATCAACAGTGACAGCGTGCCACTAGAAGGCTTCATGTTAAGTGTCATAATTTGCTAGTGTGTGATGCATGCTGGCACAATATGACATTATCCTGCAGGGGCCCAGTTTTTGTTGCCGTTTATTTGTCGATTGTACTAGCAGGTCGATATACTCTGAAGGGGTTTAGGTGCCCTAAAGATCTTTTATTGTTGGTTGCAAAATGATAATTGTGTGCATACCATTATTGCGAATGACATGGCTCTGCTCAGAACCTGTGCAACTACGTTAATTCACACTCTTATCAAGCGCATGGAGAGTCCCATTGCCTCATCCAATGAAGAATAAACACAGGACACACTCCATGCAGACTCTGGAGCACACGGTTAATGTGATGTCATGCAGGATTCCAGGTATAACTCCTCTGCTGGACGTTGCTAGTACCAAACACAACACAAGCAGCACTCTGCTACTCACCGGCATCCTGGAGTAAGCGTCAGATGCAGCCTAAGGGCGAGAGCGCAGAACCCCGTGAAATTACAAGGCGCTGACATGATGGGGTGTAAAGAGTATACTACTAATAGATAAACTTTTTAAACGCATGGCCAATTTTCCTATGCATGAAAAAAAAAATCTTTACAGCAATTATTATTATTTAATTTTTTTTTTAGAGAGTGTTTAGTTTTGCTTTTTAGCATACCTAAACTCAAGAACATATAGTATAGTGCCCACCGTCTTCTCAGCGCTTTACAAAATGAAGGCAGACATTACAGTTACAATACAATTGGGTGCAAAAAGAAGCAGAGGGCCCTGCTCATTAGAGCTTACAATATTACCAGTCCTTAGAAGTGGTGGTCACATTCATTTTCTTTTTTTCCAGATCCAGTACATTTTCAGCAAGTAGAGGAAGACAGGATTTTTTTTTTTTTTTATCTTATTCTATGCATTAAGATAGAAGGCCTTCTGTGTGCAGCAGCCCCCCTCCCCTAACACTTACATGAGGTCCATCTAGATCCAGCAATGTTGCATGAGAGACTTGGCTGTCCTCTACCTCCTCAGTGGTTGAGACAGCAGCATGGCGCCATTGGCTCCAGCTGCTGTCATTCAAAGTCAGTGAGCCAATAAAGAGAGAAACAGGGCGGGGCCGGGGGTCACGGTTCCGTGTCTGAATAAACACAGGGAGCTGTGGCTCAGCTCGGGTGCCCCGATAGCAAACTGCATACTATGGGGGCACTCAATAGGAGGAAGGGGCCAGGAGCACTGAAGAGAGACCCGAGAAGAGGAGGATCTAGGCTGCTCTGCGCAAGACCATTACACAGAGCAGGTAAGTATTTTGACAAGTACCCGCTCCCAGTTCCGTTCTGGTCGCCTTAGACAAGGGGTCTTTAAACTGTGGCCCCCCAGATGTTCAGTAACTACAATTCCCATCATGCCTAGTCATTTATAGTCTGTAAATGTCAGAGTTTTACAATGCCTCATGGGATGTGTAGTTCCAAAAACAGCTGGAGGGCCGTAGTTTGAGGATCCCTGCCTTAGACGATCGGAAGCGAAAGCTCCCTCCCAAAGTCTTCTGGGATGCATGAGAGATCCCAGTAGACTTCGGAACCAGTCACAGAGCGCAGTGCTGCTCATGCACAGTGGACACCCAGCTGTGAAGCCGCAAGATGTCACAGCTGGGTGCCCATTGTGAAGATGCTGGCATTGCTGTGGGAGGACACAGGGAGAAAACAGGTAGGGCGAGCACACCTCTGGATCACGGTGGCTGTTTATTAGGTTAGTGGCTGTTTATTAAAAGTCAGCAGCTGCAGTTTTTGTTTCTGCTGACTTTAATTTTCACTGAAGAGACTAAAGCTCTGCTTTAAGCTTCACCACATTCACTAAGCTCTGTGGAAAATGACTGCAACTGCACTTGCAAATTCACTGTCTTGAAGATCGTAAGGCTGCTTATGAGTTCTAAGTCCAGAGAGCGCAAATATTCCAATAATGTAAAAAGAAGAAGGGTTGGGACTTTTCTACCTCACTGCAAATCAACTGCTCCTGTTTTTTCTATTTCAGGCTCAGTCTCGTTTTTCCACACTATCCTTTCCCTTTCTCTCCTCTTGGGCTTTCATGTATTTATGGTTATTACTCCATCACGTTTTATTCCTACTGATCTTTGGCTTGTTATACTTTAATAACAGATTTATGCTACTTTGCTCCATACGTCCAAATTCTCTACTCTTTTCTCCCTTACATCTGAGATGTAGCACTATGGCACCCCTATTATGAATATAAATATTTATCACTATTATTATTTTTTATACTCTGTACACAGAGATCTTCTCATGCCGCTACACCCACCGTTTTTCATCCCACTTTTCTCAAACCCACACTCATCATTGCTTGTGCGGCGTACTCCGCCTTTCCCACCTGCCTGTGTGCCCTCAGCTCCCGGGTGGGACACGTGGGGTCATCCTTATCTCCAATGCCATGCACCACCTGGCTGCTATGTAAGTTTGGGAATTTGGGGGCTTGGTTTCCCCCTTTCCCCCACTTCCCTTTTTTTTTTTTCCTCCCCTTTTCAATTTATCATTACCATGCCAATTTTTGTATTCGTTTTTTATAGATCAATATTATGCATCCACTCCTGACGAAGTGGCGATTTGGGTCCACGAAACATATTGAGTCTGCGATGTTTGAATATAGCCAATTACTCCCTTATTACTTGATTGTTGGATCTATCAATGTTGTGACAACATTTAACTACTATATTATTTCTCAGTATTTTACCTTGTTGGTTCATGAATTTGAAATTGGGGACTGCTTTACTAGTTTCTGTATTAATTGATGATGTACATTCCATATGTCATGTCTTATATCTGTATGTACAATAAATGTGCTATTTTCCCTGCCAGCCTAGCCATGGCCCTCATTTAAAGTCCCAACCCTTCTTCTTTTTACATTTGATTAGGGATGGAGGCACACGGCCAATCCAACCGTGTGCCTCATTTTAAGTCCCACACCTCCCCCCTGTACCATATTCCAATAATGAGTTCAGTTCCTCGGTTGGCGAACTTCTTTGATGCCTTAGCTACTGATTGGAGAGGCTGTCCATCATATTAATGGACCAATAGTGAGGCCTGGGAAGTGGATGGGGAAGGGCTAACTGCATCTGTTTGTTTAGTCATGTATTTTTGTATGACTTGTTGAAGTTTATTAAGGAGATTATTTGATGGATTCTTAAATCACATAAATATATAAATAACAAGTCCTTTCATTAGGTGATCAAATTCCAAAGTGCTCCGGTGCAAACAAAACTATATAAAGTGCCCCAGGTGAAGGTGACCCCTCTCTGTTCCCCACTCACCGCAACAGCAGAAAGATATAGCTTGAAATCAAATGGGATAAGTCTTCTCCTATGGAATGCCACATGGTATCTAGTATTTCCTTAGATAAAACAGGTCTGAGTCTGCGTGCAGGACTTGCTCTCCTCACCATCAGTTCTGGGAAGCAATATCCCATTTGATTTCAAGCTATATCTTTCTGCTGTTGCGGTGAGTGGGGAACAGAGAGGGGTCATTGTCACCTGGAGCACTTTATATAGTTTTGTTTGCACTGGAGCACTTTGGAATTTGATCACCTAATGAAAGGACTTGTTATTTATATATTTATGTGATTTAAAAGTTTTTTTCACTTAATTAATGTTGATTTGTATTTTATGCTGTTTTAAATTTGTTAGCATACTTTACCTAAGTTTTTACTTAGTGCCACAGCAGCTGCATCATCAATTTTACTATTTATAGTTTTATATTTATGTAATTTATTTATATATATATTCATATTTTACATTTTTCACCTGCATTATCTTTCATTCACATTTCATTCATATCCAATTGGATCACAAGCGCGGGTTTTAATTAACATTTTTATAATTTGATGGATTCTATTGACATCATAATTGTTGGATTACAAGCCATGTTGGCTCTGTAGAAGCCACAACAGTTACACCTGATTATTTGGTGAGCTCGTATCCAACTTGAAATGAAACCCTATAGATATTTTTTACAATGGTACAGATTTAAGCAATATGGGAAGCAGCACGCATGTAGATAAAGGGGTCTGCAGAAAACAGGGTGTGAGGGGGTGGGTTTTTTTTTTTTTTTTTTTTACATTTTTTTACAGGTTTGCCCTAGGGTCCCTTTCTGCCTTAGCAATGCAGTGAGTTTCTATGCACTGTGTTGCATATTAATGTGCATTTCCTTAAGACTGCCTGGTTTAGAAGGCTAGCAATGCACCGCAATAAAGCAAAAAAAAAAAAAGATCTGCAGCAAATTTTTAATGCATGCCAATGTGTGCAACGATGCGCTGCAGCATAGGTCCATCCATCAGCATCTACTGTGCTTTTGTGTTGGCAACGCACTGCACAAAGTGGCGTGTCATTGAGCAACCTAGAGGTATGAATCCAGCCTAAAATATAACTTTAACCAAACAATTTCTTAGAATTCTGCATAGAGTAGGGAACAGTTATATCCTCCTGCTGAGTTACTGAAGTGTTTGTAGAGGCAGAAGGTTTTTTACCTTATTGCATTATTTGAAGGTAAAAAATTATCTCAATCCAGCAAAGTGCAGAAGAGCCAAGGCTATCTCGGCTCTCTCCCTCTTCATTGGCTCAGATACAACAGATGGAGCCACTGGCTACCACTGCTGTCAATCATAGCCACAGCAATGAGGCAGTGAGGGGTGGGGCGAGCCCCACTCTGTGTGTCTTATGGACACACAAGGCGAGGCTCAGGAGTGAACATGCATGAGTGCCCCCATAGCAAGTGGCTTGCTATGGAAGCTCTCAGCAGGGGGGAGGGGCCAGGAGCACTGGCAGGGGAGACGAGAAGAGGAGGATTGGGGCCAGTGACAAAACAAGGTCCAGCGCCCAGGGAAAAGATGCCAACCCCCCCCCCCCATGATGTACAAGCTCAAAATCCATAGCCCAGCAGTCACTCGCTTCTCAAAATCACTGCTCCTGTCACTACTCCTGTCATCCTTTTAATAGAAGGAAGGCACCCCCCTCCCCCCCATCCCTACAGTAAACCTTTGCGCCCAGGAGAGCAGTTCATCCCACCGACCCCTTGTCCTGGCCCTAATCTGGGCTGCTCTGTGCAGAACCATTACACAGAGCAGGTATGACATGTTTATTTTAATAAAAAATAATTATATATATAGTGCTTTACTATCAATTTGAGAAAGATTTTATGTACTGGGATGGTTAAAAAAAAAAGAAAGAAAGAAAACCCTCAGAGGTTCTCAGCTTTACCCCTTCCTTCCAAATAAGAAAAGGTTTGCTGGAGTTTCATTTTAACTAACTTAACATTTTTATATATTGCAGAACTCCTCCTACTATATTAAGTAATTTGCTAAATTAAGGGAAAGTGGTTTACACTAATAACCTTGGAGAAAGTCAGAATATCGGGAACAAATGAGTAATATTGGGCATCAGCAATTAGGGGGCGGAATAAGACAGTCTGCCCTTTGCATGCCGTTGTGTTCTCATATCAAGACAAGGGCCTGAACATGGCAAGAAGACCTTTCCCAACAGCCACAATGTCGTGACCCAACAGTCACCTCTACAAGAGGAAATCAAGATACACGACCAGAGCATGATTAAAGGTAGAACATTGCCCAAAATAGCCCAAAGCCATGGGCTGTGTGTACACAGCACTTCCTATAAGAGCTGGCAGCAGGAGTCTTTGCTGGCACGATCATTCCACTGTGACCCGCTCCTAAACACAGACTTGGTATTAGTGCCTGCTTTAAAGTCAGCTTTTCATCAGCTCCGCGACTCAACAGAACATCAACACAATCACATGTCTGTGTGAACCTGGGGGAGGTAGCACCATGTATAAACAGAAATAGGAAGCTAATTAATGAATAGGATAATGGCGCAGATCATGGATAAGAAAGCAAGTTTAGAAACTCTTATGTATTAATGAAAATAAAAAATACAACCATACAGGTTATGAAGAGTTCAGCTAGAGGGCTTCCTGATTGCTTTAGTCCCTTTTCATTATAATAAGTATGGCTCTAATGTCTTGTGGGGTCCCAAGTCCTACTCCATAAAAGGTGTCCACATACTGCATTGATGGTGGCTCTGTTTATGGCAGAGAGAAGCCAGCAGTGCTGGAGAGACAGCCCGTAGGTGCCAGGAATTTTTCAGATGGGGAGCTTACGTTGAGTTTATTATGGCACCAAGGTCACATGCACTTCAGTATGTTTTTTTTTTTTATTTTAAACCCGCTACCTGGGATGGGTCTTTAAGTCAGGAGTAGGAATGGGCTCAGGCGTGTTCGGGATGCCACCTGCCCGATCCCCCCAGGAAGCCGACACTGCACACGGCTATTCACAGGCAGTGAGACATTTCCCGGTGCGCAGCTGCACAGATCGGGAAATGTCCCACTGCATGGGGTTAGCCGTGTGCAGTGTCGGCTTCCTGGCGGAGTCGGGCAGGTGGGATCCCGAACACGCCTGAGCCCATCTCTAGTCAGGACCTGAGGAATTCCCATACCGGCCGAAGGCTAGCCTTTGTATTATACATTGGTATTAAAACGCTTTACCTTTTCCATGTTGTTTTTGTATTTTGCGGGTATACACTGCACTGGCACTTTGCCCACTCCCAAATAGTAGGGTGTGTTTCACTGAAAGTCTGTGGGGGGGTGGGACTCCCCTGGGGTCTCCCTTTGGGGGAGCCGTTACCTAGTACCTCGGTAGACCTTGCTTTGGCAGGTCTCTAGAAGTATGGGTCTGCCTGGCTTCAGCTGGGTGGACCATGGTACCCCAGTCCCTGTCAGGAGCATTGCGCCCCAGGAGATCAGGGCCAGAGGAGGACCATGTGTACCCCCGTGCACGTTTTTGTGTGCTCACTTTTTTTTTGCACCTGGTGTTTAGTTTCAAGTGTGCGCACTGCATCACAGAGCTTCCAAAAAATAAAAAGGCTGTAGGCAGTTTGGAATACAGCCCTATAATATTAGGTTAGACATGTATATGTACTATATACACAAGTGGTTCTGGATGTGCATCTGACTGATGGGACCTAAAGTAATGGTTTGCACGACTCTGTTTACTGTCATGGAAAGAGGAATAATCCTCTTATTTTTGGGATATAGTTATGGAATCAGACATGAAAATACCCTCCGTTCTAAAAGGTCCTATTGGGATATGAAAAGAAGAAACAAACAGTGACTAAGTTAGTGGTCAGTTATGAAATTTATCTGCAGATACCCGAATTTGCAAAAGTTGTTCTTCCCACAGAATCAGCTGACCTGAATTTCAGAGTCAGAGACTGCAGTCTCCATTGCAGGAGTTGCTTTCTACTCTTGTTGGGACCCAGGTCTGAACCTGCATCCTCTGCTGTCTATTCTTGCTGAGCCACCTGGAATGCTGGACAGCTCCCTGGACAATCTTGTCTTGTACCTTGTTTCTCATGAACCTTGAACCCTTAGCTCCTCCCCTGAACTTCCCATTTAAGCCATGCCTTTGCACTTCCTGTTTGCCAGATTATTGTGCTCTCTCCAGCCAATATCTCGATCTTGTCACTTCTGCAGCCATCCGTATCTCCGCTACCACTTGTTACTAACCTTTGGCTTGTTTACTGACCACCCTTCTGCTTGATACCTACCTGCTATATCTGCTACTGGACCCCAGCCTGCTCACCTCCTAGTGGGGCGATCCCGAGGACCGCAACCAGGTACTAAGTTACAGCAAAATCCATCTCTACCATCAGGAGTTCTGGTGAACACTGATTAATACTTAAACTCCGCACCTCGGGTGAGTTTGTGTCATCCGCCAGGGTGACCTGCTTGTATACCTTTCCTCCTGATCGGTGGAAGTTTCTTTATTGCTATAGGTTCTAGTCTCTGAGCCTGACACCTGACCCTGACAACTCTACTCTATAAAGATGGACATACACCTATGGTTCTCTTTTGTTCAGTCTGCAGGCTCAATTAAAGAAGTCTAACAGATTCCTCCACCTATTTAAAAAAACAAAGTGAATGAATTAATCTCCCACTGTAGGCCTTTGCATTGTAATACCTGAACAGGGCCTGCATCTGATTGGATGAAGGTGAGGTTCAGGGGACAAATGCCAAGAGAAAATTATCCAGGGACAATTTTTCACCTGGACTATTGATTGGTCAACAAGGCCACAAACTGATCGAATTTCAGTCAGTTCATTAGGAACTTGCTCAGTATATGGCTAGCTTTCAATGGGTGTACAGTCTCAGGGTCCAGTCCTGCCCAGGGTTTATAATGCAGCCAGCTGGTGGCACTTACTGAAGTACTCCATGTTGGATTTTGGCACCTGATTTGAAGGTGCCAAAATGTGCCACAGACTTTACATTATAATTTAGGAAGACTATATGTAATGTAGCATACGTGAACACACCTCCAAACGATGGAGTTCAGTTGTTTCCAGGGAAGGATAGTGTTAATGCTGCAGTATACAAAGACATTTTGGACAACTGTGGGCTTCCAACCTTGTGGCAACAATTTGTGACACACCTTTATAAACTTGTTGACTATCCCATTCCAAAATCATGGGCTTTGACATTGCCCTCTTTGCTATAGTTCTAAATCTACTTACAGGCAAGTGGGTGAACACAGCAAATGTGCTGTTGAGGAAAGCGACGAGGTCTACCAGATAATCACTGGCCCTTCCATTGGATTCTAAGGCCATCCAGTCGTAGTCAGCCAGCTGCAGAAACTGGTCAATTTTCTGGTTCAGGTTGGTGTAAATCTCTTCTTCTGCAGCCTGCCGTGCATCCTGCAAAGGACAAACACTTGGGTTAGCAAGGCATAGTAAGAATGTTCTACTGACACTTCTGTGCTATGTGTGTGCAGAACAGGCTATTCAGATAGTATGAGTCTTGGAAAGTCAATGCAGTGAGACATTCAGGCTAGGGAAGAAAGGGCTAGATAATGCTGCCTGTCCTCCAACCAGGAAATGAGGCAGGCTCTTTCTGACTTGCTTGACAGGCTGGCTCTGTCTGACTTGCTGCAGCTTCTAATGCACATTGTGACATGCTCACAGTGTGCAGTGAAATCAGAGTAAGCAATATGATTACAGGAGAGGAGCCGCTACAACTGCGCAAGAATGAAGGGAAGGCTAGAGAGAGGATTTAAAATCATTACTGGTCAAACTGAAAAAGTTTTTTTTTCCTATTAATAATTATTTTACTTCATTAATAATTTAGACACACATACAATTAGGTAACTCTTGGAAGACCATACCACTAAAAGAATGCCTTGTTTTTCTCACTTCTGTATTCACGCAATACTGTTATTGCTGAAAGAGGAACTGAACACTGGAGGGCTGTGGACAAAAAAAAAAAAAAAAAGGAAGGCAGAGGACCAAGCACCAGGCATTAACATTACCTATGATCCTCCTGCAGGTGATCTTTTTTCCATCGCTGGCTTACCATGCCTTGTTCTGCGCTAGTTCTGTGTGGAGGAGGCTGTCTTGCTAAAGGCAGTCCTTTGCTTCCTCATTTCAGCCTGTTCTTCTCTCAGCCGTCACGCTTTCATCTTTGCAGACAGCGGGAGGCGGTACAGTTCTGGAGGGAGGGTGGAAGCCAGTGATTGGTTGCTGAGATAAAAGGCGGTCCAAGCAACCAATCACCAGCTTGCAGCTTCCATCCTCCATTCAGAGCCACTGTGCCTCTCTTCTGTGTAAGGCAGGGGAAATGTTATGTGCAAAGGGAGAGAGGTGCCGAGTGGCGAGGTCGGAGTAGGAGGAAGCAGGGAGTGCAGCAGAACAAGGTGGAGTGTGTATATATGTCACTATTCACAGCATAAGAAAACTGTGATCACCCTGAGTGGAGAGAGATGAAAGAGCAGTGATCACTGTGAAGGAGGTAGTAGGCAGTGATCACTGCTGCTGATTGGCAGGAGATCGCTGTCTAAAGCTTACATCTGGTGCATTCCATGTCTGCTGTGTATGACTGAAGGCTGCAGGAGGCATTGAAAAGGATCAAAATGCGAATTATCAGCTTTCTATAGTGCTTTTTTGTATCTTATCTCAATCTTAAGTGCAGTCAGTTTGCTGCACCTTATTTTATGTTTAGGGGCACACTGATGGGCACAGCAAAATGTGTCCATCAGTATGCCCGTTAACATAAAGTTTACCCATCAGAGTGCCCCTTAACATAAAAAAAGGGGCATGCTGATGGACACACATGTGAAGGGGGTACTCTGATGGGACACCTGATGTAAGGTGGCACTTTGATGAGGACACTTGATGTAAGGGGGCACACTGATATGAATACCTGATGTAAGGTGGCACTGTGATGGGGACACCTGATGTAAGGGGGCACTACGATGGTCACACCAAATGTAAAGGAGTACTCTGATTGACACACCTGATTTGATGGGGACAAATGATGTAAGGGGGTACTCTGATGATGGCACCTAATGTAAGTGGACACTCTGATGGGAATACCTAATGTAAGTGGGCACTCTGACGGGAATACCTAATGTAAGGGGGCACTCTGACGGGAATACCTAATGTAAGGGGGCACTCTGACGGGAATACCTAATGTAAGGGGACACTCTGACGGGAATACCTAATGTAAGGGGGCACTCTGACGGGAATACCTGATATAAGGGGGCACTCTGACGGGAATACCTAATGTAAGGGGGCACTCTGACGGGAATACCTGATATAAGGGGGCACTCTGGCGGGAATACCTGATGTAAGGGGGCACTCTGGCGGGAATACCTGATGTAAGGGGGCACTCTGACGGAAATACCTGATGTAAAGGGGCACTCTGATGGAAATACCTGATGTAAGGGGGCACTGTGACGGCAATACCTGATGTAAGGGGGCACTCTGACGGGAATACCTGATGTAAGGGGGCACTCTGACGGGAATACCTGATGTAAGGGGGCACTCTGACGGGAATACCTGATGTAAGGGGGCACTCTGATGGGAATACCTGATGTAAGGGGGCACTCTGACGGGAATACCTGATGTAAGGGGGCACTCTGACGGGAATACCTGATGTAAGGGGGCACTCTGATGGGAATACCTGATGTAAGGGGGCACTCTGATGGGGACACCTGACGGTGGCAATTGTTTTTATGGGGGGACCCAATGTAATGAATCACTCTGGTAGGGGTACTGATGTAAGGGGGAACACTATTGGGGACATTTACAGAGTATTACTAGAGCGTGTGGAGAAAACAGTAATAAAAGCGCCAAAGAGTGTGGCTGCGCCAAAAAAAGGAAAGTGGAAGCGTACAATCTTTCATGGAACAAACTTGAGATTCGGACCTCGGCCCAAAGAAAATTTTAGGGACCGGACCTCCGTGAATTTTAATTCACTACCCCTGTTATAGATGTATACAATATACATGTTTTCATAGATAGGTCAGAACCCTCCTAATCCTGTATTAAGATCCTGAGGAAGCATTTACGCAAAACCTGTTGACCTCTCTGAATTATCGAGTTTTGGAAAACAATAAAAAGGAATGTATAACAGATTATTAGGGGTGACCACAATCTTGTGGGGTTAACTCCCTGGATGTTTTTTATGACTTTGTATGTGATTTTAACTAGTAATAAAAATGCTAATGTTATCCCTGAGGTACCACTAAAGTCTGTTACAAGATTTTTCTAGACATTGAATATGCAATAAGAGGATGTAGTAAGCAGCAGGGCATCTGAGTATTCTTGCTTGTTTTGTTGAAAAAGAACAGACTTACAGGCAACCAGGTGAAAATAAAAGAAAGCCTAAAGCCCCGTACACACGTACCGATTGTCGGCCATAAAGATTCGGCCGACGACCGATCGGCCGATTGTAGGCTTGTTAGTATGATGCTTCCGACAGCCGACAGCGCATTTTCGGCTGAACAGAATCTGTTGTGCAGGCTTTAAAATTTTTGTATGCCGACAGACAGCAGATTTGCAAGACTGGGCATGCTCAGTAAAGAAAAAACACAGGGAAAGTTAACCCTCACATGACATCACTTCTGCAGTCAGCTGTTGTTGGCCGACAAAATTCGTGTGCAGTCTTTTGCAGTTTTCAACAGACACGACAGCCCTGGACAAAAGACGGCCGATCGTTCGGCCGACGATCGGTACGTGTGTACGGGGCTTAAAAGAGAAACCCAATATAGCCACGACAGAAATTAATTGGCAAGTTGCAATACAAGAAAAGTTTGGTTTTGGATTTAATACTACTTTACATTGGTAAATATCCCCTATAACTCAGTGAATCTTCCTTTATTGAGTTAAGGTCCATCCAAATAGGCTATAGCTGAAATGTAAATAGGGCTGGTTAATGTCTAATGATTTGACCACTTCCTCTCCTAGGGCAGGCACTCACCTTGAAGGTGGTCAGACCATACAGCTTGGTGGTGTGTACAGTGTCGGGCAGGACATTGGTAATATTTGTAATAAATTCTTCAAGAAACTTGCAAGAGATTTCCAGATGGGTAGTGTTGATGATAATCTGTACAAGCTACAAAATAAAAAGACATGTTTAGCAGGTAATGTAATCATTTACAAAGTTTTAATAAGAAAACTAAAGTAGAACTCTAGTAAACACAATTTGCAACTATGCTTTTTGTAAAAATGCACATATAATAAATTCCCCACACATTTAACTGACACTTGTATGTGGAAGAATTCAAATATTGGCTCCCTGTGGACACTCTTCTTCCTTGGCATGAAATAGCTGTCGATGTCAGGGATGGAAACAAACTCGGCATGCCCAGCTTCCAGTGATTCCAAAGTTAACCTGGGAGGCAAGACGTATGGCAACAGTCACTGCAGACTTGTAATCAGAAGGTGCAGGCGCTGCACGTACCATACTAGTAGTCTTAGCTTCTCTAAATGGCAAGTCATTAAATGGCTTCTAAGTCAGAAAGAGGTTGATTTACTATGGGTCCTTTTACACAAGCATTCCGTTTGTTTCCTCATTTCAGTCATGTTTTTTCAAAGAAAAAACAGACCAGTTTACATCAGTTTTTTTTTCATCCACTACCAATGTAAAACGGACCGCTTGTCCGTTTACATTGTTTTTTGTCTGTTCCATGTTTTTAACGGAAGAAATAAAGGCTTTGATCCGCTTCAAACAACGGATGGTAACGGAAGCGGGTGTGAATGGGTGATCATCCATGTACATCAGTTTTTCCATAGAGATGCATTGATGTTCGTTTTTCATCTATCAACGGATGGGTGAAAAACTGACAAACGGAACGCCCGTGTCAAAAGGGCCTAAAACTTGCAAAATCTGATGCAGTGATGCATGGTAGCGAATCAGCTTCTAACTTCAGCTTGTACAATTAAGCTTTAGGCCCCCTTCACACAAGCGGACCGTTCAGATCCGCCTGTCCGTTTTTCAGGCGGATCTGAACGGATGCCCCATGCATCTCTATGGGGCATCGGATGTCAGCGGAAACATGTCCGCTGACGTCCGATCCGTCAAATCCGGACGGATGGAAACCCTATTTTCCATCCATCTGGCGGATCGGATGAGAACGGACAGACGGTCCTTTCTCATCCGATTCCCCCATACAGAAGAATGGGGACCTGACAGCTCTGTCTCCATACACAGCGCGGAGACACAGCTGCCATCCGCCTGCTCAGCTGGGGGATCGGCGGATCAATCCCCCGCTGAGAAAAACGGAGTCCGCTGACGGACTACCGTGTGTGAAAGGGGCCTTAGCAAAGAAAAAAAAAAATCTGGAAGCTGATTGGTTGCACAGGTGTACCAGATTTTGCCCTCTCCAGTTTTAGTAAATCAACCCCAAACTGTCAATCCGAGCCTCATCCAGATCACATATAAAAACAGATCCTGGCCACAGCTCATATCTGAAATCAGTGATAAAACAGCCGGCCACAGCAGCGGATAGGCAAAGCAAATGCAACCCAGATACCTACCTTGAAATTGGCTGGAATAGTTATCAGATCAGGTCAATCTGGGGGTGCCTGATTTCAACAGCTTCTCAGCAACCGGTTTCCTTCAGTGAACAATGTATTTTTTTTTTTTTTTACTTCTTAAACAATATTGAAAGCATCTTTTTTAGCTTCTGTCATTTGAATGCATTTATTTACCATCATTTTTATTCTAAAGTTATCTTTTAAAAGGTTTTTTTTTTTTAAATATGAAACATGTCATACTTACCTGCTCTGTGTAAAGGTTTCGTGCAGAGCGGTCCCTATCCTCCTCTTCTCGGGTCCCCCGCTAGCGCTCCCGGCCCCTCCCTCCTGCCTAGTGCCCCCACAGCAAGCAGATTGCTATATGGGGACCCAAATAGGCTCACTGCCGAGCCGCTGCTCTGTGTGCCCATTCACACATGGAGCGCTGCTTGGGCCCGCCACGGTTTTTCAATGACAATGAGGAGGGACAGTCAGAGCTCGTGTACGTTGTTGGATTGGGGTCGGACTCGGTAAGTATTAGAAGGGGCTGGGGCGTCTGCTATGCACATAAGGTACACATAGAATGCATGAAGGTAAAAAAAAAACCTTGAGCCTTGACAACCACTTTAATGCATTCCCTGGATTAAGGTAAAAAAATGTCCCACTGGTTATATCATCCCCTCACCTCCCTAAATACTTACCCAAGTCATATCTTGACCAGAGATGTATAGTAACTAAGTAGAACTACTTCACTACTGTACTTAAGTACCGAAAGGCGGTATCTGTACTTTCCTAGAGTATAATTTTTTTTCTCCTACTTCCACTTTTACTTCACTACATTTTTTCGATGATTTCAATACTTCTACTCCGATATTTTTTTTTGTGCTGCATAGTTACTCGTTACTATTATAAAAATTACCACTGCCAGAACAGTAGATGGCAGGTTTCATGAAGCTCAAAACATGTGTATTATCAGCGCATACGAAAATAAATGCTACTGTATGTATAAATAAAAGCTGCATTTGAAATAATAAAAAACAATATGATGTTCAAACTTTTTACTTCTTTCTTTAATAACTACATAACACAGTACTTGTACTTTTACTTTCAGTACTTGAGTAGCAAAATTTTTTTAAAAAACTACTTGCAATACTTAAGCACAAAAAATGTTGAATACTTTAGTACTTCTACTCAAGTCCCTTTTTGATCGAGCACTTCCACTTCTACTCAAGTCACTTTTTGATCAAGCACTTGTACTTTTACTCAAGTATGGGTTTCGAGTACTTTATACAACTCTGATCTTGACCCAGCGATGTGCCCAAGTGCAGCAGCAATGGGTCTTTCTGCCTTTAGTTTTGCCTTCAGCAAGTGAAATGCATGCGCAATTGGGTTGAGATCGGGTGATTGACCCGGCCATTGCAGAATATTCCACTTATTTTCCTTTAAAAGCTCATGGGTTGCTTTTGCAGGGTGTTTTGGATCATTGTCCATTTGTACTGTGAAGCGCTGTCCAATCAACATTGCTGCATTTGGCTGAATCGGGGCTGACAGTATATCGCTAAACACACCAGAATTAATCCGGCTGCTTCTGTGTTCTCTCACATCATCAATAAACACCAATGACCTAGTGCCACTGGAAGCCATGCATGTCCATACCATCACAACTATATACAAACAATAGGCAGATAGAAAGGCTGGCCTAAAGACCATATAAAATGAGCCACCGGGGATTGGTTACCTAACAAAAATTGTGAAAATGAAACTGGAGTGAAATATCACAAACTTTATTAGTACAAAAAAATCAATAGGTAGATATACAAAAAACTGGATTTTTGTCTTACAGTAAAATCTTTTTCTCTGAGGTTCACTGACAGAAAATACTTCAATTCTTCAGACCAGTGGGATTTTGCTCTCTCTCTAGGTGGAAATGTTTTTGGTTATGCCCCTGGGGCAGTCCCAGAGGGTACACCATCACTTCCTGCTGTAGGACTTCAATTTGTAAGAAGCAGTGTCAGAAGAATAAATAACTCAATCCCAACAGAGGGGCGGGTGCTGTGTCTGTCAGTGAACCTCAGAGAAAAGGATTTTACAGTAAGACAAAAATCCAGTTCTCTCTTTCGTTCACTGACAGCTTCAATTCTTCAGACCAGTGGGATGTCTCAAAGCAGTGTCAACATGAGGGGTGGGAAAAAACACAGCAAACGCAGAATTCCCAACAAGGCTAAACATAGCCAACCAGGTAACAACAGGAGCTCAACTAGAAACAACTGGAGCTCACCACCAGGAAAAATGTTCACCCTCAAGAAGTGGAAGCCTCCGCAACCGCTGCCTGCAAAACTTTGCGGCCAAATGGCGCATCCGAAGATGCAAGGACATCCACCTTATAAAATTTTGTGAACGTGTGTACCACGTAGCCGCCTTGCACACCTGAACCACTGACTGACGCCTGATAACGGAAGGCCCAGGAGGCACTAAGTGCCCTCGTAGAATGAACTTTAACAGGGAAAGAAGGAACCTGAACCTTAATGGAGTAGGCCTGCACCACCGTCTGCCTGATCCACTTGGAAATGGTCGCAGCAGATACGGCCTGCCCCTTATGAAGTCCATCCATAAGAACAAACAAAGAATCGGATTTCAAAATCAATTGTCACTGCCAGGTTAACATGAATTTTCCTTATCACATCTAAAGAATGTAAGACAATTTCCTTAGGATGTGTAGGCTTAGGACATAGGGATGGTAGCACAATGCCTTCATTCAAATGAAACCCCAAGACAACCTAAAGGAGGAACACCTGACAGGGTCGCAACACCACTTTGCCCCTATGAATCACCAAGTAAGGTGACCGACAGGACAACGCAGCCAACTCCGACACGCGACGTGTGGAAGTAATAGCTACTAAGAAAGCCACTTTCTGCGACAGAGGAATTTCTCGAATATTTTCAAAGGGAGACCTTTGAAGCACCGACAGAACCAAATTGAGATCCCACTAAGGTACCAGGGATCGCACTGGAGGAGCCAGATGGCGAACTCCCTGCACAAAAGTGTGAACCAAGGACTTTGCCGCCAACCGTTTTTGGGGAAAAAAAAATAGCCAAGGCGGAAATTTGGCCCTTGATGGTGCCCAGAGCCAAACGTTGATCTACACCCAATTGTAGAAACTCCAACAGGCAAGACACAGAAAAGAAGTGAGGAGAAAACGCCCGCGACACACACCAAGTAATGTACACCTTTCAAACTCGATGATAAACTTTCCTGGAAGAAAATTTCCTAGCTTTCAACAGCGTAGGATTTACCGACTCAGAGAGCCCCTCTATCTTTCAGCACCTGGCTTTCAATAGCCACGTGATTAAAGCCAGTAACCGTAAAGCAGGATAGAAGATTGGTCCCTGAGACGGAAGATCTTCCCTGAGAGGAAGTTTCCAAGAGACGTCTGCTATCAGCCTTACCAATCCTGCGTACAAAGACCGGTGAAGCAAGTCTGGTGCCACCAGAATGACACCATGGTTGGACAACAGGATCGGAATAGCATCCTGTTGCTTCAGAAGTTTTGCCTGAGGAAGAAACACCCGAGCTGACGCTGATTCCATCGTCAGACCCAAGTAGTCCAGCTTTGTGGACAGAGACGGTGCCGATTTCTGAAAATTCAGTGTCCACCTGAACCCCTACAGTGTTTGCACCGTAACGTCCAAGTCGGCTTCTAGAGCTGAGGAAGACTGCACGCAGAAGCAGATCGTCCCCGATGCACGATTGTATTCTGAGAGAGGGTGAACTCCTCGAGAGAAGGGGGAACTCCTCCACTGTCGGAAAACACAGATAAGCACTGCAGCTGCTGTTTCTTTGGCCAAGAAGATGACAAGCAGGGAAAGATGTCCATCCTCAGCTTGGTTTATAGAGGAAACTATTCACAAATTACATTTACATTTTCTGGAGATCGGCTTTAAATTAGATCTATGGCCTCCCATTAATCAAAAAAAAAAATTGTTGGCAAGATCCTCTCAAGATTTTTTTTTGCCATCAGTGATCTACTGGGTAGTTTTTTTTTTCACTCATTATCCTGCAGCTACAACAGGTAGGGACAGGCACTTTAGCACCCCCATGGTAAAGTAAAAGCCACTCTTAGACAACTGTCACTGGGGCAGGTTTTCCATTGGAAGATATTTCTGTTCTGGTGACAACTTAAAGTGTTGGCTTTCCCTCAGTTACTGTCCGAGAGAGAGTGGTCACCAGTACAAATAGAGATTGAATAGCCCTAATGGAGACCCAAACAGAAGCACTGTGGCTAAGTGGTCAGCACTTGTATCACTAGGGTCCTCTGTTAAAATCCCCGTCAGGACGCTCTCTGCATGGAGTTTGCATGTTTTCCCGGCATGTGTGGATTTCCTCCAAGTACTCTGGTTTCCTTTTACACTGAAAAACATCCTGATGGAAAATTGAGCTCCTTGTCCAAACTGGCCATCCATGTCTTTATGGACCTTGCTTTGCGCACTGGTCAAAATCATTTGGTGGAGGGGGGATTATGGTGTGGGGTTGTTTTTCAGGGGTTGGGCTTGGCCCCTTAGTTCCAGTGACGGGAATTCTTAAGGTGTCAGGCAGAGGTGGGGGACTCGAGTCACAGGACTTGACTTAAGTCAGACTTAAGTCACCAGTTTGAGGACTTGAGACTTACTTGACTAAAATTAATAAAAGACTCGACTTGACTTTGACTTGGTATTCATGACTTGAGACTTGACTTTGACTTGAGACATATGACTCGAAATGTCTTTACTTTTTTAAGTTATTAAATATTTTCTTAAGATGTGTTAAAGCAAAATGAATGTGCCTGTTATGTTTCTGACATCACAATCACTTAAAACACCTCAGTGTGTTCTGATTTTTAGGACACTGGCTGTTCAACAATGGAAATACTTAACATGTTTTTAGTGACTGTGGTGTTGAAACATGACCGGACGAAGGATTTTGAGCTGTTTGGGCATTCAAAGTGTTTCTTTAATATGCCAAGAAAAAAGCACTAAGCAGTTTTGTTAATGTTGAAAATAAAACAAAACCTTTCCTGACCACTGACTTTTAACTGATTTAAAGGTGAAAATTGGGGTAGATCAGTATTTTGACTTGATTTGTGACTTGACTCAAATAGATGACTTGACTTGCTTGACTATTAGCAGGGACTCGACTTGACTTGCATGCTTTTCGCCACAGTAACTTGGGACTTGCTAGAGACTTGCTTGCGACTTGCAAATGTGTGACTTATGCCCCATACACACATGCAGATTATCTGCAGACTTTTGTCTGCAGACTTACCAAAACCATATAATATGAGGTCAAACCTAAACACTTTCAATTTGTATGCAATCCGGCAGGCCCTTGCACTACATAGAAAAGGTAAGTCTGCAGACATAAGTCTGCAGATAATCTGCACGTGTGTATGGGGCATTACTCCCATGTCTGGTGTCAGGATATTAAGACATTTTGGACAATTCCATGCTCCCAACTTTGTGGGATGGCCTCAAAGCAAGGTCCATAAAGACATGGACGAGCGAGTTTGGGGTGAAGGAACATGACTGGCCTGCACCTCAACCCGATAGAACACCTTTGGGATGTATTTGATGGGAGACTGCGAGCCATGAATTTCCATCCACATCAGTGGCTGGCCTCACAAATGCATTTCTGGAAGAATAGTCAAACATTCTTATAGACACACTACTAAACCTCGCGGACAGCCTTCCCAGAAGGGTTGAAGCTGTTATAGCTGCAAAGAGTGGGCCAACTCAATACTGAACCCTACGGACTAAGACTGGAATGACATTAAAGTTTATGTGCGTGTAAAGGCAGGCATCTCAATATTTTTAGTAATATAGTGTATTTAGCACTATATCAATTAAGCTTGAAACTGCCGCTTGCAATAACTGATCCTAGTATAGATTTAGGCATGTAAAAGCCTTAATCAATGCTGCTCCTTGGGCCATGTTCTGTATCATTGGTCTGCATGAAGCTGCAGGGACATGCCCAGAGGATAGATTGTGCCACCAGTTGGGTGGCACTGCTGCATATGTACTAAGAGAAAAACACGTTTGAACCGGTCACAGAGGGCAGGAGTTCAAGTATTCGGCGTGAACAGATAGTTATCCGGTCATATGTTCGTCAAGTCACGTCAAGTGGGCTACGAGTGGAATGTACAAACAGACGTACTGACAACAAACTAGGACAAAACACACACATATAAGAAACCTGGACAAGCTTGGACAGCAACCAAAGTATCTTCGCTCTCCTGACTGCTTGACAGTTTACACCCACAGGCTTGTCACCCTTCAATGACGCTCACTGCGGAACATAACAGCCAATATCTCCCAGCAACTCGTGTCTGTGCTCAGTAGGACAACATGGTACTGTGCGAGTCAGCAAATTACAAGATTCTTTATGCACACAAAATGGATTTCTCCTATTTAAGTGTATTATTTGCATGAAATATCTCTACATATAAAGTATCTTACAAAAGTGAGTACACCCTTCACATTTTTGTAAATATTTTGATATATCTTTTCATGTGACAACACTGAAGAAATTACACTTTGCTACAATGTAAAGTAGTGGGTGTACAGCTTGTATAATAGTGTAAATTTGCTGTCCCCGCAAAATAACAACACACAGCCAATAATGTCTAAACTGCTGGCAACAAAAGTGAATGCACTCCTAAGTGAAAATGTCCAAATTGGGCCCAATTAGCTATTTTACCTCCCCCGTTGGCATGTGACTCCTTAGTGTTACAAGGTCTCAGGTGTGAATGAGGAGCAGGTGTGTTAAATTTGGTGTTATCGCTCTCACTCTCTCATACTGGTCACTGGAAGTTCAACATGTCACCTCATGGCAAAGAACTCTGAGGATCTAAAAAAAATAATTTTTGCTCTACATAAAGATGGCCTAGGCTACAAGAAGATTGCAAAGACCCTTAAACAAAGCTGCAGCACGGTGGCCCAGACCATACAGTGGTTTAACAGGACAGGTTCCACTCAGAACAGGCCTCGCCATGGTCGACCAAAGAAGTTGAGTGCACGTGTTCAGTGGCATATCCAGAGGTTGTCTTTGGGAAATAGATGTATGAGTGTTGCCAGCATTGCTGCAGACGTTGAAGGGATGGGGGGGGGGGGGTCAGCCTGTCAGTGCTCAGACCATACGCCACACACTGCATCAAATTGGTCTGCATGGCTGCCATTCCAGAAGGAAGCCTCTTCTAAAGATGATGCACAAGAAAACCTGCAAACAGTTTGCTGAAGACAAGCAAACAAAGGACATGGATTACTGGAACCATGCCCTGTGGTCTGATGAGACCAAGATAAACGTATTTGGTTCAGATGGTGTCAAGCGTGTGAGGAGTACAAAGACAAGTGTGTCTTGCCTACAGTCAAGCACGGTGGTGGGAGTGTCATGGTCTGGGTCTGCATGAGTGCTGCCGGTACTGGGGAGCTACAGTTCATTGAGGGAACCATGAATGCCAACATGTACTGTGACATACTGAAGCAGAGCATGATCCCCTCTCTTTAGAGACGGAGCTGCAGGGCAGTATTCCAACATGATAACGACCCCAAACACACCTCCAAGATGGCCACTGCCTTGCTCAAGAAGCTGAGGGTAAAGATGATGGACTGGCCAAGCATATCTCCAGACGTAAACCATATTGAGCATCTGAGGGGCATCCTCAAATGGAAGGTGGAGGAGCGCAAGGTCTCTAACATCCACCAGCTCCATGATGTCTTCATGGAGGAGTGGAAGAGGACTCCAGTGGCAACCTGTGAAGCTCTGGTGAACTCCATGCCCAAGAGGGTTAAGGCAGTGCTAAAAAAATAATGGTGGCCATACAAAATATTGATACTTTGAGCCCAATTTGGACATTTCCACTTAGGGGTGTACTCACTTTTGTTGCCAGCGGTTTAGACATCAATGGCTGTGTGTTGAGTTATTTTGAGGGGACAGCAAATTGACACTGTTATACAAGCTGTACACTCACTACTTTACATTGCAGCAAAGTGTAATTTCTTCATTGTCACATGAAAAGATAGAATAAAATATTTACAAAAATGTGAGGGATGTACTCACTTTTGTGAGATACTGTACGACCACCTACTATACGGCCATGTGAAATTGCTCTAGTGATGAAGAAAACTATGCAAACATTTTTGACACCTACTCAGAAGCTTGCAACTCTAAAATGATCTACAACCTCCTTTACAAATTGCAGTGGCTCATATCAAAGAAAAAAATCCTGTAGCACAAGAGACATGGGTCTCCCTCCCTAGTCCTCATAGACTTGGGGACAAGGTTCTTGCCGCTGGCTTTAGCCGATAAAGTGGACAAATGTCTAAATAAAAAAATGCAAGCAGATAGGCTCTTTATTGCAGAGGAGATGTGCAATGTCTCTTCTGCAATAAAATAAACTACCTGCCTGCACGCAGTCTTCATTAAAATATACACTGCACTGCACATGCACAGCTTAGTTTACATTTCTGTCACATTACAGTATGCCAGGATCACTGATGATCTGCACATGCACAGGAGTTTTGTAATCCCAAGCCAGCAAATTAAGACGGTCTATAACTGGCATCTGAAAAAAAGCTGGGGAGCAGACCCAAGTGTCGGTGAGGATCCTTGTGGGTGTTAAACCATTGGAGCAGAGGCATATATTGCATTCCTTAACTGCGCTTTAAAGGCAAACTCCAACTTTAATGCTGAATTCCAGGAATTCAGCAACTTTACAAAAAGTGCAGGCACACTATGAGTAAAGTCCAATTAGGTACACGTTACCTCCAGGACTTCTCCCTATTACTTATAGGTGAAACATTTATTGCACTCCAGGAGGATATACTCTGGCTTAGAGAGGAGAGAAGCACACAGAACAGCTTTGCCCGTCCCTCCCCTCTGCTGCCAATTCACAGAAGCCTTTGTATTGAAAGAATGGCTTCACGTAATACAAAACACAAAATGAGGTTGAAGGATTGTAAGAGGTGCATGAAAGTCAGCCAGCCCCCAGTTTGATGTACTGGAGTGTAGGACTGCAGATTTAAACAGGGTGCCGTGACGTGGCTCTGCAGCTTTCACATGCGTTTGCAAATGTGTGTCAACTAAACCCCTGTTCTTTGTACCAAGAGACAGGTCTTATTTGGTTGGTGACAGACTGGAAGGTGAGTACATCAAACTGGGGGCTGGCTGACTTTCATGCACCTCTTACAATCCTTCAACCTCATTTTGTGTTTTGTTATAGGGATGGAGACGCCGGGCAACACCAGCTTGGGTCTCATCTAAAGTCCCACCTAGTCCAATATGTTTAAAGCAACCAGGGATGGAGACGCCTTGCTTACAGCTTGGTGCCTCATCTAAAGTCCCACCGTGCGATTTTCGTGCGTTTTTGGTGGATGCAGTTTTGGATTTGACCCTAGTGTTTTCCGTATACAGGGATGGAGACCAATAGCATGACCTGCTTGTCTCATATAAAGTCCCAAAGGAAATAAGGGATTTCAAAGGCAGTGTGCTTTACAGGCCATGCCCCATATATAAAATCCCTTCCTATCCATATACTGCATCCACCAAGGGGATGGAGGTGTAATGCTTTTCAGCTGGTCTTCTCCAGTTTGCACCATGGTTATATTTTAACCTAATTATTTGAACTTTTTGAGACAATAGCCAGTCGTGCATGGGGATGGGTTGGGGGAGGTTGGGCTGTCTCCCTCTCACCTGTTCCCCATCCACCCATTAGCGGCCATGTGCCTCCAGTGTGAGGACACTAAATTAAGAGTGTAGGACTGCAGATTTAAACAGGGTGCCGTGACGTGGCTCTGCAGCTTTCACATGCGTTTGCAAATGTGTGTCAACTAAACCCCTGTTCTTTGTACCAAGAGACAGGTCTTATTTGGTTGGTGACAGACTGGAAGGTGAGTACATCAAACTGGGGGCTGGCTGACTTTCATGCACCTCTTACAATCCTTCAACCTCATTTTGTGTTTTGTTATAGGGATGGAGACGCCGGGCAACACCAGCTTGGGTCTCATCTAAAGTCCCACCTAGTCCAATATGTTTAAAGCAACCAGGGATGGAGACGCCTTGCTTACAGCTTGGTGCCTCATCTAAAGTCCCACCGTGCGATTTTCGTGCGTTTTTGGTGGATGCAGTTTTAGATTTGACCCTAGTGTTTTCCGTATACAGGGATGGAGACCAATAGCATGACCTGCTTGTCTCATATAAAGTCCCAAAGGAAATAAGGGATTTCAAAGGCAGTGTGCTTTACAGGCCATGCCCCATATATAAAATCCCTTCCTATCCATATACTGCATCCACCAAGGGGATGGAGGTGTAATGCTTTTCAGCTGGTCTTCTCCAGTTTGCACCATGGTTATATTTTAACCTAATTATTTGAACTTTTTGAGACAATAGCCAGTCGTGCATGGGGATGGGTTGGGGGAGGTTGGGCTGTCTCCCTCTCACCTGTTCCCCATCCACCCATTAGCGGCCATGTGCCTCCAGTGTGAGGACACTAAATTAAGAGTGTAGGACTGCAGATTTAAACAGGGTGCCGTGACGTGGCTCTGCAGCTTTCACATGCGTTTGCAAATGTGTGTCAACTAAACCCCTGTTCTTTGTACCAAGAGACAGGTCTTATTTGGTTGGTGACAGACTGGAAGGTGAGTACATCAAACTGGGGGCTGGCTGACTTTCATGCACCTCTCACAATCCTTCAACCTCATTTTGTGTTTTGTTATAGGGATGGAGACGCCGGGCAACACCAGCTTGGGTCTCATCTAAAGTCCCACCTAGTCCAATATGTTTAAAGCAACCAGGGATGGAGACGCCTTGCTTACAGCTTGGTGCCTCATCTAAAGTCCCACCGTGCGATTTTCGTGCGTTTTTGGTGGATGCAGTTTTGGATTTGACCCTAGTGTTTTCCGTATACAGGGATGGAGACCAATAGCATGACCTGCTTGTCTCATATAAAGTCCCAAAGGAAATAAGGGATTTCAAAGGCAGTGTGCTTTACAGGCCATGCCCCATATATAAAATCCCTTCCTATCCATATACTGCATCCACCAAGGGGATGGAGGTGTAATGCTTTTCAGCTGGTCTTCTCCAGTTTGCACCATGGTTATATTTTAACCTAATTATTTGAACTTTTTGAGACAATAGCCAGTCGTGCATGGGGATGGGTTGGGGGAGGTTGGGCTGTCTCCCTCTCACCTGTTCCCCATCCACCCATTAGCGGCCATGTGCCTCCAGTGTGAGGACACTAAATTAAGAGTGTAGGACTGCAGATTTAAACAGGGTGCCGTGACGTGGCTCTGCAGCTTTCACATGCGTTTGCAAATGTGTGTCAACTAAACCCCTGTTCTTTGTACCAAGAGACAGGTCTTATTTGGTTGGTGACAGACTGGAAGGTGAGTAAACCAAACTGGGGGCTGGCTGACTTTCATGCACCTCTTACAATCCTTCAACCTCATTTTGTGTTTTGTTATAGGGATGGAGACGCCGGGCAACACCAGCTTGGGTCTCATCTAAAGTCCCACCTAGTCCAATATGTTTAAATTTTCACGTAATACAAAGGCTTCTGTGAATGGGCAGAAGGAGTGAAGGGGCAGGCATAGCAGTTCCAGCGAGTCTGCACTTGAAGGAAAAGAGACCACGTTCAGCAGCATCAGAGATCTGAAAGTTATCTTCCTACAGCAAAATAAACTTGTCAGATGTGAATAATAGAGACAAGGCCCCTTACACATGGGGTGGGCTCCACTGGAATTCACTTGTTCAGCGGGGAATCTGTGACCAGGCAGGTGGCTTATGCAGAGCAGACACAGCCCGCTCTTCTCTATGGGCAGTTGGATGTAAAGAGACCACCATCCGATCTGATCTGCCAGACGGATGGGGGATCCCCATCCATCTGTTTTTAGCAGACAGGATCAGATGCGTCTGATACGTCCGTTGACACCTGCTGCCCAACACAGGAGACTGGAGAATCTGATTGGGTCTGTCTAAAAAACTGACAGGCGGACCCGATTAGTCCGCCTGTGTAAAGGGGCCCTATGTCTACAAGCTGGCAGGCACCTTGTTAGACTTAACTCATGGTACGTCTGAAATGTAGCTGAATTTCTGGAATTTAGCTTTTAAAACCATGTTACACAAATATTTAGGGGAATCTGGTGCCAAGTGGACCCCTAGTCACCCCCAGAATTGCGTCCCCTTCTGACAGCGAGCAGAGATTCTGCTCCTCCACAGCAGCTGTTAGATTTGAAATTGGTGTGGCTGACAGACTTCTAGTTCTCAATGGAACACAAGAGTGGTGATCACCGCACTCATAATCCATTGACACTTCCTCCAACTCAGTAACTGAAAGCCTGTATCTCAGTACAGACATGGAGCCGAAGAAAGACTCTGCAGGGGCCTGGCATTACACTCATGATCCACTAATTGAGGTTTCAATAGAATGCATTAAGGTGAAAAACTTTAAGGTTTTACAACCAGTTTAAGCCGCCCACAGACGTAGTGTTTTTCTTTACTGCAACCACAGGCTTCAAGAAAGAAAATCACTCAATTCTCTCATCAACTGGGGAAATCCCTGTCGCTGGAGAACAAAGAGATTACTGCTATAGCCTCAAGCAAAAAATCGCATATAAAATCACACAGGCTGGTTGTACCCAAGTTGATCGATCGATACATGGTTTCGAGTCTTGGCCAATTCATCAGTATCTGGTAAAGATTTGAACTGTTTATGCCCAGCTTTAAAGTAGTATCTCAGGCTAAACCTAGCCAGTCTTAAAAATGCCCCCTCCCCTTTCTAAAAAGAAAGGGGAGGCGCTACCTGAGTGTATTATTAAAATACAAGTATTTATTTCCAAAGATTAAAAACACTCACAAAGTGTAAGGACTAATCACGTTCATTATGCAGTCCTCAGTCCTATGATCCTCACCGTCCTGCAGGCTCCACCAGCAGTCCAGGTGGCTGCAAGGAGATGTATAGAGACAGGGACACCTTGCAGATCAAGGAAGTCCACGCTAACAAGCGTGGACCGCATTGGTGGAAGTGACATCACCGGAAGAAGCGAGAGTCAGGACTGAGACTGACAGCAATACAGGCTACACGCTCAGAGCCTACAGCTTCTACTTGCCTCCCCTTTCTAACACCTACGCTTCCCTATTTTCAGCCTGCTCCGGTCACGTGATCCCCTTTGTCAGCCACCAGCAGCCACCCGAGAGAGGAGAGAGCGCTCTACAAATGATGAAACACCTGGAGCAGTGACGTCACTCATAGGCTCCTATGGCCCGTCTGTTGTTGGTGCTCCCTCGTCTCCCCTGCAGCCGCTATTGGCTGATACAGGGGAGCCAGTTCATGAAACTGGAGCGGAGCGGGCTGAAAATAGGAGAGTATATACATCTTTCTCACACAGGTTATTCAGCATAGGTATTGACTAGTTTGTATTAACCTGGAATTCTACTTTAAAGAAAATAATTGCTCCCTTTAAAAAAATGCATCTCTGGCCAGGCATCTGTTGCAGGTAACATGGTGGTGAATGCGGTAATCCATACTGTGTGGATATATGAAACTACAACTCCCATTTTACAAATGGTGAATACAGTGGCTGCGTGTGTTATAAGAGGACGTTAACGGGGCTGAGGCCTTTTCATGAGGAAACAAGTGAAGATTTCTCATCGATCAAATCACTGTGCTTTTAAAAGAGAAAACATTTGTTAATGGTTCAGAAGAAACTTTATTCTGATGAAATATAAAAATTCTGGCCAAAGTTCAGCTTAAAGGAACTGCATATCAGTGTGGTCGGACAATAACCGCATAAACAGCTGTATGTTTTCAAAGCTTTCCTGCTATTTGCAGAATGTACAAGATCTTACTGTTTTGTAAAGTGAACAATAAAATATAAAAGGGCTCCGGGTGGCAAATAAACGCATAGACTATAGAGAAAAAGGAGACTGGAAGACGTTTCTAGGATGAATAGGATGCGGTCGAATGGCAGACAGCAGAGCAGGGGATGTCTGTGACGTCCTTTTCTCCATCCCAGCAGCAATCAGGCAGCTATTGTTCCGGGACTCTTTCACGGCAAGGAGAGCATTACTAGCTATGTGCTGAGTCCGTCCCAGAGAAAACACAGCCAAGGAAGAAGTGTGGCAAACAGATGGCAGAGGAGATGCTGAGCGCTCAAACGGCGTGCGCAACTTTACGCCTGACCAAGATCGATAGGTAGCTGTCTGGTTGCCGAATAAACACACCATGCTTCTACAAACACAGGCCTTACACGCCACACAGCTCCCAGCACATAGGATAATTAGAGTTCAAGGCTTCTCTGCAAACACGTGGGTGGAGGAAATGGGGCTTTCCCTAAGCAAACCAAACATGAACTTTGTCTGTATCTCTACCTTGAAGGGAATGCAAAGGCTTTACTATGTTTTTATTAGATGTACTTGTCAAATGTGCAATGGTATAATCCAATCAGTTAGTGTTAATGCTTAAAAAAACCTTGTTTGTATGTATAATTCAAATTACAATAAAGGTAAATGTTTGAGGACCATCACACCTATACGAGTTTGTTAGATATCACATTCCAATGTCATGGGCATAAATATGGAAGGAAAGCTCCCCCCGACTCCACATCCAACATTGAGGCTACAATAGCAAATTTTGGAGGGTGTTCGTAAAATGTGTGCTCATTCAGCCAAAAGAGAATTTGTGAGGTCAGGAACAGAAGTTGGAGAAGATCTGTCTCAGAGTCGGGGTTCCAATTCATCCCAATAGTTTTCAGTAAGGTTGAGGTCAGGGCTCTGTGCAGGACACTTGAGTTCCTCCACACCAAACTCATCACACAGGGGCTGATTTACTAAAACTGGACAGCGCTAAATCTGGTGCAGCTCTGCAAAGAAATCAATCAGCTTAAGGCCCCTTTCACACTAACCGTCTGTTGGACGGATTCCGTTTTTCTCAGCGGTGGATCGAGCCGCCGATCCCCCGCTGAGCAGCAGGATGACAGCTGTGTCTCCGCGCTGTATGCAGAGACACAGCTGTCAGTTCCCCATGCATCTCTATGGGGGAAATCGGATGGGAACGGACAGTCTGTCCGTTCTCATCCGATCCGATGGACGGATGGAAAATAGGGTTTCCATCCGTCCAGATTTGACGTTTCGGATTGGATGTCAGTGGACATGTCTCTGCTGCCATCCAATGCCCCATAGGAATGCATGGGGGGACCGTTCAGATCCGCCAAAAAAATGAACAGGCGGATCTGAACGGTCCGCCTGTGTGAAAGGGGCCTAAAGGTTTTATTGTCAAAGCTTAATTGAACAAGCTGAAGTTAGAAGCTGATTGGCCACTATGCACAGCTACACTGGATTCCGAGTGCTCTAGTTTTAGAAAATATCCCCCACCATGTCTTTATGGAGCTGGCTTTGTGCACAGGAGCACAGTTATGCTGGAACAGAAAAGGATCTTACCCAGACAGTTACCACAAGGTGGGAGGAGCACAATTATCTAAAATGCCTTGGTATGTTGCAGGATTAACAGTATACTTCACTGGAAACACCTGAACTCAATAACATGGAGGGATGTCCCCTTATGGTTAGCTATACAGTGTATGTGTGAACATGGACACAGTGACTAAGTGCTTAGCACGTCCGCCTAGCAGCACTAGGGTCGTTGGTTTGAATCACAACTATGGCACTACCTGCTTGGAGTTTGAATGTTCTTTCTGTGCCTGGGAGGTTTCCTCCGGGGACTTTGGTTTCCTCCCAAACTTCAAAGACATGCTGGTAGGTTAATTGGCTGCTGTCTAAATTAGCTGTAGTATGTATGAATGTGAGATAGGGACCTTAAGATTGTAAGCTACTTGAGGGCAGGGACTGATGTGAATGTACAATATATATATAGATATATATTATATAATCTATATATATATATATATATATATATATATATATATATATATATCTCTATATAGATATTCCTTATATATATATATATATATATATATATATATATATATATATATATATATATATGTCCTGCGAGTGACCCTGAGGCTCTAAATCGATCAGTTATTTGCCGCAGACACTCCACTTCTCATAATAGTGTGCTTAATTGAAATAAATATATAGTGTTGCGCAAATAAAAAATTATTAAATTAATTAATTTGTTCTTAAATTATTAAAAACCCATAATATTAAAGTGCCAATAGTGCTAATAAAGTGGTAAATATAATACTCATAGAAAAGAGAAGATATATAGATATAAAAGTCCAGTGTGCAAAGCGCAAAAAGCCAATAAACAAAGTCCAAAATGTAATCCTAAAGTGATCTGTGCTCCCAGAGAGAAGTGACCAGAGTGTCACAGTGGACAGCCAGCCGTGCACCCCCTTGTGAATGGGTGCTCACCTCAAATCCTTATCTGGACGGAGCGATACACTATTGTCTAGGTGAGGCTGTCAGCTATCGGCGCACGCTGTGGAGACCGGCGGTGCTGTGCAGTCTCTCCCACTATACCACCGCGATTTCCACCATTTACTTGATGCTATTGTCCAAGTGCATGTGTTGCATCTACAAATGTGAGTGAGATTTATCCACCTTTATTTAATAAAAGCTGATTGTTTAAGGATTTCATACACTATTGCAAGTCTTTTTGTTTGCATATATACTGCATTGATTGACGCTGCAACTCCTGTGAATGAGAGGAGCCCTGAAGGATATGGATGGATGATCTTTTTGGGATAACAATCTATGCGCTCTTTTTAAGGATTTGAGGTGAGCACCCATTCACAAGGGGGTGCACGGGTGGCTGTCCACTGTGACGCTCTGGTCACTTCTCTCTGGGAGCACAGATCACTTTAGGATTACATTTTGGACTTTGTTTATTGGCTTTTTGCGCTTTGCACACTGGACTTTTATATCTATATATTTTCTCTTTTCTATGAGTATTATATTATATTTACCACTTTATTAGCACTATTGGCACTTTAATATTATGTCACATATAAATATTTTGGGTTTTTAATAATTTAAGCACAAATTAGTTAATTTAATAATTTTTTATTTGCGCAACACTATATATATATATATATATATATATATATATATATAAAGCTTCTTTTAGATATGTAAACAGATCCCTTTCAGCCCTCAACACTCCACAGAAACTGTTCACCTAAAACTCACAACCAATTTACCAACAGGAAAAACCAATGGACACTATGCTGTACTCCTACTTCTGGACCTTTTGGCTGTCTTTTAATATGGGTGACCACCCTCTCCTCCTCAAAAAACGTTACTCCTTTGGTCTCTGTGACTGCGCTCTTCGCTGGCTCTCACCCTACCCATCTCACCACACCTTCAGTGTCACTTACAATTCTACTTCCTCCTCCCCCTTCTCATTCGGGGTCCCCCAAGGTTCTATTCTTGGACCTCTCCTATTCTCAGTCTACACCGCCTCCCTGGGGCAGCTGATAAACTTCCATGGCTTTCAATATAATCTCTTCGCTCTCGACACCCACAATTATCTCTCCACCCCTCAGCTCAATTCAGTCACCGACATTAATGTACTAACAGACAAATCAGTCTGGATGTCACATCACGTCCTCAAACTCAACTTGTCCAAAACCGAGCTCATATTATTCCCTCCCCTACGTGCCCCTTCCCCTGACTTCTCTGTCAAGAGCAATGGCACAACCATCCACTCATCTCCACATGCCAGGGTGCTAGGTGTTACCCTGGACTCTGAACTCTCCTTTCAGCCCCATATCCAATCACTTTCCAAAGCTTGCTGTCTCAACCTCCGCAACATCTCTAAAATACGACCCTTCCTTTACCAACGACACCACAAAACTCCTAATCCACTCCCTGATTATCTCTCACCTCGACTACGGCAACTTCCTCCTCATTGGCTTACCTTTACGTAGGCTATCTCCCCTTCAGTCTATCAGGAATGTTGCTGCCAGACTCGCCCACTTTACAAACTCCTCAGTGTCCTCAGACCCTCTCTGCCAATCCCTTCATTGGTTCCCAATCACCCAACAAATTAAATTCAAAATACAAACAACTTACAAAGCGATCCACAACTCTGCCCCCAGCTTTATCACTAACTTGGTCACAAAATTTCAACCAAATCATCCTCTCCCAGGACCTCCTGCTCTTTAAGCTCCCGTCACCTCCTCCCATGCTCTCCTCCAGGACTTCTCCAGAGCCTCTCCCATCCTATGGAACTCCCTACCCCAATCTCTCCGACTATCTCCTAATCAATCCACTTTTAGGCGATCCATGAAAACCTCTCTCTTCAGAGAAGCCAACTCTGCCTCCACCTAACAACTGAACTTTTATTTTTTTCATCAGATCATCCTCCACATTATTACCTTTTGGATCACTCCCTCTTAGATTGTAAGCCTTAATGAGCAGGGCCCTCTGATTCCTCCTGTATTGAATGGTTTTGTAACTGTACTGTCTGCCCTCAAACTGTTGGCGCTATATAAATCCTCTATAATAATAATGATAAAGCACTGCGTAAATTGATGGCGCTATATAAGTACCTGTAATAAATAAATAGGAGAGAAGCCATATTTGCTCATTACATACTCCAACTCTGCTCTTGGGAGGCGTTGTGCAAATATCAAAATGCCTTGATGGGTGGATGTCAGTCTGGAGGAGTAGGTGTTCTTAGGCAGGGTATATTTGCATACAGACCACCCAAGGTAGCACGGACATATAATGTTGAGCCTTCAAGATTAAAAGAACTGAAATTGAATTAAAAGGGGCACAAGCGGGACAGTCAGGCTGGGTTGTAAAGTGCTACATGATGCTGGCCATCCTCCAGCCAGGAAATAAGGCAGGCTCTGTCTGACTCGTTGCAGCTTCTAATGCACATTGTAAAAAGCTCACAGAGATGGTTCAAATCTCAGCCGGATCAGCAGAGACCGGCCGAGATTCAAACCAGGTATAGGTAGGCTGACTGTACCCAAGTTGATCAAATGATCAACTTGGGTACAACCAGCTTGTCGGATTTTTCATGCGAATATTGGCAGCGGCTATAGCCGCTAGCAATATTCACTGTGTGCGCTCCTGGCCTGGGAAGGCTTCCTCCGCGGGGAGAACACAATAAATCCGCAGGAAGGATTCCCCCAGCACCAGTGGGGGAATCGATCGATCCTCTTTCCTGCAACCACATTCCATCTAGGGCTGGAAGGAGAGGAGCCTGTTCAACTGTGCAAGACTGAAGATAAATCAGGAGTTCAGCTTTGGCTAGTGTGCTAACGAGAACAGGTATTTTTTCCAATTAAAAAGACACCTTTGTAGCGTTGCTCTCAGTACTGGGGGGCTTCTCCTAGGTACAAGAGATTATTCCTCGATACTTTTAAATTGTATGCAGTCTTGTTACAAAGCAAGCTCTGTACCCACCTCTGTAAGGCCAACATTCTTTCTCTTAATGACATTCTGCAGGCAGTTGCTGAGCGTTCGGGTCAGTAGTAAATTTGTGGATTTTCTGATCATATCATCCACTTCCGTAGAGCTAAAATATGACAAATATAAAAGGATTATTAATATTACACAGGATTTATATAGCGCCAACAGTTTGCGTAGCGCTTTACACCATGAGTGTAGATAGTACAGTTACAATACAATACAGGAGGAATCAGAGGGCCCTGCTCATTAGAGCTTACAATCTAGGAGTATATAAAGCCAGGCTCTTCTAATCATATACATACATGCAACATGCATGAACACTGTATTTTTATTATTATTATTATATAGGATTTATATAGTGCCAACAGTTTGCGCAGCGCTTTACAGTGTGGGGGAAGACAATACAGTTACAGTACAATTCAAAACAGGAGGAATCAGAGGGCCCTGCTCGTTAGAGCTTACAATCTAGAAGGGAGGGTCAAGTGAAACAAAAGGCAATAACCGAGGGGCAGATGAATAAAATGGAGGTAGAATTGTTAGGTGTGGGTAGGATAGGCTTCTCTGAAGAGGAGGGTTTTCAGAGATCGCCTAAAAGTTAATAGAGTAGGAGATAATCGGACAGATAAGGGTAAGGAGTTCCACAGGATTGGAGAGGCTCTGGTAAAGTCCTGGAGGCGAGCATGGGAGGAGGTGACCAGGGAGCTAGAGAGCAGGAGGTTTTGAGAGGAACGAAAAGAGCGATTGGGTTGGTATTTTGAGACTAGGCTAGTGATGTAGTTGGGGGCTAAGCTGTGGATGGCTTTGTACGATGTTGTTAGTATTATGAATTTGATTCGTTGGGTGAGCGGAAGCCAGTGGAGGGCTTGACAGAGAGGAGCGGCGGACACTGAGTGACTGGTAAGGTGGATGAGTCTGGCGGCAGCATTCATGATGGATTGAAGGGGGGATAACCTGTGCAGAGGTAAGCCAATGAGAAGGGAATTGCAGTAGTCGAGGCGCGAGATGACCAGGGAGTGAACTAGGAGCTTTGTTGTGTCTTTGGTTAGAAAGGGGCATATTTTGGAGATGTTGCGGAGGTTGAGGCGGCAAGATTTGGACAGCGATTGGATGTGGGCCTTGAAGGAGAGTTCAGAGTCCAGGACAACACCTAGGACTTTGGCATGCGGGGATGGGCTGATAGTAATTCCATCAATATTGACAGAGAGATCAGGGGAAGGGGCACATGGTGGAGGAAAAATGATTAGCTCGGTTTTGGAGAGATTGAGTTTGAGGAAGTGGTGAGACATCCAGAACGATATATCTGATAGTAAATTAGTGATACGTGCGGAGACTGAGGGAGAGAGCTGAGGGGTGGATAAATAGATTTGTGTATCGTCAGCGTAGAGATGGTATTGGAAGTCGTGGGAGGCTATAAGCTGACCCAGAGAGGAGCTGTAGATTGAAAATAGGAGGGGTCCAAGAACAGAGCCTTGGGGGACCCAACAGAGAAGGGAAGAGGAGAGGAGGAAGTTGAATTGTAAGTAACGCTAAAGGTGCGGTTGGATAAGTAGGAAGATAAAAGGTGTACAAACCAAAAAACTGAAACAGGAAACAATTATTATGCTTTCCATTTACATTAGGAGGCGGATAAGTGATCTTCTGGTAGAAGTAAACTTTGGCTGCGATCAGGTAATGTAAACTAGAGCTGTCCATGGATAGCTGGCTGAAAAAAAAAAAAAAAAAACTAACCGATCCCTCCATCCACCTTTTTTGCATCCTCCCTGCCTTACATTGTATTCTGACATCGGGACTCCAGCATGCCAGTATGATCTAACAAATGACTTCTGTCAAATGGGAATGGCTACACATGCATCGATACTTGACTGGGTCCTGCTGAATCGGCCAAATTGTGATCCATCTCTGGTCAGACTAAAGGATTTGTAAACCCAACACTTCATAGTCCTGATATGTGGCTGTTGTACCATGTACTTGCATGAGAAAGTCTCCTGTTGTCTTTGTATTGCTTCCTTTGTGTGAAACCCCTGGTGTTCCTGGCAGTCCCTCTGCTTTCCTAATTAAAACTGACCACATTAGGTATAAGCGCACAGCGTGGTTAGTTCTCTAGCTGTGCTGGGAACTTAGCTTGCTCTCCTCCAATGATCAGATGTGTGCTGACACGACCACCCTGCACAGCCATTCACTGGGAAGAATAGTGTGCTGTTATTTCTCATCCCCTAGCTCGTATGCAACTGAGAATAGTGGGAATGTGATCACTTCTAAAAAAAAAAAAAAAAAAAAAAAAAAAAAAAAAAGGGGGGGGGGGGAGGTACCTTTTTTTTTCCCTTTGTTTTCGATTTTAAACAGAATGGGCTGTTTTACAAGGTGAGGGTTTACATATGCTTTAAGTGTGCCTGGGGTACAGAAGGTGTTTTAAAAGGTTCCACATGTGTACTATGAAAGTTCACAAAGAGTACCCTGGAGTTCCTATGTAACCACCCGTTTTCCAATGGTTGGACATTTCATAGACACGCACCTTCCACTAACATGTGGCACCACTCCAAACCAACCAATATGTTACTCAAGCACCAACGACTGCACTGTGAGATGCGGGAGGTTGTCAGCTTTCAATTCAAACTGCTGAAACTGTACAGTGTGTTCTTTTTCCAACAATTGTTCTGTGGAATTCCCTGTCTATTATAGTGATGGGCTCAGGCGTGTTCAAATCCTATTCCAAACCCAACTGATTGAGCCCGCCAGGAAGCAGTCACCTGTACTGGGCCAATGTCAGTCTGCCTTGGCCATTTAGGACAGGCCCAGTACAGTGACAGCTTCCTGGTAGGCTTGCTCAGTTGGGTTTGGATTAGGATCTAAACAGGCCTGATGTCATCCTGTATCCATGAGATCCCTACTTTGAACTGAACTATCCTACAGGTTGAACTGGATGGAATGGTGCTTTTATTCAACCTTACCAACTATGTACTTTAAAATTGAAAATTTTGATTTGTTTGCTGGATTTGGTGCAGAGAAAAACTAGAGGCCTTCCGCTGCCATTGTGCTATGCTGCGCTTCTTGTGTGTCCATGCATCAAGGAGTGGGTTACCACCAGGCTGTCCTCAATTAGTTCATTGCTAACTATGACCCAAGAAGGAACCCATACTAGATTTCATAGACAGGCCTTCATGAAGTAGTGCAGATTCCAAATAGATGTAAAAATGTATTCAAATGAAACCTCTTTTTTTTATTGCAAATTGTTACAGTGAGAAGGAACTAAAGCAGTCCAAAAGTCATAAACCAGATCAGTGCATAGAACAGTACAGCCTAAAACTGAAGCTATTCACATGTCTATTTCCATTCCAAATCACAAAAACAAGGTGGTTATTTCAGGAAGGTGAGCAGAACCATGCAAATTATTCCTTTACGCCACATTTGTCAGATGCACATCCAGTATAAATGTCATAAATAGTGTGGCGCAATACCCACTAACATCTATCATAATATATGATTCAATGTGAATCCAAGAATACCAAACTACATAAATCAGTGCTCAATCACCTATAGCAGTATCCATATAGTGAATAGTTCTATAATTGTACGAATCCACGCTCCTCCACTACATGGGACTTACAATAAAATATTGTGCCACTCCAACATCGATTAAACTCTAGCCTCTCACCTTCCTGTTATGATCCCCGTTTTACTAGCAGGTCACAACACCATGACTGATCCATCTAGATATGTTCTCAGCAGACGTAGACAATCCCTTAGGAAGTAACAACTGATTAGGTTGAAGTACCACTTTATCTCTGGATCACCAGATAAGGTGTACCAACGACATCGGGTGGGCGCCACTCCGGACAGACTACCTCTCCACTTGAGGTGGGGGTGCTGACGACCAAGGGGTACGCTGCCACTCAGGCCAAACCAGGTCGTGTGCGTCCCGGATAGGTGTTTCACTCGGGGGCCAGCCCCCGTCCATTGGGGCTCTGTTGTGGCAAGGCCTAGTGCTGGGCTATAACCTGCACACACTCGCTGGCCGGGCTGGGAGACCTTAAGGATCTAAGATATGCAGTCCGTAAACCCAGGCCGGCTGTTGATTTCAGTTCTCTCAGGAACATAACTAGCTAAAAAATTAAATTTTTAACAATGGTTCCTTTTAAAATAGAAAAAGGCAAGCTAAGAACGAAGTCCCAGTCGAGAACTAGGTCCTACTCCTAAATTAGGCAGAAACAAACTGAAGCCTATAGCAGAGTGTGTGGGGGTATGCCTGCATAGGCGTGGTAAAGCTTTTTCCTGCCTAGTGTTCTACTCCTGTAGGGGGCAGCATAACCCAATGGTCAAGAATTATATGGAGCTGCGTCTGTCAATGAACGATAGAGAAACTGATTTTTACTTGTAAACAAGGGTTAGAAAAAGGCATGGTCAGCAAATGGTTACTCTAAATAAGTGGTAATTTTTAACAAACTTACTGGACTATGAGATACTTCTGCCTTTCTCGTTGAATATTATCCATTGGGAGTTTTGATGGTCATCAGGGTAGGAAAAACTATTGAATTGAATTGCCTATGGGAGAAGTTGGGAGATGTTCCATTTCTGAAGGAGTTGTTTGACTGCGCTTTTTGATTGCAAGGCCAAATCTCGTAGGAGGCTGTCCATGTGGTTTAAGAGTGAAGGTCTCTTTGCCACATCTTTATGAGCACCATTTACCATCTACTCAAGGACTTAATGGACTTACCTGACCAACTAACTGTTTTACAAGTTTGTCTACCTTTTTATCAGACTGTCTGCTTTTAATATTAGTGCTGCACAGTCTTTTATATTGCAGACTGCATACAGTTGTTTCAGGCTATTTTGGCTTTCCTGAGTGAAGTTATGGAAACCATGGCTTCCATAGAGTAATGTATAGAATGTGTATCAGCGCTGCTCTTACTTGTGACTGTGAAAAAATGTGTGATTCCTAATGCTAGGTTGCAGCTGATATAAGGCAATGTGTTCCTTTTAGTAAACAATGTGTGTATCAGCGCTGCTCTAGATAACAATAATAAAGTGCCAAGTGCAAAATTAGCAATACAAAAAATGTGCATAATCAAAAATGTGACAATGATAAATAAATAAGACTGCCCTATGATGATCAGCAAATAAATAGTCCTTGTGATGATAAAGTGCTCGTGCTATAAATCAGGTGTTCTTATACGAATCAGCAAATAAGTCCTTTTGATAATAAGTAAAGTGCCCGTGCTGTTAATCAAATATTGTGCAGATCACTCCGTGCTCCCCTCGTGTGTCCCCACTCACCAAACAGATGGGGAAGCAGTGCATGTATGTTTCAGCATTGAGGGTATCTCCCAGCCGTTATCATATGATATGTTTATCTTTAAATGGAAGGTCCTCCCAGTGGCGATTCCCCAGTTCGAGTATATATAATCAGAAAGAGATCTTCATAGCGTAAAATTGTAAATATTTATTAAAATAACAACACATAATCCACTTACATACACAAAGTGCAATATGCCTGTATATATTTTCGTTTCTGTATATGTTCGTTTGGAGAGCACCGCTGCGGCAAGTGTTCCAACACCAACCGGATGTGACGTCCGATGCGTTCCAACAACCGGAAATTACATATGACGCTAGATTCCTGATTGACATGTTTCGCCCCTCCTCATGGGCGTCATCTGAAGCTTCACAAAACTTTGTGAAAGTATGCACCGACGACCAAGTGGCCACCTTGCAAACCTGCGTCTGACGACAGAAAGCCCAAGAGGCACTGAGCGCCCGAGTAGAGTGCGCTTTACCAGGGAAAGGAGGAACCTGACCCTTGATGGAATAGGTCTGAAGCACTGTCTGTCTGATCCATCTAAAAATGGAAGCGGACAACCCTTTATGATGCCCATCCGTGAGCACAGAGAGTCTGACTTACTGAAAAACTCCATAGCTGCCAGGTACACCCAAATTGCCTGGACCACATCCAAGGCATGCAAGTCAAATTCCTTTGAATGATAGAGAGAAGTGACCAGCGCTACGGACTGTAATATATGGTGGGGGGGTGAAAAGGTGTTAGCTGCCCCAATCAAACCTTAGGTGAAGGTAAAGAGTGTTAAATAAATTATAATGATTGGTGTTGGCGCTACCTATAAAATTCTTAGAAAATGCCCCAAGCGGCGTGAAAGGGAATGTGGGGTGTGATGACCCAACTACTAGTGAAATTGTGCCGAAATAATATAAGTGAAAATAAAAAAAATACAAGGTGTATATACACATAAATCAAAATAAATACCGAACAGTGGAGATGAATAAATACCGTGAGTGTAATCAACCCACTACCATAGGCGTGTAAACCAAGTTGCTGATATGTGAAAATAAATGAATAAATAAACGTGCCACATAGACTGTGAAAAAATAATAATAAAAGGACGTTAGGGTGTAAAGTCCATAAGTGGCCACTGGGTGGCGTTTAGCTGATACGACCTGTATATCGGGTTGTAGGGGGTTCCTCTTCGTTGTGGGGAGCAAGCGTGGGCCAGGTGGCAAATTGGCCTAGATGCTCACATAGGAGGAAGAAAGGCCCATGGTGAATAAATGCAATATACAGATGATACACAAGGTGTAGATAACTCACTCGTATAGATGATCGAGATCAGAAACCACAGTGCGCGGAAATGCAATATACAGATGATACAAAAGGGGCCGCTCCAGTTGACGTCATTGTGACGAAACACGTGGGGCGGAGTCTCCGACGTCAAACGTCACTTCCGGTTGTCGGCCGTGGAACGCGGAAGCATCCACGGCGAAGAGGAACCCCCTACAACCCGATACACAGGTCGTATCAGCTAAACGCCACCCAGTGGCCACTTATGGACTTTACACCCTAACGTCCTTTTATTATTATTTTTTCACAGTCTATGTGGCACGTTTATTTATTCATTTATTTTCACATATCAGCAACTTGGTTTACACGCCTATGGTAGTGGGTTGATTACACTCACGGTATTTATTCATCTCCACTGTTCGGTATTTATTTTGATTTATGTGTATATACACCTTGTATTTTTTTATTTTCACTTATATTATTTCGGCACAATTTCACTAGTAGTTGGGTCATCACTCACGCCGCTTGGGGCATTTTCTAAGAATTTTATAGGTAGCGCCAACACCAATCATTATAATTTATTTAAAATTCCTTTGAATGTTTATGCCTGGGACATAGGGAAGGCAACACAATGTCTTCATTCAAATGAAAATCTTGAGACAACCTTTGGAAGGAACGACGAACAGGGGTGAAGAACCACCTTATCTCTGTGAATCACCAGGTAAGGTGAACGACAGGATAACACCGCCAGTTCCGACAACCTGCGCGCAGAGGTGATAGCCATCAAAAATGCCACCTACTGGGACAGCGTAAGCAGGGGTATCTCTTAAAGATTCTCAAAGGGAAGGTTCTGGAGCACCAAAAGCACCAAATTGAGGTCCCAAGGCGGCAACGGAGCCCACACTGAAGGAACCAAATGTCGGACACCCTGAAGAAAGGTACGCACCAGGGAGTGAGTGGCCAAAGGTCGTTGGAAGAAGACCGCCAAAGCCGACACCTGGCCCTTGATGGTACTCAAGGCCAATTTCTGAAGGTCAAAATCCGAGCCATCGAAAAGAAGTGATGATGAACCCAAAGAGACTCACACCACGCAATTTACAACTTCCACGTACGATGGTAGAGCCTCCTAGAAGTGGATTTTCTAGCTTTTAACAGTGTAGGAATCACCGACTCAGATAAACCTCTATCCTTCAGCACCAGGCATTCAACAGCCAAGCCGTCAAAGCCGGCGTCTGAAAAGCAGGATGAAAGATTGGTCCTTGGGACAGCAGATCCTCCCTGAGAGGAAGCTTCCAAGGAACATCGACAACCAGCCGCCCCAGTTTGGCGTACCAAGCCCGGCGAGGCCAGTCCAGAGCCACTAATATGACCGGAATCCCTTCTGCCTCGATCCTGCGTAGAAGTCTTGGCAGAAGCTTGAGAGGAGGGGAGGCGTAAATCAGACGATACTGACCCCCACGGGGCCAACATCGTGTCTGTTGCACCCGCCAGAGGATCCCTTGACCGAGCCACAAAACTCTGCACCTTTCTGTTGAGCCGAGACACCAACAGATCCACCCTGGGGGGTGCCCCACCGGAGACACAACTGATGAAACACCTACAGATGAATGGACCACTCCATTTGGTCCAACGCCTGCAGACTGAGGTAATCCGCCTGCCAGTTTTCCACTCTGAGAATGTGTACGGCGGAGAGGGCTGGAATGAACCGTTCTGCCCACCTTAGAATGCTGGCTACCTCCAGAGCCGCCAGTACACTTCATGTGCCCCCTTGGTGATTGACATAAGCCACGGCAGTGGCATTGTCCGATTGAATGCGCACTGGACAACTATGAAGATCAACCGTGCAATGGTCCAGACACAGTCTGATTGCTCAGAGTTCAAGGGGTGGAAGTATTTGCCCGGCTGAAGCGCCGGAGAACGAAGCCACCATATCAGGCACTCCTCAGTTCCTCGACTTAGCCGGATTAGATTGTCCACAGACTGTGGAGTCTTGTCCCATTTGGTCAGAATCTCCCTTTGCAGGGACCTGGTATGAACTGTGCAAACGGAACCGCCTCGAAGGCAGACACCATCAGGCCCAGCACCCGCATGCAAGTTTGGAGGGATGACCATCTGTTGGACAGCAGGTGATGAATTGCAGCCTGCAATTTCTGGAGTTTGTCCAGAGACAGGAGCACACTGGCTAAGGCCGAGTCCAGAGTCAGGCCCAGATAGTCCAGCTTTGTGGACGAACCAGGGCAGACTTCTGAAAATTCAGAATCCAGATGAATTCCCGCAGAGTTCGTATTGTGATTTCCAGGTTTTCAACCTGAGCAGAAGGAGACTCCGCTCGCAGAAGGAGATTATCCAAAAACTAGCATCAGGGCTAACACTTATGTGATGACCCGAGGAGCAGAGGCGAGACTGAAGGGTAACAACACAAACTGATAATGCTCTTCTCCTACGGCAAAGCGGAGGAAGTGCTGGTGACTTGACACATATTGGAATGTGAAGGTAAGCATCCTTGATGTCAATAGAGGCGAGAAAATCCCAGACGCAGGGATGGCACTACCCTGCGAATGGACTCCATTCTGAACTTCTGCACCCGCACAAAGCAGTTCAGCACCTTGATGTCCAGGATTGGACACACTTTGCCTTCCTTCCTGGGAGATGTAAAGAAGTTTGAGTAAAAACTCTGAAAATGTTCCAAAGTCGGAACAGGGACAATCACCCCTTGATGTACCAGGTTTTGTACCACCCCAAATAGATCTTGTAAGTGGTCCGGGACAGGCTCAAGTAGGAAGGAAAGAACCTTGCCGGGGGACAAGAGCGAAACTCAATCGTGCAGCCGGACCAAATGACTTTGTGGACCCACTTGTCTTGCAGCAGGGAAGTCCATGGGTCCGGAAACCAGTGAAGGCGTCCCCCCACCCCATATACGGGTGAGGGGGCACCTTCATGCTGAAGGAGCCTTGTCCACGAGTCTGGAGAAGCCCGCTCTCAGCTTGCCAGACCTGGTTCGTTTGGATCCTCCAGAGGAGGCCCCTGAAAGGCTTCGAGCCCTTGTCAGTTGACCCTGAGGGATGGCAAAAGGTACTCCTCCCCCGTGAGACCTTTTTTGATGTCATCCAGCGCAGCTCCAAACAGGCAATCTCCTTGAAAGGGAAGATCAGCCAAGGCCGTTTTAGAAGTCTGGTCCGCAGACCAGCATTTGAGCCAAAGGACCACTGCCAAAACAGAGAGAAAAGCCACTAGGGGATCCGCATGCAAAGAGGTATCACAGATAAACTGCAGCCCCTGGACCAGCTGGTCTACCAGCTCAGCAAAGGCAGGGGGGAGCATTTCTCCCTCCAGGTCGCGGCGTAAAAGCCGAGCCCACTCGGTCAGAGTTTGCGACACCAGGACAATGGTGAATACTGTCTTCAGTGTCAAACCAGCCAGAGTGTACATATTGCAGGCCACAGCCTTCTCCTTCCTGTCAGCCAGATCCTTAAAGGCCGGGCACTCTTAAATCAGAATCATGGTTGCCTTGTTCAATCTGGAAACCTGAGGGTCCACCACTGGTGGAACAGTCCACTTCTTAAGAAGGGACTACTCATAGGGGTAACGCCTAGTAAAGAGCTTAGGGACCTCCACGGGGACGCTTTGGTCGTCCCCACTCTTTAGCGACAATCCTGCCAAAATACAGTGGTGATCAAAAGTTTGGGCACCCCAGGTAAAAATGTGTATTAAAGGCGCTGGTGGAAGCACTGATTGAATCTGTGCGTGAAACCTTGGAGATGGAGGATGATGCAGCTGTGATGGAGGCACAGGTTCCCTTTGGCACTCACAAGCCATCCAGAGCGGCAAAGGTGTTTCCTTTCCCCGCCTACAGTGGTGATTGAAAGTTTGGGCACGCTAGGTAAAAATTTGTATTAATGTGCATAAAGAAGCCAAGGAAAGATGGAAAAATCTCCAAAAGGCATCAAATTACAGATTAGACATTCTTAGAATATGTCAACAAAATTTGGATTTTATTTCAATCACTGATACTTTCAAAATAACAGAAAACAAAAAAATGGTGTCTGCAAAAGTTTGGGCACCCTGCAGAGCTAATATCTTGTACTGCCCCCTTTGGCAAGTATCACAGCTTGTAAACGTTTTTTGTAGCCAGCCAAGAGTCTTTCAATTCTTGTTTGAGGTATCTTTGCCCATTCTTCCTCAAAAAAGTCTTCCAGTTCTTTGAGATTTCTGGGCTGTCTGTCAAGCACTGCTCTTTTAAGGTCTATCCATAGATTTGCAATTATGTTGAGGTCAGGAGATTGTGAAGGCCATTGCAAAACCTTGGTTTACGCCTCTTGATGTAATCCCCCGTGGATTTCGAGGTGTGTTTAGGATCATTATCCATTTGTAGAAGCCATCCTCTCTTTAACTTCAGCTTTTTCACAGATGGCATCAAGTTACCATCCAAAATTTGCTGAAATTTTATTGAATCCATTTTTCCTTCTATTCGTGAGATGTTCCCTGTGCCACTGGCTGCAATACAACCCCAAAGCATGATTGATCCACCCCCCATGCTTAACAGTTGGACAGAGGTTCTTTTCATTAAATTCTGTGCCCCTTCTCCAAACGTACCTTTGCTCATTCCGGCCAAAAAGTAAAATTTTACCCTCATCGGTCCACAGAACTTGTTTCCAAAATGCATCAGGCTTGTCTATATGTTAATTTGCAAAGTTCAAACGCTGATTTTTGTGGTGAGGACGTAGAAGAGGTTTTCTTTTAAGGACTCTTCCATGAAGACCATATTTGTAAAAGTATCTCTTTATAGTGGAATAGTGTACCACAACTCCAGTGTCTGCCAGATCTTTCTGGAGGGATCGTGCAGTCAAACGTGGGTTTTGAATTGTTTTTCTCACAATCCTGCGAGCTGTTCTGTCTGATATTTTTCTTGGTCTTCCAGATCTTGCTTTAACTTCCACTGTTTCCGATGAATGCCATTTCCTAATTACATTCCGAACAGAGGATATTGACATCTGAAAACGCTTTGCTATCTTCTTATAGCCTTCTCCAGCTTTGTGAGCCTCAACTATTTTCAGTTTCAGTTTTCTAGACAACTGCTTAGAAGATCCCATGGTGCTGATCGTTGGGGCAAGGTCAGATGAGTCTGGGCATTTAAAACCTTTGAGATTGACATCACCTGATCTTCCCAGACGATGATTGAGAACAATCCATGACACTGGCAGGTCTCAGCCTTGCAAAGGGGGCAGTGCATGCTATAAATTTTGCAATTTTGAAAGTGTCAATGATGGAAATAAAATCTAACTTTTGTTGACATATTATAAGAATGTCTAATCTGTAATTTGATGCCTTTTGGAGATTTTTCCATCTTTCCTTGGCTTCTTTATGCACATTAATACAAATTTTTACCTGGGGTGCCCAAACTTTCAATCACCACTGTAGGCGGGGAAAGGAAACATTTTTGCCGCTCTGGATGGCTTGTGAGTGCCAAAGGGAACCTGTGCCTCCATCACAGCTGCATCATCCTCCACATCCGAGGTTTCACGCACAGATTCAATCATTGCTTCCACCAGCGCCTTTTCGCACGTGATTGCAGACGTGGAGGAATCATCCTCACTATCAGAGGATTCCGGGCGCGTGGTTGCAGACCCAGCAGGATGACCCACGTCTGCGACAGCCGAATCATATTCAGGATCTGATGAGACTGATCAGGCAGGGGAGGGCGGGGGGTGCTTTTTGCTAGTCCGAAGACCACCTCCACCCAGGACACAAAGGACTCCAGGACCGCCATCAGTGCATGGATTGATGGTTGGGACCCGGAGGACCCCGCAGTCTCAGAGAGGGGATCAGGTGGGGAGATGTGCTCCAAAGATTCCATGAGTCACCAGGGGGACCCCACAAAAAGTGTAAAAACACTGCAAGGGACAACCCCCACCGAGCTGGCAGCACAAGCACCAAGTGATCCACAGCAGAGAGTGAGAGAACCCTGCCAGATTCACCACCCAGCAGAAACAGGCACCTGCAGCCACCAGGATAATCTGAACTCCACGCGTGGCGATCAGGAAATGAAAGGATCCAGGAGTCAGCACCAGGAGTTTGAGGCGGGGCTCCCACCGCCGAAATTGCCACCCACAGGGATCTATTGTTATGGCTGCCACTATTTTCATTGACAAACAACCGCAAAATTGCCACCAGACTACACAAACATGGGCACTTTGTAGAGAAATACACAGGCTACAACAAAATGGCGGCCCCAAGCATCACCACGAGGCTTGCAGAGACCCAAGAGGGAACCCAGGCCTCAAGGACAGACCCAGGCAGGACAGGGGCCCTGGTAGAAGCCCCCACCAGGTACAACCATCCCCCCGCACAGTCGATCGCCCGGTCGCCTGCAGCGCACCCCCCCTGGCCCTTATCGCCAGCACAGCTCCCTACCCCCACGCCAGGAGGTGGATCAGACCATCCAAACAGCCCCAACATATATGGAGGGGGGAGGGTAGGATGGGGGACAGATGAAAAAATGACAAGGGGGGGTGCCTGACGTGAAAGAGGGGAACCCGGGGATCCGACTGTCCCAAGGAGGGGCCAACGTCCACCCCAAAACCCTCCAGGAGAAGAGGGGGGGGACAGCTATTTACCATACCAGGGACCAGGCAGGCGGCACCTCTCCAGACAGAACCCCTCTCCATCGAAACGGGGGGGGGGGGGCTGTCAGCCAGGAGGAACACTGCGACTGGTGCCGAGACCCAGACATATGCGACCTCGCAAAGCATTTAATTCGCAGGCCAGCCCCCGTCCAGTGGGGCTATGTCGCGGCCCACCTAGCGCGGAGCTGAGGTTTGCGCACATTCACTGGTCAGACTGGGGTGACCACTGGATCTAGATTATGCCCAGTCCTGGCAGTTGATTGTAGATCTCACAGGAAAAATCCAGGAGAAAAAAAAATTCTATCTAAAAAGAAAAAATTGCCAGGACCAAAGATCCCAGCAAAAAACTAGGTCTTTACTCCTGACTAGGCAGAGAGAGGGAGTATACCCCCTGGGACTGCCCATGGGCGTAGCCAGACTGTTTCTGCCTAGTGTCCTACTCCTGTAGGGGGCAGTATAACCCAAGGGCTATGAAGATCTGAAGCTGTGTCGTCAATGAACGATAGAGAAAGCTCTATGTGTTGGGGGGAAAATGGCAAATTTTATTCAGTTACAGCGTTACCTGACCGTGCAATCGTCAGTTGAAAAAAAGGATTTTAAGGTAAGTCAAAAATTCAGTTTTCTCTATCGTTCATTGACTGGCGCAGTTCTCTGATCCATATCAGTAGGGACGTCCGAAAGCAGTGCCATAAAATAAGGGGTGGGAACAGCAGAAAAGAACAAGTCCCCAAGGCTAAACATAGCCAACCAGGCAACATAGGACTCAGCAGAACAAATGATGAGGCCCACCTGAAACAAACAGTAAACACCCTCAAGGAAGGCCAAAAGCCCTCCAGACAGCAGCCAACAAAATTTTGCGGCCAAAAGAGGCATCTGCAGATGCCAGCACATCCACCTTATAAAATTTGGTAAAGATGTGAACAGACTACCAGGTAGCCGTCTTGCAACCTTGAGCACAGATTCCTGCCAGGCGAAAAGCCCAGGAAGCACTAGGCGTCCAAGTAGAACGCGCCGAAACAGGGAAAGGTAGGACCTGACCCTTAATTGAATAAGCCTGCACCATCGTCTGTTCGATCCATCAGGAAATAGTCGCAGAAGACGCAGGCAGTTCTGTTCATGGGCCCCTCCGTAAGTACAGAGAGCGAGCCTGACTTATGAAAAAGACTCAGTAGTCGCCAAGTACACCTTGAGTGCCCGAACTCTATCCAGAGTATGCAATGCACATTCCTTAGGAAGTGAGGGCTTAGGACACAAGATGATAATACAATGTCCTCGTTCAAGTGAAAACTAGAAACCACCTTTGGAGGGAAGGACGGATCCGGACGAAGTACCACTTGTCTCCATGAACCAACATATAGGGAGAACGACAGGACAATGTCACCAGTGCCGACACCCTGCGTGCAGAGTTTCAGCAACCAAGAAGGCCACCTTCTGCAATAAGGTAGGCAGGGGATACCCTTGAATACTTGCAAAAAGAGGTTGTTGAAGAACCGACTGCACCGAATCAAAGTCCCCAGTTGGTGACAGAGGTCGCACCGGAAGTACCAAGTGTCGCACCCCCTGGAAGAAGTCACGCACCAGGGAAAGAGCGGCCAACGGCCTTTGGAAGAAAATTGTCAAAGCCTGAACCAGACCCTTGACAGTACTCAAGGCCAACCTTTGATCAACTCTCCGTTAAAGGAAGCCAAGATCCGGGCCACCAAGTAAGAGCGAGGGCGAGCCCAAAGAGACTCTCACCACACAATATACGACTTTCTCGTATGATGAAAGAATCATCCTAGAAGTCGCTTGCCACGCTTCAAGCAGGGTGGTAATCATTGAAGCAGACAAACCCCTGTCCTTCAGCACCTGGCTTTCAACAGCCAAGCCGGTAAAGTCAGCGACCGTAAAGCTGGATGGAAGATTGGCCTTGGAGACAATAAATCCTCCCTGAGAGGAAGTCTCCAAGGAGCGTCTGCAGCTAGCCTGACCAGGTCGGCGTACCAAGCTCGGCAAGGCCAATCTGGAGCCACGATAATGACCTGAATCCCTTCCGCCTCGATCCTGCGAAGAATTCTCTGCAGCAACTTGAGAGGAGGAAAGGCAGACAGCAGCTGATACTGACCTTGGCCCATCCATGATCACTCTCACGCGACCATGCCGGCATCAGCCTTGCACTGGTGACCATGCTAAACTTCTCAGCATCATTCACGTTGAACTTAGTGAATGTTCTTGCCTATGACCGAACCCATGGTGCCACCATTGCACCCGCCAGAGGGTCCCAGGAGCTGGCCACAAACCTCTGCACTATATAGTAGATGCGACGCCTGCAGGTCCACGTCTGTAGTGCCCCAATGAAGGCAGAACTGCTGGGACACCTCCGGATGAAGGAACCATTCCCCTGCATCCAAGGCCTGTCGACTAAGGCAATCTGCCTGCCAATATTTCACACCTGGAAAGGGAACAGCGGAGAGAGCTGGAACAAGGCGCTCTGCTCAACGAAGAATGCCTGTCACTTCCAAGGCCGCAAGGACACTCTAGGTGAATGACATAAGCCACGGTCGTGGCTTAGTCGATGGAAATGTGCACTGGACAGCTGCAGGTGCCCGATCCAGTGAAGTAGGCAAAGCCGGATCGCATTCAGCTCCAAGACATTGATCAGTAACCTGGATCCTCCAGGGACCATACTCCCGAAGCAGAGAACCTGCCGAGGACTCCTCCCCACCCGGGCAGGCTTGCAACCATGGTGACACTTGTCCAGTAAAAAGGGGAGGAAGGATACTCAGATCAAGACTGCCTGGTCACCCGGCTCAGCCGGATCCTGAAAGTCCAAAGAGTTTGGATTCTAGTCCCATTCGACAAGGATTGCCTTCTGGGAGATCCTCGAGAGGGATTGAGCAAAAAGGACTGTCTCGAAAGACGACACCAACAGCCCCAGAACTCACAGGCAGGTCTGAAGGGATGGCCATGTGCTAGACAGTCACAGTTGAACCGCAGTCTGAGGTTCCAAGAGTGTTTTCCCTGAGGGAGAAAACACCCTGACTGAGGACAAGTCCAAAGTCAGGTCCAGATAGTCCAGTTTCATAGAAGGGACCAGGGATGAATTCTGAAGGTTCAGAACCTACCTGAACTCCTCCAGAGTTCCCATGGTGACTTCCAAATTCGTTCCAGGAAACCAGGACCGATACGCCCCGCTGCCACAACAGCACTAGGACCGGAGCCAACACCTTTGAGAAGACCAGAGTAGCAGAAGCGAGACAAAGGGGTAACTCCACAAACCGATAGAGATCCTACCCTATGGCAAAAACAGAGAACCTGTTGGTGTCCTGAACATAACGGGACGTGAAGGTAGGCATCTTGATGTCTATGGAGGCCAGGGATCATAGGGAAGCCACCACAGGACAGAGGAAAACCCAGAAATGTGAGGGTCCGACCATCCCAGGGAGGGGGCGTTTACTCACCAGACCCTGCCGTGTGCGTCCTGGTGAGACGTTTAACTCACAGGCCAGTCTCCGTCCAGTGGGACTAAGTCGCGGCCGACCCAGCATGGAGCTAAGGCCTGCACGCGCTCGTTGGCCAGACAGGGGTGACCACTGGATCTAGATTATCCAGCCCGAAAGCCCAGCCTGGCATAGTTGCTTGAAGATCTCACAAGAAAAATTTCCGAAGAAAAAGGCTAGCTAAAAAAAATCTACATAAAAAAATAATTTAATGCCAGGACCAAAGATCCCAGCAAGGAACTAGGTCCTTACTACTGATTAGGCAGATTAAAACTGACATCCTATGCAGGAAGGGAGAGGGTGTACCCACCGGGGCTGCACATAGGCGTAGCCAGAATTTTCTTTCTGCCTAGTGTCCTACTCCTGTAGGGGGCAGTATAACCCTACTGATATGGATCAGAGGACTGCGTCCGTCAATGAACGATAGAGAAAGAAGTATGACTTTTTATTTATTTATTTTTAAACATACTTAGCTAGGTGGATGTAGCATCGGTCCGATGCTGCATCTGTTCCCCACTGACTAACACTGATAACCGAGCGATCTAACACCACCGATCACTCAGTTCTCAGAGCTCTGTGAGCAGAGAGACAGTGACTGTCAGTCATAGGCTCCCGGCTCTGTCCCTCTGCACTCACTGGAGCGCTGGGCTGTGGAGGGGGCAGGAGCAGCTGGCTCAGGCTCTCAACGGCTCGCCAAGAGGCTGACCCCGCTGCCAGTACAGGCATGTGGGTGGATCTTGACCATACTGTTGCGTTCTTTCCCAAGCCTGGGCTAGCTCTATGACTTCAGACTGCTCTTTGCTGAAAACGGGTCCAGGAGTGCAGAACAGACTGTACTCCTGTGATCCACCAGAATAGTACAGCCAAACGAGCTTTACTTTAAAGCATAGGTGTCCAACCTGCAGCCCTCCAGCTTTTTCAGAACTACAGGACCCAAGTCCCATGAGGCATTGTAAGGCTTATAGTTACAGGCATGACTCCCAAAGGCAAAGGCATTATGGAATTTGGCCCTCAAAGGCAGAGGCATGATGGAACTTGTAGTTCCACAACAGCTGGAGGGGTGCAGGTTAGACACCCATGCTTTAAAGTAACGCAGTGCCGTATTGGGGAAAAAAAGGCATGGGGAGAGTAAATCTGCCGGAGTGGTTATTGTGTGTTAAAGTCGAAGCAAGTGTAAATAGCCCTTAAAAAAAAAAAAAAAAAAACACGCGCACACACAATCTCCACTCCGGAATTGAGTTGTGATTGCTGAGAGAGATTAGATGACTGCCATAATATGAGGACTTGTAACCTCCATTAAAGAATGACCTATGCATTCTGGTCTAAGGGCAGATGGAGCACGTTCAGGAATTGTGATGGCGGGCTCCAAGTGTAAGCTATGCCAGTTATCCTGTAATTAGCTGAAGGGAGACAAGGCCATGAAAGTCACGTCATGCAGGACCCCTGACATTCACACAGAAATGGAATTCAGCTAAGTGTAATATCAATGAACGGGAACAAAAGCCTGGCTAATGTAAGCTGTTTGATCTGTCAGCAGCTCTCCAGAAGGTCAGAAAAGGACAAGTGAGGTTATCTCCTGAGGCAGCGCCCAAGATGGTGGCAGCTTACTCCAATATCAGGCAGAGAGCCCAAGGGTCGCATGACCTTTTCACTCTTATCCTCCTGTAGCTGATAAGCGCTGGAGATTAGTGGTCTGGACATGAACTGGGTTAATACAAGAAAAGCCTAGACACTTACCTGACACCACAACATGGGGGCTGGCGGGATAGGTAGAGGTGTCAGAGGAAGATCAATAGAGACATCATGTTACACAGTGAGACCCCGCTCCTAATACTATGTGCCAGACACAGCCAGTATAAGACAGCTGGAGTTCTCTTCCACCAGCTGTAATAATGTATGAGGAGAGCCGCTATAAGGAAGCCCTTTCCACCTTTCAAGCCCATAAAAGTGCCCTGGAGCTGATGCCGTTCTGCTTTAAGGATAGTTAAAGCCTATCATTATGTGGATCTCCTCTCACCACTATTAAGCCCATCGTGGGTTTTTTTTTTTTTTATATATCTTGTGAAGATACAATCCCCCAAGTCAGGGGTGGGGGAACCTATGGCCGGGGGGCCGTATGCGGCCCTCAAAGTCATTTGGTCTGGCCCCCCCGTGCAGCTGAGTCTGTGTCTCTCAGCTGATCTGTCAGAATGGAGCCGATGCTTCCTGTACAGTTTCGGCTCAGTTCTGACAGTCTGAGTGAGTCACAAGCGGAGTGATATCAAATGCACTCCGCCTGTGACCAATACAGGAAACATCACCTCTTCCTCCAGCATGGCGCTGCTGCTAGCCAGCATTTCCCGCCAGCAGCACACACAGCAGTACCAGCCAGCTGTACCCACGAGCAGTACCAGCCAGCTATACCCACCAGCAGTACCCGCCAGCAGTTCTTTTCAAAACTTACCACCACAAAGAGTCGACTGCGCTCCAGACTAACCGACTCAAACCTGGAAAACCAGTTGCGAGTAGCAACATCATCAATACCAGGTAACATCACACACCTCACCAAAGAGAAGCAGTTGCAGCCATCACATTAGGGGTGAGTTAATTAAATGTTTGACCAAATATAACAGGCACATTTTTAAGTTGATAATTTTGTACGGCCCCCGAATGATTTTATAAATACCCAAATGGCCCTTGGCAGAAAAAAGGTTCCCCACCCCTGCCCTAAGTGATCATAGCCGTATTAGTGCACTTGCAACAAAAACAATTGAGTACTGTCTGTGATACCTTAATTTGCATTAGCATACACATTTTCAGGACAAGTTTCAGGGGGTGTACCCCCTTCTTCAAAGTCTAAGCAGTGTTGCTTGGACCTTGAAGAAGGGGGTACGCCCCAAAAGCTTGTCCTGAAAATCAGGGCGCTAATGCAAATAAAGGATCATGGACAGTATACAAACCAGCAATGCCCAAAGGACTTTGAGACACACGAAGTAGATGATTTTATTCAAAGGACATATCTAAAATGTTTTGGCTAAGATGTGAAGCACTTCAACAAAAATACATGTACAGAATTATAACAAGGATTAAACATGACTATTCGTATAGAGTGCTTAAAAGAAGCTCCCCCCAAAAAATGTAAAAGTCAGCAGCTACAAATACTGTAGCTACTGACTTTTAATATAAGGACACTTACCTTATCCACGAATCCCATGATGTCGGAATCACGAGCCAATTCGTCAATCAGCTTTGGGTTCAGACGCTGGCATTGTAAGTAAGAGAAACCAACAGTAAAGCCTGTCAAAACCAGGTATCCGCTCCCCCCTCAAAAAGTGCCAAATGCGGCACTGGAGGGGGGAGGGTGCAAACAAGCGGAGCTTTCCCTTTTGAGTGGAGCTCTGCTTTATATGTATGCTTGTTGAGATTATGCTACCCTTTCTACTCATGGAATTTTACCCGGTATGGGATGATTCTGGATAACCTGTTCTAAAGTGTAGACATTTTTTGGAATTTTCACCTAAAACAAGTGTATGGTGATTTTGTTTGGTTTTTTGTGCCTCCCTAACGACCTGGTTTCTGATTTCAGATAGGAATGCCTAATCTCTCCTGAGGAAGCGAGTGTTGTCTTGCGAAATGCATCAAGATACTATGTACAAGTATTTTATACCTATGAACAATTAGTCATGTTGTAATCCTTATAATTCGGTATATGTATTTCTGTTGAAGTGCTTCACATTTTAGTCAAAACATTTTAGATATGTCTAAAATAAAATCATAATTTTGTATCTATTCCAAGTGCCTCTCAAAGTTCCTTAGGCATTGCTGTTTTGTATACGAGTATACTAACCGGGGCTGAGACACATAATGCCAACCATATGTGACTATATCATGGACAGTACTCAAATGTTTAGGTGTGGAGTATTACTAACCCAGTGCTGCAGATGTGCCACAGCCAGTCCCCTCATGCCAACGTCACTCCTCTTCTCAATCTTGAGAGGTCCCTGCTACTGGACAACCAATTGGAAGGGTCCACGTTATGAAGATAGTGATGCCTCTACCCTAAAAAGGACCCCGTGTCATAAACAGAAGAGGAAAGAGGACTCAGGACGAGATATCCATATGAGGCAGGGATGGGTGTCCTTCAAGGCCACCATTGTTTAGTGTCAAAATTGCACCTGAAAGGCAAGGATCACCTATACTACATGCATTCTGAAGTATATAGGACTACAAATCCATGACAACCATATAGATTATTTTACCTTAAATGTAAGTCTTCAGAGAACTTCAGACAGGCGTAGATAAATTCCTTGATTTGACTGTAGATTTTTGGCACAAATTCAGAAAAGGGAAATTTTCTTGGAAAAGGTTGCTGCACAAAAAAAAAAAAAAAAAAAAAGAGAAAATCGGGTACTTGAATAGACAATGAGTGTTCTCTTTTTTTTCACATCTGAATTATAGTATAAACGCATCTTCACTTGATAGACAGAACACGGGCAGCGTACAGTGGTGGTATATATAGAGGATAACCCATACACAGCCGGCAAGAGGTAAAATAGTAGTTTATTCACTGTTAAAGATTAGAAGATAAAATAAAGTACAAGTGGTTACCACATGGTCCTGGATACTCGTGAGGACGCTGATAAAGGTGCCGTGTAAGTACACCAAATAGACAAATTGCCACTCTGTCTGTGGGATGTTAAAAATCCTTGGATTGATGGATGAAAATCCTATGTGGGACGAGGGGGAGATCCAGATAGAACACAGCCGGCGCATGTGCCGGCCGTAACACACAAGCGCCACGGGCATAGCGACTTCCGGGGCTGACGTCACACGTTCGTGGGGCAACCGGGCCCAGAGCAGGAACCACCGTGGAACTCAAGCTTGCCTTGTTGCCATGACCACATGTTTTGCGCGCATGCGCTTTGTCAAAGTCACGGAAGTGGCGGCAACAAGGCAATTATTAACCCAAAAGAGAGGGCAGGGAGTGGGCAGAGCTAGCTAAAGGACATGAAACTTTAAATTTTAACCTTTCAACATCCGCACTCATACCCAAATAAATAAATACATGAACACAACACGATGTATTAATTCTTTAGAGGAGTAAACCTACCAAAATACACCAGAGTACAACTATAGACATTGCTATAAAAAATTATATATATAAAAAAAAAAAAAAAATAAAAAAAAATATAGAAAGTTGGATAAAAAAGCAAAAAAAAGAATCGGTAATAAAATTAAAGGCAGAAAAAAAAAAAAAAAAAAGGGCCATAACACTAAACTATATTATGTATTTCAAGGTCTTCATTTAAACCATTAAGCAACAAAGATCCAAACTCTTATATCCAGAAGACTTCCCTCCTGCAAAGGAGGGAAAAACGCTCATGGTCAGTGAGCATACCTTTGGGGATCGTTTCTATTTCCATCACCTCTAGACACCCAGCATTTTTATTGTGTGTCCGAAGTAAATGGATCTTCACTTGAATGCTTGCTTTACATCAATGAAGTACTGTGTTCTTGTAGAGCCCCAGCCCCAGCCTAAACACACAGCCTTGACTGCTCCAAGTGCTGCTCATGAGTAGTGCTAAAGCTGACCATAGAAGGATCGAATCTAGCTGGTTCAGCAGGGACCAGCCGAGATTCGAACCATGTATGGGCAAGCCGATTGTACCCAAGTCGATCCATCGCTTGACCTGGGTACAAAGGTAAAACCAGCATTCAAACTTTTTCATGCGAATATTGCCAGCGGCTACAGTAAGGCCCTCCTATTCCCTGCTGGGAGGACACAGCTCTGGGGGAGGGATTCCCCCATCAACACAGTCACAGTGTTGATGGGGGAATCCCTCCCCCAGAGCTATTGTGTTCTCCCGGCAGGGAATGGTGAGGGGGGGTGTCACCATAGTGGTTGGCAATAATCGCATGAAAAAGTTGGCATTCTGGTTATACCCTTGTACCCAAGCCAATCGTCCAGTGGTTGCAACCAGAAAATCGTACCATCTATGGCTGGCTTAAGCCTCATCTCCCCAGCCTCACAGCCCCATGACAGAGCATCTACTGTGATTCTGGCACTGGACTGTGCAAAAGATAGATTGGAAACAAGAAGGTGGGGCTTAGTGCCCAGTTGGGCAGAAGTTTGGACCCATGGGACATAAAGGGATTAGTATCCAGAGAGACTAACTGGAATTCTAAAGCAGGTACTTGCAGGCAAGAAAAAGTAGCCATACTTCATACGTATTCTTAGATGAGACTATTTAAAGTGGAACGTCACTCTCTCAACATTGATTATTTTTAATCCTCATGCTGCTAGCGTTAGAAAATAGATAGGAAAAAAAAAAAAAAAAAAAAAAAATATATATATATATATATATATATATATATATATATATATATATATATATATATATTCTAATAGTTTTTTATATTTCTCCAGTTACTTCCTGGTTTCATCCCTAGGCAAATGACATCATGCATCCCATAAGTCTTTAGGAAGGTAGAAGAGGAGGAGGGGGTTTGTCAGCTAAGCACCCTCCTGCCTGTATGTCTCAGCTAAGGGCAGATGGAATCCAAGAAGTAAACGCTACATGAATAATTTGCCCTTACTCAAGATGGCTACAATCAGAAATGCTAGGAGTTTGTTTTTCAAAGTGATTTCTCACCAAAATAAAGCATGGAAACATGGATTGATTGGGGGGGGGGGGGGGGGTTCTTTAAATATTACAAATTAATTAAATAGTGTTTTTGGTTTGTGATGCTCAATTGCAGTGTGGTTCTGCTTTAAGACCGGACAGGTTTCACTGTAGCTTGTACAGCAGAAAGTGTTCTTTCAATGGCCAGGATTGTATGGGGCCAATGCAGTTCTTATACATTCTCTGGTGTTCCGACTTGGGTATAAGGCAGTTATGGCGAACCTTGGCACCCCCGATGTTTCTGAACTACATTTCCCATGATGCTCATGCACTCTGCAGTGTAGTTGAGCATCATGGGAAATGTAATTCCAAAACATCTGGGGTGCCAAGGTTTGCCATCACTGGTATAATCCTATGTGGGACGAGGGGGGCAGCTGGAGGAGGTTTCTATATCAGGTGGACCAGTTACTTACTAGAGGGAAGATGCAGACCTGGCTTTCTTGTCCAAAGCATTTGCAGTCAGATGCATTTAATACAATAAACGCACAAAGAAATGTTTAGGAACAGCGTGGCCGTTTATCTCTGCTCTTTGTGGGCAGTAAGGGGAAACATCCATGGCCCACAGCGGACTACAATGCAACACCATGGTCATGAAGAATAGAGTTTTGATTATATGTAATGGCAACCTGTGCTTGTAATACCTTTTCTAAGTCCGGGTCCTGGAAGGGGAACTGACCCAGTATCTTCTTATATCCCGGCTCATCGCTCACAGGGATAGGGCTGTAGTTATCTGCATCCAGTATGTTCCTGTGTACAAAAAAACAGATTATACTTTACATTACTGTTCCTTTCTCTATGTACAATTTTTTTCCAGTAGAACAATAGCCAAAACTTACTTCCTAGAGTAAGGAAGAGTTATAACCCGTCAGGTTTTTTTTTTTTTTTTTCCATCAACGTCCCATTGATGAGATTTCCCTTCACTTCCTGTCCCACACCCCAAACAGGAAGTGAGAAGAAACCCCTGCAAATTAAGGGAATTCCTTGGGAATAATCTTAATTTTTTTTTCTGCCATCTGTGTCCCATTGTGGAAATTTTCCTTCTTCCTGTCCCATAGCCAAACATCCCTGCTAATTAAGGGAATACCTTGGGAGCCCCCAGGTCACCAGAACTAGTGTCCCCGTTGGAAAATTTACCCTCTATTAATACGCTTTTTGGAACAACCCAAAATTTGGGATTTTCTTTTACTTTCACTGTCAATGATTATGATAAACAGGACAAATAGGGAGAATCTCCCCAACGGGGGCACAGACAGCAATAAAAACTGACAGGTGTTCTGATCACTCTCCACTCCAACTAAAATTTAAAAAAGTTTTGCCTTTAGTTATACTTTAAGTCTGGTCAGATCTAAAAACAAACATTTTATGTGGCTGGTTTGCATTCAAATGAAAGCCATATCACTTATTTAATGAATAGTCCTTTGAGAATGTTTCGTTTGACGAAACGCATCAGTGCGGGGCCACGCACGTGATGTCATCACGAAAGTTTCGCTCGTGGTGATTTTGATGTGATTATACAGCGCTGTTTTTGACCTTTTTCTTTGCAATGGCAATTTTTAGCTTTTAATAAAATTGGGGTACCTGGTTTGTGTCTCTCCTTTTATGCTTTGAGTGGCAAGTACAAGGAAGTTTGGGACAGAAGTCGTCCTGTGACAAGGCTTTAGGTGTCCTCTTTGCACTTTGTGTGGGGGTAATTTAACACCTTTGGGCGGTTGTTATTCTGATCTTCTATCAAGTTAAAATGCTGGTAAAGTCTTATTTTATTTTAAATTAAAAATAACAAACCTGTTATACTTACCTCTTCTGTGCAGTTGGATTTGCATAGAGTAGCCCAGACCCCCCTCTTCTCGGGTCCCTCTTCGGTGCTCATGGTCCCTCTCTCCTGTTGAGTGCCCCCACAGCAAGCAGCTTGCCATGGGGGCACCCGAACCGAGTCACAGCTCCATGTGCATATTTAAACACAAGGCCGCGGCCAGACCCCACACCCCCTTTCTCTCTCATTGGCCGACTGACCTTGACAGCAGCGGGAGCCAGTGGCACTGTGCTTTTGTCTCAGCCAATAAGAAGGGGGGTCCCGGGCAGCTGAGACACTCCTGCAACATGGCTTGATCTAGATGGGGCTCAGGTAAGTATTAGGGGGGCTGCTGCACACAGGTTTTTTTTTTTTTTCTTAATGCATAGAATGCATTAGGATAAAAAACTTTCTGCCTTTACAACTATTTTAAGGTGGAGTTCCACCCATTTTTAATAACTTGGATTACATAGATGTATGTAATCCCCTTTAAAAACTACTTTTACCAATGGAAACTTTTTTTTTTTTGCTAGTAAATACCTTATTTTCTTCTTTATTCATCCTCTCCTCACTTCCAGGTCTGGCCGCCTCCTCTCAGTGAGCTGTACTGTATGTATTGGATTGAGGCCGTGCTCTGCCCCGCCTCCTCTCAGTGAGCTGTACTGTATGTATTGGATTGAGGCCGTGCTCTGCCCCGCCTCCTCTCAGTGAGCTCAGTGAGGATATAATGCTTTCAGTCCTCACTCACTGAGAGGGGGCGGGGCGGAGGCGGGGCAGAGCACGGCCTCAATACAAACACTACACCTTAGGACTCCTGTGTAATAATGCGAGATTTGATGCCATGAGATACAATACAGCACCCCCTGCGAATCGCTGAATGACGTAACCGCCGAATGACGTAATCGCCGATCGGCGGCCGGACCCGGAAGTGAGAAGAGGATGAATAAAGAAGAAAATAAGGTATTTACTAGCAAAAAAAAACAAAAAACTTTCCATTGGTAAAAGTAGTTTTAAAGGGGATTACATAGATCTAAAGTTACTAAAATGGGTGGAACTCCACTTTAAGTTGTGTGTTCAATAGCATGCCAGAGTCTTTACTAGGGATGCAACGATACCATTTTTTTTTATTTATTTTTTTTACGAGTACCAATACTTTTTTTTTATACTTGCCGATACCAATTACCGGTACCTATCGCAACTGTTTTGTTTACACTTCAGTTGTCAGCAATGCTACAAAGCATTAAGAAGTTATTTACAAATTAATTTTTTTTTAATTTGCGCTTTTTGCAATGTAAAAAGTGTAAATATGTGATAAAGGTGTAAATCGTCCCACGATTCTGTTTGCGCAATTTTATCACGTCTCACCGGGCGACAATCGCGACAAAAACGTGCCCTGTTTGGGGGTGCCATTAAAAGTCACGGGAATCACACGGGCATCCTACAACTTGCAATGATTCGGGATCGTAGGGCAGAATCGCCACCGAGGTGCCTATATGTGAATGGAGCCTCATCTGCAGATTGAAGTTCATCCCTTTGATCTGTAGATGAATAATCATATACAAAAAGAAACAATGTTTCTTTTTAGCTTTCTGTTGTAGTGGTTGAGCAGTATTGTTGATAAATATTGCCAAGCTGCTTTTTTTTTCTCTTTTTGACTGCTCCAATGGCTGCAACCTCGTGAACACTTCAGTTGTCAACAGAGGAACCCCACTGACAGCTGAATGAGTCCTCGGTTGTTAAGGATGCGGTGGGGCCCTGCTCCTTAACCACTTTACCACCGGAGGATTTTGCTGTCTTACGTCTGGGCCACTTTTTGCGATTCGGCACTGTGTGACTTTAACTGACAATTGCGCGGTCGTGCGACGCCGTACTCAAACGAAATTTACGCCCTTTTTTTCCCACAAACAGAGCTTTCTTTTGGTGGTATTTGATTACCTGTGCGATTTTTACTTTTTGCGCTATAAACAAAAAAAAGAGCGTTTATTTTGAAAAAATAACAATATTTTTCACATTTTTTATATGAAATTCCCCCCCAAAAAAATGTAAAAATCAAATTTTTTTAAAATTTTTGGCCAATTTGTTTTATGCTACCTATGTTTGGTAACAAAAATCACAATAAGCGTATTTTGATTGGTTTGCGCAAAAGTTATTGCGTTTACTAACAAAGGGAAAGATTTCTGTCATTTTTGGTGTTTTTTTTTAACGCGTAATGGCGGCGATCTGCAATTTTTTTGCGGGACTGCGACATTGCGGCGGACAGATCGGACCCTTGACTGACATTTTTGGGGGTACCAGTGACATTACTGCAGTAATCAGTGCTATACATATGCACTGTTACTGTAAAAATGACACTGGCAGGGAAGGGGTTAATTTTATTGGAGAGGGAGGAGTTAATGTATGCCTGGTGCTTACTAACGTGTGTGGGGGGAGGTGACTGTGTGACACAAGGACAGATCGAGGGTTCAACTATGCTGAACCCCATAATCTGACCCTGCCTGTCACTTAGGAGATCCGCCCGCTCTGTTTACTGCTCCTCCCCTGGCCCGACTCCCGCTGTGACTGAATACAGCGGGAGCGAGCCTCCGGCGGCGCGCGCGCGCCGCCGAGAAAGGGGAGTATCTGGCGACGTAGGTCTACGTCGCCAGACGATAACGAACCACTTTGCCGCAGTAGGCTCAACGTGAGCAGACGGCAAGTGGTTAACAACCACTTTTTTTTTTACATTTCAGCTGTCAGTAGGGGAATCCCGCTGACAGTTGAAAAGGCTGAAAGTATCGGTTTCAGGTACCGGAGCATTTGCAAGAGTACTGATACTCATGAAAATGCTTAGTATCAGTATAGGAGCAAACCTAGTCTTTACCCATGTGATTTATTATTATTATCATACAGGATTTATATAACGCCAACAGTTTGTGCAGCACTTTACAGTGTGGGGGAAGACAATACAGTTACAATTCAATACAGGAGGAATCAGAGGGCCCTGCTCATTAGAGCTTACAATCTAGAAGGGACCTTTTTGATTAATGAAAGGGTCATGGAACTCTGGAAAGCCTTCATACAATTACTACGGGTGACGCCACATTGCACTGGTGGTGGATGCGATGATTCATTTGATATTTCAGTGAAGAATGAGATTGTAATTTGGACTTTAACTGCTTGCCGAAATAGATTTACTGCGGCGGTCAGCCCCTGCCAGGCAGAGTGACGTTAATTAACGTCACTAGCCTGGGAGGGTCTGGGGAGCGAGCGCGCGCCCGCGGAGGCGCGCTCCCGCGCGGTCACGGACCCCCCCGCGCGTGTGACCAGCGGACCCGATGTCCGCCGGCCACTCGGCGATCGTCGGGGGAGAAGGAGAATGTCAGGCAGCTTGTGTAAACAAGCTGCCTGTCATTCTCCTCGCTGTAAAGACACTGATCACTCGGATCTAGTATGTAGATCCGTTGATCAGTGTCCTTACAGCTAGAGCCACAGCCAATCACAGTAGAAACCACGCCCCTAGGGACACACACAGCCCCTCCCTCCCAAATAAAGTTAACCCCTTCACTGCCAGTGTATTTTTACAGTAACAGTGCCTATGTATAGCACTGATTACTGTAGAAATGTCACTGGTACCACCAAAAGTGTCAAAAATGTCAGTCAAGGGTCCGATCTGTCCGCCGCAATGTCGCAGTACCGCAAAAAAAATCGCAGATCGCCGCCATTACGCATTAAAAAAAAACCAACAAAAATGACAAAAATATTTCCCTTTGTTAGTAAACGCGATAACTTTTGCGCAAACCAATCAAAATACGCTTTTTGCAATTTTTTTTACCAAACATAGGTAGGATAAAACAAATTGGCCAAAAATTTTAAAAAATTTGGATTTTTACATTTTTTTTTTGGGGAATTTCATATAAAAAAATGTGAAAAATATTGCTATTTTTGCAAAATTGTCACTCTTTTTTTGTTTATAGCGCATGATCAAAAAATCGCACAGGTGATCAAATACCACCAAAAGAAAGCTCTGTTTGTGGGAAAAAAAGGACGTCAAATTCTTTTAGGTACAGCGTCGCACGACCGCGCAATTGTCCGTTAAAGTCACGCAGTGCCGAATCGCAAAATACCCCCTGGTCTTTTAGCAGAAAAATCCTCCGGGGCTTAAGTGGTTAAAACGTAACTCCACTTTTGTTGAGAAAAAAACATTTCCCTCGGGGTGATCTATGTACATTGCAAGGATTATAACAAACTTTGTTGCAGATTCCTATCTTTTGTTATTCTGAAGAAATCATTGTTTGTTCCTCTGTGCTGAGTGGGTGAAATGGGAGGGGTTTCAATATTATCTATCAGCTGTGGCAGCTGCAGGGCTCTAATGAGGAAATCTGCTGGGTCTGCATCCCTTTAGACGTGTTCCTATTGGGAGGATCTCACCAAAAATTACATTTGTGTTGCAGGGGATGCCAGAAATCTGACTTGTATCTTAGTGCAGACTTCTGGGAAAATTAGTGATCCAAATAAATAAATATCTAATGGTGGTATTTAATCACCACTGAGCTTTTTATGTTTTGCTAAATAAACTAAAAAAGACCAAAAAGTTTATAAAAAAACACAAGTTTTTCTTTGTTTCCGTTATAAAATTTTGCAAATACCGGTAATTGTTCATCATAAATTTGGGCCAAAATGTATTCTTCTACATTTCTTTGGTAAAAAATAATCCAAATCAGTGCATATTATTTAGTCTGTAGGAAAGTTTTACAGTACACAAACTATGGGATATATATATATATATATATATATATATATATATATATATATATAGTGTTGTTTCTGTGAGCTAAACAGGTCTAGCACTTTTCTATGGGAATTGCAGCGAGCACAGCACTCTCTCTTAAGTGTATATGACTATATAAATTAATTAAATAATGCCACGCAATATAAAGTGCTCCAAATAAATATATAAATGTGCAAAATACAATCAGTAATAGAAATAAATAATAATATATCAAATTAATAAATATTTAATTGAGAATCAATCATAAGATTTAAATTGCAAAACGTGCCATTGTGATCAACAATTAAATAAGTGAATAAATGAATAAATAAATATTAAGAAAATTGGTAAAATATTTAAAATATATGTTCAATGTGTAAATGTATTCCAAATAATATAGTTTTCTTAAAATGTGATAAAAGTGCTAGGTGTAATTTTTCATCACAATGTTTTAGAAAAACGAAAAAAAAAAAAAAAAAATGATTTGTCACCAGTGCAGTACAGTGTAATCATGCGACTGGTGTGGTGGTGATCAGGGACACTGACTGGTGACGGTATGAAGAAAAAAAAAAAGAAAAAACTTTTTTCCCTTTTGTTTTAATACATTATTACATTTTTTTCTACAACTTCGCTTTTGCATACTGTGGCCTGAGCAACATAGTGTTCTCATAGTAACACTGTACTACTCAGGAGAAATGATCAGGATTTATTAAATTTTTTTTACACACTATGATTGCTTATAATCGTGAATATCACAGTTATAAACAACAATTTTTACTGAATTAAATGGATTCATTCAGTGTTTACTTTTGTGATTATCTGTGATTGACCACAGCTAATCACATAGTACAGATGAGCTGTGATTGGCCCTGTCTGTACCATGTGATCATTGTGACCAATCAAAGAGATCAACACAATAGTACACAATGGATGGCATGAATGGAGATTATCCATTGTGAACAATTGTCATGTGATCTGCTGTGATTGGTCACAGTGATCACATGGTCCTGGCAGCAAGCTGCTACACGAATCTGTAATCTGCTGTGTCCAGTGGATATAAAGGGTGACCGATCGCGCAGCAGCGATGCCCATCGGGCACTCGTGAGTCACGTTCTGGGAGGACGTCATATCCACCTGGATCTAGAGAGGTCCTGCCCGGTCACCATTTGACTATGGGCCAGGCAGGAACTGGTTAAGGTAGAGCTGACTTTCAGGTACGTCAATTTTTACATTGTTGAATTGCTCCAGCTTAAATCAATGTAAGTATTTATGTTGCATATCTGTGGGATCCCTGCAGAAGCTTGTAATCCCTATAGTAGGCACCACTACTACAATGATCTCCACTATGACATCACTGCTCTGCGTATCCACCTTGTCCAATCAAGGATCATTTTGCATTCATTGAGAAAATGAAAAGAAAAAAATCTTCAACACTCAAAACATATCTGTTTTTTCAGTTATTAGCTTCCCCCTGCTGGCTGCTATGTCACTTCTGTGTCCCTGGGACACCCCTAGTGACAAAGCAGCCGATGGTGGATTGCACTACAGCGCTGCAGTGGGGGGAAGCAGGCATCTGACACACCCAGGGAACTTTATTTAATTTTATTTCAGCAATGCAATTTCAACAAACATGGAAAACTTTATTGAGCCTTTTGGCTCTGTACACTGTTTCCTGCTCGGCATTTAGGGGTACTTGGTACGCACTGATAATGGTTGCCATGCACTTCTTTTATCATCCCTGTGAACCTGACTCTGCAGTTTACCAATAATGTTTTTTTACAAAAGTTATCATGAAAGATGTGTATTGCAGCATCACTCACCTGAAAACCAGCGCCCACTTCTTCAGTAAGATCTCACTGTACTGATCTCTGACCTCCAGCAACATGTCAAACAGCTGGTTCACTGGGAAGCCATAACCCTGTACATAACAGATCAAATGTCACCAGATAAAAATACATAAGAATATTAGCTAGACTAGAGTTCTGCAGCAGGTCAGGCATGGGTTACCTGCAATGTAGATCAGTCCTAGGTTGGGAGGAAACAGGACACAAAGAAAAGCTTTCCTTTTTCTCATATTAACAGAATAGCAGAAATGTCTAGTTTAACAACTGTTCAGCAGCCTTTTTAGGGGCATTCATGCCTACAAATGCACCCGCACTCCAATTAGATGTGAGAACCCCAGCGGGGTTTTCTGCTATTAGCTGCAGGAGCCAGCCCCATTGAAAAACAATTGGAGGCTGCCGGCTCCCACAGCTAATCGCAACCACTCACATGTAATCTCTCAGGCAGCAATCACATAAGTGTTTCGCCCTGGATGCAGACCAGCTAATCTCGGCCACTGACACCTAATCTCTCATGCAGCGATCTCATGCAAGTGTTCAGCCCTGGATGCAGACCAGCTAATTGCAGCCACTCAAATGTAATCTCTCATACAGAAATCACATGTGAGTGTTCGGGCTTGAATGCAAACCAGCTAATCGCGGCCACTCACATGTAATTTCTCATGCAGCGATCACATCCGAGTGTTCAGGCCTGGCTACAGACCAGCTAATCTTGGCCACTCACATGAAATCTCTCATCCAGCAATCACAAGCGAGTGTTCGGCCTAGATGCAGACCAGGTCATCGCCGCCACTCACATGTAATCTCTTATGCAGCAATCACAGGCGAGTGTTCAGGCTTGAATGCAGACCAGCTAATTGCGGCCACTCACATGTAATCTCCCATGCAGCGATCGCATCCGAGTGTTCAGGCCTGGATGCAAACCAGCTAATCACAGCCATTCACATGTAATCTCTCATCCAGCGATCACAAGCGAGTGTTTGGCCTAGATACAGACCGGGTTATCCTGGCTTCTCACATGTAATCTTTCGAGCAGCAATCACATGTGAGTGTTCAGGCCTGGATGCAAACCAGCTAATCACAGCCACTCACATGTAATCTCTCATCCAGCGATCACAAGCGAGTGTTCGGCCTAGATGCAGATCAGGTCATCGCGGTCACTCACATGTAATCTTTCATGCAGCGATCACATGCGAGTGTTTGGGCTTGGATGCAGACCAGCTAATCACAGCCACTTACATGTAATCTCTCATCCAGCCATCATATGTGAGTGTTCAGTCCTGGATGCAGATCAGCTAATCACGGCCACTCACATGTTATTTCTCATGCAGCGATCACATGTGAGTGTTTAGTTCTTGGTGCAGGCCATCTATTCACTGGGGTTCTTGAATCTAATCTATTTAAAAGAGATCTAACCCCTTCTGCAGGTTGATCATCCGCTTAAAGTGATGGACTGTGGAAGCCTTGTACAAAAAGCTTTGATCTGCGGATCCTTTGCTTATCAAGATGCTACCAGTGGTAAAAGCACTCATCCTTAGACTTTACCTTTAATCCTCAGGCGAGTCTTACTCAGCATTAAAAAGCATCCCCTCTTTCCAGAGAGGGGGAGAGGCATTTGGTAATCTGTGCAGAAGGTGATGCCCTAGGGCTGAAAACTGAGTTTTTTCCCTGCCCCACTGCTTGGTTTCTCACTTCCACCCTTACTGTGTCAAACAGATTATTAGATCGCCATCAAACCCTCTCCGATCTTTTGGATCAAGGTGTCATGGCCCAAATTCTGTGACAAAATGATTCCAGGTGTTTAACTCCAAAGTGTTCACCATTCCCACACTTAAAGAGGGCAACCACCTCATTCTCAATCTCAGATCTGAATGTATTAATTTGAGTCCAAAAATGTAACATGGGATCCACCAAATCTGTTGCCTCCCCTCGCAAAGAAGATTGTCTGGCCATCAAAGATGCTTACCTATATATTCCTACTTTTCCAGTGCACCAGCAATTCCTACATTGATTTGGGGGCCCTACATTACCAATTTGTGGCCCTGCCCTTTTGACCTATCTTTGAGTATTCACCAAGGAGCTGGCCCCAGTTGTGCTCCTATGGAATCCCTTAGTGGGATACTTAGACAACCTTCTGTTTTTTTGTTACTGGTTTCTCTGGGATTCAATGTCACTGTCCTTTGTCGCAAAGAATATCTTAAGCCAAATTTTATTTTTACATTTAGGGCCCTTTCACACGGGCGTTCCGCATGTCCGTATATCATCCTATTTTTTTGGGGATGATATACGGACATAATGTATGTCAATGGCATTGCGGATGTCAGTGGATGACCATCCGCTGACATCCGATTTTCGTCCTTTCAGTTCTGTTCCATTTTTTGAACGGATGCAAAAATCGGATGTCAGCGGTGTCATCCGGGGAAAGTATAGTAAGGGCCATGAATGTCCAAGAGGGAAAGTATAGTAAGGGCCATGAGCGGTGTCATCCGCTGACATCCGCAATGCCCATAGACATACATTATGTCCGTATATCATCTGCAAACGGATGATATGCGGACATATGGAGCGGACGACACAAGTGTCATCTGCTCCGTGAAAAAAAAAAAAGTGCCGGAGCGGATCGAAATCTGGTCCGCTCCATGTGAAAGAGCCCTTAGACTTCAGTTTTTGTTTGCCACCTGTGTCCAACTGGGGTGGTTTTTTTTTTTGTTTTTTTTAATTTCCTATACCTTCACCGGAAAGTTAGAGGTAATCACCCCAGGTTGTTAACCCTTCCCTACCAAATAAAAAAAAAAAAAACATCTTGGCTTAAGATACACATTAAATTAAGGATTGTGATTGCAACGTACCTGCAATGTGTCGGCAAAATGCACAATAAGATTCTTGAGGTCCAGAACAAGGTTGGGATCGGAACAATAAGACTAAAAAGAAATAATAAAGAGAGGTTGATGGCATATGAAGTCAGCCATAAACAATACCACCAAAGTCTTATAATAGTTGGCACTTCTTCCTTGCAGTATCAGAATCCTACTGGTATGGTAACGGCTTTTGATCAAATGGATGTCAAAATGTATCTTTACAATGTAATGCCCCGAGTATAATGAAGCTTAGTTATTTCTAGGATGGGTTAGAAAAGGAAGGAAGAAGCCCATTGGCTGATGTGGTAAGTCTGCACATTTTTTCTGTCAGATATTTGGTTTTAGTGAGGCCCAATGTTCCATGGAAGATTCACCACATTTTACAAGGCGCATTCTATTTAAACTGAACCTGTGGCAAGTCTGTGAACATAGTACTGTATATACATATTCTTAATGTGCAGTGAATAAGTTTTACTGTGGACCTGAACTCAAAAAGTAAAGATTTGCTTTGTTATAGAAAACATTTAGGAATTTTAATTGTGGTTAAGCAAGCACCCTGAAAGATTTAACTTTGTTGTAAATTCCTGATAAACAATAGCTGCGCACTTCCTCTGCCTACAGAACCATGGCTATATATCTGCAGTATGAGATCTAAAGTACTGTTGCCTCAGACTGCTAATCTCACCAGATTTAGTCATGTCACAACATCCTTATTGGAAAGAAAGCTGCACCTAAGGACTTGCAATGTAAAGATCTCTTGGAGAAAGAACTGCACCTAAGGTTCTGCAATGTAAGAAACCTCCAGAGAAAAAGCAGAATCTGGAGGACCTACAATGGAAGGATCTCCTGGAGAGAAAGTTGTCCCTGAAGATCTGCAATGTGAGGCTCTCCAGAAGAAAAAGCTGAACCTGAGGACCTGCAATGCAAGGATCTCCAGAAGAAAAAGCTGCACCTGAGGACCTGCAATGCGAGGATCTCCAGAAGAAAAAGCTGCACCTGAGGACCTGCAATGCGAGGATCTCCAGTAGAAAAAGCTGCACCTGAGGACCTGCAATGCGAGGATCTCCAGAAGAAAAAGCTGCACCTGAGGACCTGCAATGCGAGGATCTCCAGAAGAAAAAGCTGCACCTGAGGACCTGCAATGTGGGGATCTCTCAAAGAAAAAAACTGCACGTCAGGACCTGCAATATAGGGATTTCTCAGAGAGAAGGCTGATTCTGGAGGACCTGTAAAGGATCTCCCAGAGAGAAAGCTACACCTGAGAACATGCAATGCGAGGATCTCCCAGAGAGAAAGCAGCTTCTGGAGGACCTTCAATATAGGGATCTCCTTGCCTCTACTTTATTTTGTAGATGAGTGCTTTCTGCACCTCTCCTCTCTTTAAAGGTGGCCAGTACCAAACAGAAACATCACAAAACAAGGCATGGTAAGTCAGTAATGGTAAAAAAAAAAAAAAAAAAAGGCAGCTGTAGGGAGACCACAGGGAATACTGGCAACTAATCCTTTGCTCTCTTTTTCCCTTTATAGGCACAGCTTCTGAAACTCAGGTCCTCTTTAAGACAAGCCCTTACTGACTCACGTTGTCCTACATGTAGAAGTGATTGGGCAGCATTACAGCCACCTGAATCCTTTCTACTATGTAGCTGGCAGGCAGGAGTAAAAATGTAAACAAGCTTTATGTACATACTAGAGATCGACCGATTATCGGGTAAGCCGATATCAAGGGCCGATATGCACTTTTCCCGATATATCAGAATCGCCCACCAAGGTGGCCGATATTTCGGAAAGTGCTTGTTCTGGAGTGATGCCTGCAGCTAGAGGCATCACCCCAGTACCGGTGTCCATAGCCGGCGGTCGGCTGTATTGTAATGACAACCAATGTGGCTAAGAAGCCGCTCGGTTCTCATTACAAGGAGCAGGAGGGGACGCCCCCCCCCCCCCACCTCCCATGGCTCGCCCGAGTCTCCCGTCCCACCGGGAGACCCGGGCAATCAGCCTGCACAGCCGCTGAAGACCCGATCAAAGCCGCATCTGATCGGATCTCCATGCAAAAACCCCGAAGTGATGTCATGACATCACTTCCGGGTACAGGTGCCAGATTAAAAAAATGACAGCATTCAAAACAGCCAAACTTGGTATTTTGAATGCTTTTAAGTGCAGATGAGGGGTTTGGGGTATTTTAGACCCCCAGATCCCTCCACCAGAGTACCTGTCAAGTAAAAAAAAAAAAAAATAAAAAAAAAAAATGTTTTTTAAATGTACGAAAATATGGGCCCATATTGGCCGATACTGATACGCGATAACAAAAATATCAGTATTGGTATCGGCAATGAAAAAACAATATCGGCCGATCCCTAGTACATACCAGTGCTGCTGCTGATGTAATAGTTACATAAGTGGCAGCAAAATGGTTTAGAGGGAATATGATCACCTTTTATAAATACATAAATGGTTCCTATACTAAACTCAGGGTAAACTTGTGCACTGTAAGATCATCAATAGGGCACATGGGGAAGTCTTTACACCTGGGGGAAAAAGGTCTGACCTCTGCATATGGAAAGAAGTCTTCACAGTAAGAGCTGTGAAAATGTGGAATAGTCTTCCTTGGGAGCTACTTTTACCTAACTCATTAGGACTGCTTCCAGAAAAGGTATTTCTAAATTCAAAAAATATAAATGGCAACAAACCTATTTAAGACAATCTAGCAGAATGTTGATTCATGAAGATGTGCAAGTTTTAGTATTTACAACACATTAAAAGAAGGACATTTTCAATTCAGAAATCAATTACCGAATGTGTTCGCAAAGCCGCCATGGTCTTTGACAAGGCCAACTCCCAGAGCTCATCAATGTACGCCCGATTCACCAATCCAACTGTTGTATGTAGGATGTGATCTTCTACCACAAAGAACCTGATAGACACCAAAACAAGCAATGCAAACATTTGAGAACAGAAAGGCGTAGGAAATTAGCCTGAAAGGAAAAAAAATTCCTTCCCATTGCTTCTATGAATTGCGTATTGTATATATTGCCTGTTTCAATACTTTTCATTATTTTGTTTAGTAATCAACAAAACAGCGTGCATTTCTTCAATAAAAGGCAAACATTTACAGCCTGAGTTTTATTATGGTCTCTCACTGACTGGTTTAGGAAAGCTGGAGGGAAAGTGATAGAAGCGGCCCAACCTATTCATCGCTCATTCAGAGGAAAATGAAAGCACGCATGTAGTTGCAATGGGCCACAAATCCCGTCTCACTCCAATAGACCCAGCTGCAGGATGAAATCCTTTGATAAACAAATTCTACAAAATAGTAATATGGTCGGGATCAGTATTGGGTGTTAAACTGAAATTCCAGGGTTGTCACCCTCTAGACAGGGAAGTCTTAGGCCCTCATTGACATGAGCATCTTGCATTTGTTTTATGTTAATGCAGAAGAAGCTGGTCTTTGAAGAATAAACTATATACTTTCCCGATCAAGTTCTACTTCATTTAAGTGTACTTGTGCTGATATGTGTGGTTCAAGTACCTAATTCACCCCAGGCAAACCGATTCTATTTTTGTTTTCCAATTACAGCTACATTGACGTCGCCACTGGCGCATGCGCGGTACGCTTTGCATTCAGGGCACAGTGAGTGTGCTGTGACTGCAGAGCACGCTATGCCGCAATTGTGACTTCCATGTGCACACGAGGGAGTGACGCCTTTGCGGCCTGGCCAATCAAACGGCCAGAGAGGGTAAACCGGGAAGGAAGACCAGGAGAAGATGGAAGAGCCAGGAGTGGTGACAGCACAGCGCTGGAGGGTTCTTTTGAAAGGTAAATCTGTAATGTGCTAGTATGCAGTGCATACTAACACATTATGGCACAAACCAGCATGGCCACTAAAAAAAACATTTCCAGAGTTTAATACCTTAACCACTTGCCGACCGCCGCACGACTATTTACTGCGGCGGTCAGCCCCTCACAGGCAGAGTGACGTAGGTCTACGTCGCTAGCCTGTAAGGGTCTAGGGAGCGAGCGCGCGCCCCCGGATGAGCGCTCCCGAGTGGTCACGGACTCCCCCCCGCGTGTGTGACCCGATCGTCCGCCGGTCACTCGCGATCGCCGCTGCAGAGGGAGAAAGTCAGGCGGCTAGTGTAAACAAGCCGCCTCTCATTCTCCCCGGTGTATGAATGATGATCATACGGTTCTACTATGTAGAACCGTTGATCACTGGTTCATACATCTCAAGCCACAGCCAATCACAGTTAGAATCACGCCCCTAGGGACACACATAGCCCCTTCCTCTCAAAAAAAAGTTAACCCCTTCACTGCCAGTGTAATTTTACAGTAACAGTGCATATTTATAGCACTGATTACTGTAGAAATGTCACTGGTAACCCCAAAAGTGTCAAAAATGTCAGTCAAGGGTCCGATCTGTCCGCCGCAATGTCGCAGTACCGCAAAAAAAAAAATCGCAGATCGCCGCCATTACACGTTAAAAAAAAAAAACAACAAAAATGACAAAAATCTTTCCCTTTGTTGGTAAACGCGATAACTTTTGCGCAAACCAATCAAAATACTCTTTTTGCGATTTTTTTTACCAAACATATGTAGCATAAAACAAATTGGCCGAAAATGTTAAAAAATTTTGATTTTTACATTTTTTTGGGGGAATTTCATATAAAAAATGTGAAAAATATTGTTATTTTTGCAAAATTGTTGCTCTTTTTTTGTTTATAGCGCATGATCAAAAAATCGCACAGGTGATAAAATACCACCAAAAGAAAGCTCTGTTTATGGGAAAAAAAGGACGTCAAATTCGTTTAGGTACAGCGTCGCACGACCGCGCAATTGTCCGTTAAATTCACGCAGTGCCGAATCGCAAAATAGGCCCTGGTCAGGAAGGGGATAAAATCTTCCGGGGCTTAAGTGGTTAAAGAAGAAGTATAGCCAAAGCTATTATGGCATTACTTCTCCGATGAATCACAGGAGTGCACTTTTGGCACTTTTCCACTGCAAGTACCGGCTCGGCTCTAATCGGCCCTGTTTGCTTTTCCACTGCTGGTAACGCATGGTACAGTGTTGGAACGGTTCAGTACGGTATGGTTTGCTTTTCCATTAAAGTAGTACAAAAGTTAAGTGGGTGGGATAACAACGGGGTGGGTGGGATTCTCTGACCAATCAGTGGCTAGTAGTGACTGCATGCAAAGGATTGTGGGATATGGTACCAGGTATGGTACCCTCTTGGAACCACAATCGAGGTGGTACTATTTTTGAGAGCCGTACCGTTCGGGTCCATGCAGTGGAAAAGCGCAGCCGTACCGTACCGAACCGTTCCTACACCATACCATGCGGTACCAGCAGTGGAAAAGCACAAAAGCGAGCCGAACCATTCGGTTCCATGCAGTGGAAAAGCGACATTTGTTCTGCACTCCTGTGATCCCTTTTCAGCCCACGGCGGGCTAAAACCTGCTATTGCTTGATGTTACTCAGCAAGTCCAGGCTCTAGACAGATCCCGACTTTCCAGTCAGGATTCAACCAGATGCCTGGACCAGCAGCTGACTGAGCTGCTGAGAGCCTGAGCTCCTGCCCCCTCCACAGCCTGGCGCTCCAGTGAGCATTTAAAGGGCAAAGCAGAGAGCCAGTGACTGCCAGTCACCAGCCCTCTGCCGAGTGAGGAGCCGAGAATGGAGCAATCAGTGTTTTTTTAATCCTCAGTTCTCGGTGTAGAGCCGGCGGGGGACAGCTGCAGCTGGGATCAATGCTGCATCCACCTAGGTCAGCATGATTTTATATATTCCTAAATGTCTCTTTTAACCACTTGCTAACCGTATAACCTACATATACGGCAGCAAGGCGGCTCTGCTGTGCAGGATCACGTACCTAGTACGTGATCCTGCACTTCCAAGTCAGGGGCACGCATGCACACTCCCGCTATGATTATACACAGTGGGAGCTGATCAGCAGGTATCACAGATTCGCTGTCCAGCGGCACCTGCCTATCATTAGGCAGAGAGCCATAACATCGATGTAAACAAGCCAGATCGCCGTTATGTCAGTATAGAAGACATTGATTCTGTGTTCCTGCAGAGCAGTAACGTGGATCTATTCCTTACACTGGTAAAAGCATCTCCCACACAGTACACAAGCACAGGCTAGGCACACAGGTAACCCTTTGATCGCCCCCTGATGTTAACCCCTTCCCAGCCACTGTCATTAGTACAGTGACAGTACAGTTTGTAGACAATATAACACTTTCGCAAACCAATCAATAAATGCTTTTTTTTTTAACCAAAAGCATGTAGCAGAATACACATTGGCCTAAAGTGATGAAGAAATTTGATTTTTTACATTTTTTTATTGGGAATGTTTTATAGCAGAAAGTAAAATAATTTTTTTTCAAATTATTTTGGTCGCTCTTTTTTTGTTTAAAGCGCAAAAAAATAAAAAAGCAGAGTTGATCAAATACCACCAAAAGAAAGCTCTATTTGTGAGAATAAAAAAGGATATAATTTTTTTTTTGGTTACAGCATCGCACGACCGCGCAATTGTCAGTTAAATTAAAGTAGTGCCGTATCGCCTGGTCATGAAGAAATTGACTGGTCATGAAGGGGGCAAATCTTCTGGAGGTCAAGTGGTTAAACTTTGAAAATCAAAGATAGAATCTGATTGGTTGCCATGCAGAGTTTTGTTAACTTCCCCTGGATCTGAATTATACCATTTAAAATAATGACATGCATTTCTTCTACGAAAACTTTCCAAAAATTGTTGGAAGATGTTTGTGGAAATTTGTGCCCATTTAGCACGAAAAAAAAGGATTTGTGAGGGCAGATACTGATTTGGGATGAGAAGACCTGGCTTGAAATTGACATTTAAAGGATTAGTTCACCTCTTGGAACGTGTTAAATATTCCAGCAGCTGCAGTATGCATCGCATACTAGCTCATTATGAAGTACTTACCTAAAAACGAAGCCCCCTCAGTGCCGACAGGACGGCAAACATGTCCGGCCGTCCTGCTTCCTGGATCTCGTCCTCTGGCCATCTGATTGGCCGGGGGCGCGATTACATCACTCACGCGGAAGCCGCCGTTCACAGCACTGGGATCTGAAGGAACGGCACGGGTGGCCGTTTCTTCAGAGCGCATGCGCTGTTGACGTCATCGGCTGCATGCACTGTAAATATCTCCTAAACGGTGCAAGTTTAGGAGATATTTATAGCACCTATAGGTAAGCCTTAATGTAGGCTTACCTATAGGTAAATGTAAACAAAAGGGGTTTACAACCTCTTTAATGAACTACAACTACTGTCAGCCATTTGTAAAAACTAAATTGTTAAAACCCACGCTAAAAAGTGTATAAATATAAGAAAGTGGATAAAACTGTGCTTCCTGGAGCTGCTGCTCACTAAGTAAAAGACCAGAATGTGATAAAATCTATCAGAAAGGCAGCACTAACAGGTAAATATAATAAATGTATCCATATACTGTGTTCAAAAATCTGAAAATAAGTATATAGTAAGGTGCATATCGTGATCAATAGATTAAAAAAATTATTAAACATTAAAGTGCATAACAAGTGTTATAATAGTATGTCCATTGTGCAACCATGTGCTGAAATATACTGTGCAAGAATTCGAAATATATTAATAAAGTGCAGTCCAAATGGGTTCCTTCAAAGAACTAAAGTGCTGGAAAGGTGCTTAAAAAATAGTCCATAAGGTGCCCAAGTGCTCTTCAAGAAGAAAAACCCCCCATGGGGATGCACTCACCAGATTGAGGATATATATAGGCCGAGCAAATATGGTATCCCCTGGAAAAATAAATGGATCCTATACAGCCTCTTTCCAATCCAATACAGCCTCTATTTGAATGGCTCCTTATAGTCTCCTCTCCTCTCCTCTATATTTTGGTAACATCCACCAAAATGTGACTTCAGAAAATGTGGGTCCTATATGCCTTACGGCATTAAGACCAAACGTGCTTAGGAGACCCTCTTCAGGTCCGGATACGTCCCTCCTGTCGGATAGAGCTATCCCTTTGCAGTACCAAAATATAGAGGAGAGGAGAGGAGACTATAAGGAGCCATTCAAATAGAGGCTGTATTGGATTGGAAAGAGGCTGTATAGGATCCATTTATTTTTCCAGGGGATACCATATTTGCTCGGCCTATATATATCCTCAATCTGGTGAGTGCATCCCCATGGGGGGTTTTTCTTCTTGAAGAGCACTTGGGCACCTTATGGACTATTTTTTAAGCACCTTTCCAGCACTTTAGTTCTTTGAAGGAACCCATTTGGACTGCACTTTATTAATATATTTGGAATTCTTGCACAGTATATTTCAGCACATAGTTGCACAATGGACATACTATTATAACACTTGTTTGCACTTTAATGTTTAATAATTTTTTTAATCTATTGATCACGATATGCACCTTACTATATACTTATTTTCAGATTTTTGTACACAGTATATGGATACATTTATTATATTTACCTGTTAGCGCTGCCTTTCTGATTGATTTTAATACTGTCAGCCATTGCGGCAGACAGCTTGTAGTTCTGAGTGGACTGTGAGGTCGCTGATGAGCAGCCTCGTAGTTCATTCACAAAGCCCTGCCGCTTGTAAAAAGTCAGCCCGTACGCAAGCTGCAGGATTTGTCTGCAGCAGTCTGGCATTGCACCCCTGATCCACTGATTATGGGTGCTAATGCTTTTCAGCCTCGTTAGGGAAAAAAATAAATGCACATTTTTTTTTTCCTACAATAATATGTGCATTTATTTTTTAACAAAAGGTGAACTTATCCTTCATGTTCATCATAAAAGTGTTCAGCAGGGTTAAAGTCAGGGCTCTCTGCAGGACATTCCACAGGGTTCGTACACATTTTTACCAATACAATTCCATGACTTCAAGTAAATATTCATGACCGAATTTTTCATGAAATGTCTATGTAACTATTGTAATTTGAAAAAAAGGAGTAAGTAATAAATAACCTACTCACCCAGCGCTAAAAAAAAGGGAGTGGCATTGCCATTGCATTGTCCTTAAAGGGAGTGGCATTGCCATCCAATTCAGAGATATTTTTGGTTACTGCGGATGTAGCATCCCTCTATACAATAATACAACATGAGGATGCTTCATTAGCCCTTAATTGGGCTTTTAGCAAGAGATCCGATATCCCTGATCCCCAGAAGAGGTTCTTACAACATGCGCTTGAGTTTTGCCTCTCGCACAACTATTTTTGGTATAACGGGATGTTTTATAACCAAAAAAGAGGAGTAGCGATGGGCGCTAAATTCGCGCCGAGCCTTGCGAACCTCTTCATGGGGGAATGGGAGGATCACTTCATTTATGGGGCCCAAAGGACGGAGCTAATCATGTATCGCAGATATATTGATGACCTATTTTTTATATGGTCAGGATCTGAGAGCTCGTTGGAAAGGTTTTCAGCTGAGCTTAACTCAAACCATAACAACATCCGTTTGGAGTTTAATTGGAGTCGTTGTTCGATTCATTACCTGGATGTAGAAGTTATGTTGAACAACAATAGATTGGATACTAGGGTATACTTCAAACCCACAGATAGAAACGGGTATTTGCCTATTCAAAGAGGCCATCACAGAAGTTGGTTGAATAACATCCCTAAAGGCCAATTATTGAGGGTCAGGAGGAACTGCTCTAGAGACAGTGACTTCCTGGCTCAAGCTGTGGTCATCAAACAGAGGTTTGTTGATAAAGGATATATCCCTGCACATTTGGACAGGGATATTACAGAAGTAGCTGCTTTGTCCCAGGATCAATGTCTTGTACCCAGCAATAGAGGCTCCAGGGATAGTCATGAGTGGAGCTTCATTACACAGTACAACACACAGCACAAACAAATAGAAAATGTAGTAAAGAAACATTGGAATGTGCTGTGTATGGACCGAATCCTGGGAAAGGTCTTACCAACTTCACCTTCATTCATCTATAGGAGAGGTCCAACCTTTGGGGACCAGATAGTCCAAAAGGTTTTGGATCCTCCAGTCAAACCAAAAATGTTTTGGGAGGATAGAAGAGGCTTTTACGCGTGCCGATATTGCAGATCTTGCAGGCAAGTACGGACACATCTGCGTAACTTCACCTCCTTTCATTCCTCTGCCAACAATCAAAGTTTTGAGATCAAAGACCTCATCACATGTCACACTACACATGTGGTGTATGGCATCGAATGTCCCTGCGGCTATATTTATATAGGTCGCACTAAGAGGAAATTGGGCATTCGTATAGCCGAACACTTGGCCAATATAAGAAAGGGATATAAACACCACAGTGTATCATTACACTTCAAACGTTATCACAACAAGGACCCATCAAATCTTAAATTCTGGGGCATCGAGAGAGTGGATCCGGTGTGGAGGGGCTCAAATAGAGTGCGTGAGCTTTCAAAAAGAGAGACTCATTGGATCTTCCTTACGAATGCCTTGCACCCCAACGGGTTAAACATAGATTTGGACATAAACTGCTTCATTAGTGACTATTGAAGCAGTTTGGAGCAGCTATGGTGTTCTTATCTCCATTTATGAGTAATTTATTATATTACTGGATTTTCTGGCGTATAAGACTACTTTTGAACCTCAAAAAAATATCCCAAAAATGGGGGGTCGTCTTATACGCCGAGTATAATATCTCCAAGGTAACCTAAGTATAAATATTACTGGTTGATGAAAATTAGGGGGGTCGTCTTATACGCCCAGTCGTCTTATACGCCGGAAAATACGGTACCTTTTGGTCCAGGTCTTTCCTTTAAACTGATATTTGTGAGATGCATTTTATAATATATATAATGTGTTTACAGTTCTATCTTTTCCAGTATTTTAGTATTCTTTGCCTTTTAATATTTTAAATTTTTAATAATTTTAGCTTAATGATGACTACATGTAAAGTGGCATGTATAATATGTCAGCATGGGTTTTAGATTATTTATATAACCTGCTTTTTTGTAAAAAAAACACTATCTTAGAAGAATGCCGTAATAGGTTTCCCATAGTAGTGTTTCGCATTTGGACAATATGATATATATGAATGATTCTCCAAAGATCGGGTGGTCTGAGTCCCCGCTGACAGTTCGGATCTATTGCGGTGGATAACAGCACTGGTGAGGAGATGACGTATTGAGAAGCAAGCAGGTCAGCCTATCAGAAGTGATATGGCGTGTTTATTTTCTGGGTCGGAGGTTGAGTGGGCGGACTTATTACCTAGAGCGCAAGCCTGGGATTGGTCCATATGTCCGTGGCATATCGCTGCGAGGGGCTGGCCGTGGATTGGTGGACGCTCCGGTCCCCTTCCGACCTGGGATTGTACATTAAGGGAGCGAGGTGATGCGTGCTCGCGCCCTCCGTAGAAGTCCGGTGTGACGAAACATGTAAGGGCGCGAGCACGCATCCATCAGCTGTCACGAAGAAGTCGGCGTTCCGTGTGTCTGGCTCCCGCTGATGATCGGAGGTAGCGGTGAGTCACCGATACGCTACAGACTTCCAGTTTATATTCTACATGCTACTAGCAATTTGATTTTGTGTGAGTGCAATACATGGGGAATGGGGTTTTTGGAATAAAGTGTTGTCTTATGGAATTACACGATTGGTCCCCCCCTCTTCTTTCCTCACATGCTTTCATGACACTTGCTATATTTATGCTGCATTGAGGCTCAGGTGCAAACGTTCATTTGGCATTGGAGTATTTTACCGGGTATTCGCACACCACGCCAAGGAATTGAATCCTTCATAAGGCTGATTTTCACCCAGGGTCTGGTGAGTTTCCATTACCTAGGGGGACACGTTTGGAGGTGTGGTGACGGTGGTCCGGATACGATTGAAACCAATCCAGGAGATCTATAGATTTATGATCCAGTTATCCAGTGCATTTCTATGAACTCTGGGCTTACATGCAATTTTTGTTCACATTTATCACACTGTTGGGACTTTGTGTTATAACTATTACAAGGTGCTATTTATTATACATCCGTGGTGTTTCCATCCCTGAGGCTGGCCAGCAGCCGGGAGATGACACTAGGGGAGAACCAATCAGGGGACTCAGTCAGAATCGAGGCAGCGGTGAAGCGCATACCTCACTGGAGGGCCGCACAAACGTGATACGCGGGGGGCGGCGGTAACCGGTTTTGGAGCATGTGGCTACCGCCCCCCGCGTCATCACGTTCGTGCGGCGCTCCGGTGAGGTATGCGCTTCACCGCTGCCTCGCTCTGACTGAGTCCCCCGATTGGTTCTCCACTAGTGTCATCTCCCAGCTGCTGGCCAGCCTCAGGGACGGAAACACCGTGGACCCGGAATGACGCCAAGCTATGAAGATAGACGCTTACCGCCATGTAAGTTTTTAATATGTGTAAATAAAATTATTTACATCTGCTACACTGAGTGGCGCCTTTCTCTCTTTTCTGCATATTCGAATATATAGTGATTGTGAAACAAATTTCCATGACTTTTCCAAAACTAGGTGGGTTAAATTATTTTCCAAAACTTTTCCAGGCTTGGAAATTGCCATTTTAAAATTGACTTTACCAGGTTTTTCATGACCGTACGAACCCTGATTCCAGTTCCTCCACACCAAACTCATTAAATCATGTCTTTATGGAGCTGGCTTTGTGCACAGGGGTACACGGTCATTCTGAAACAGAAAAGGGCCTTCCCTAAACTGTCTAAAATGTCTTTGTATATTGTAGCATGAACATTGCCCTTCCCAAGACGCATCTGAACTCAATAATATGGAGTGGTGTCCATGCGGTTTTGGCTATAAAAAAAGGTAGGTGAGATGCTCAGGTATCAACAAATCATTGGCCATATAGGGTATAAGAAATCACAGTATATATAGTGTGTGCCAGCAATCGCACAAGCCTGACATGCCTTTTTTTATGTTTTTAAGCCTTTAACTCTTTACAGAAACAGAGGGTTCAGAGACTCATTAATGCAGTCACAGTGGCCCCACAGAGTCTGCGGCGGAGAGAGGGAGATACGGTTGAAAGGCAGTGCAAGGGGACAATCCCTGACTCTGAAACGTATCAACATGAAGGATTGTTTAATGAAGAAACATGCATTTAATTAGACGGCAATTACAATGTTATTATAACCTATCTGCTGAAATCGGTCTGGAGCATGGCAGCTTTGATTGGGAATAGCAGGATAGCAGTCAGGAGGAAAACAAGCAGTGTGTGGGTAGTAACATGACTCCGGTGATCACGGGCAAAGGGTGTGTGTGACGCAGGAAGCTTGCACATGGCGTTTCAGGTATGCAGCGGACATATGACACAGGCCTGCCATGCAGCTTTTATATGTGTGATAGGGATCACCTGATCTCTGCCTGCTGTATGGATATCAAATTATAAAAGAGGGAGCCAAAAACACTGTCATAATGATCAAAACTACTATGGAAAATGCCATTTCACAATAAATTGAGGGGAAACTGCTGTTTATTTTTACTGACTGCATTTTAATTTATTGTACAATAAAAGTGGACTAAAAAGAGTTAAAAAAAAAAAAAAAAAAAAAAAAAAAAACACGCTGCCAGGTAGGCTTTTTTTGACATTAGATACTCGGCATGTCCCTTCTGTTATAAAGGTTTCTCTACACCATGGGGGCCCAACCTGCGACCCTTCAGCTGTTGTGGAACTACAAGTCCCGCCGTGCCTGTGCTAATGGAAGCCAAGTCCCACCGTGCCTGTGCCAATGGAAGCCAAGTTTTATCATGCCTGTGCTTTTGGGAGCCAGGTCCCATCATGCCTGTGCCTTTGGGAGCCAGGTCCCATCATGGCTGTGCCTTTGGGAGCCAAGTCCCATCATGGCTGTGCCTTTGGGAGCCAAGTCCCATCATGGCTGTGCCTTTGGGAGCCAAGTCCCATCATGGCTGTGCCTTTGGGAGCCAAGTCCCATCCTGGCTGTGCCTTTGGGAGCCAAGTCCCATCATGGCTGTGCCTTTGGGAGCCAAGTCCCATCATGGCTGTGCCTTTGGGAGCCAAGTCCCATCATGCATGTGCCTTTGGGAGCCAAGTCCCATCATGCATGTGCCTTTGGGAGCCAAGTCCCATCATGCATGTGCCTTTGGGAGCCAAGTCCCATCATGCATTTGCCTTTGGGAGCCAAGTCCCATCATGGCTGTGCCTTTGGGAGCCAAGTCCCATCATGCCCGTGCCTTTAGGAGCCAAGTCCCATCATGCATGTGCCTTTGGGAGCCAAGTCCCATCATGCATGTGCCTTTGGGAGCCAAGTCCCATAATTCCTGTGCCTTTGGGAACCAAGTTTCATCATGCCTGTGCCTTTGGGAGCCAAGTTTCATCATGCCTGTGCCTTTGGGAGCAAGGGTCCCATCATGTCTGTGCCTCTGTGCCTTTGGGAACCAAGTTCCATCATGCCCTTGCCTTTGGGAGCCAAGTTCCATCATGTCTGTGCCTTTGGGAGCCAAGTTCCATCATGTCTGTGCCTTTGGGAGCCCAGACCCATCATGCCTGTGCCTTTGGGAGCCAAGTCCCATCATGCCTGTGCCTTTGGGAGCCAAGTCCCATCATGTCTGAGCCTCTGTGCCTTTGGGAGCCAAGTTCCATCATGGCTGTGCCTTTGGGAGCCAAGTCCCATCATGGCTGTGCCTTTGGGAGCCAAGTCCCATCATGGCTGTGCCTTTGGGAGCCAAGTCCCATCATGGCTGTGCCTTTGGGAGCCAAGTCCCATCATGGCTGTGCCTTTGGGAGCCAAGTCCCATCATGGCTGTGCCTTTGGCAGCCAAGTCCCATCATGGCTGTGCCTTTGGCAGCCAAGTCCCATCATGGCTGTGCCTTTGGCAGCCAAGTCCCATCATGGCTGTGCCTTTGGCAGCCAAGTCCCATCATGCCTGTTTTAATTGTAATACGAGGTTTCTGATTTATTTGATTACATGCAAGATGTGCTCTGTACAGTATGTGGGCAGAACATCTTGGAAATTAAAAGATAGATTTAGGGAACATCTTAGTGACATTAAGGGTCAAGTTCTCAAAAAGACTTTTGGTAATGGTTTTAATAATGGTTCCCAAATATATATTTGAGCAAATAGTCTTGAAGAAACAGTCCCCAAAGAGTGTTTTTGAAATAGCGGTTTGGGATAACCCTTCTGATAATTTTTGATAGAAGAGCTGCTTGGATAATATTTTTGACTTATACTTTTCATTCTAGATGAGAAGGCTGTGTCTGACTGGGTCGTCGTTGTTTATGAAGGAAGAGCATAGATAAAATATATAATTTTTATACAAATATTTGTGAAATGAATACGGATTAAATATGTATTTATAGATTGCACATTTTTGTACTTAAGATTAGTATTGACACTGATTGTATATGTATTATGTACATGTATCTATTAGACATAATTCTATTTATATTAATTTTTTGATTTTCAATTGATTTTCAATATATGATTCATTTAGTGACACTTTTTTCTTTTTTTCAATTGATTTCTCTCCCTTCATAAAAACTTCCCCATTTTTCTATATGAAATGATAACATTTTTTATTATATTTTTTCAAATTTACGTTTATATTTTTATTTACAGTTATATCACCATTTTCTCATTATATAATTCCTTTGGTCACATACTTCTTATTTTATATATATATGTGGGGGAAGATTTAAGTTTTCTTATTCCTCTTTTCTTTTTCGCTTTGTGGAGTATTTACTGCAAGAGGTATATATACGTCATTAATTGATATCATTGCTTGCAATTTGCATTGATAGCTTTCAGCTGCTGGATACTATTTATGCTGTCTTTCCATGCTCATGGTTAGGATTAAACGAATGTAATTTAGTGAAACGCGTCAACTTTTTGGCTCCTGTCCCTGATGTCTTTGTTATGGATTTATGAATTAAACTGTCAACGCTTTCAAGTCGGAGTGCAGTCTCTCATCTTTTAAGTGGAAATTGCTATCTGGATTGCGGATCTGACGTGCACCAGACCTCTGATTATTGGATTGCATACACCTGAGCGGCTCCCTCCTTGTGAATCTTTAGTCCATCATGCCTGTGCCTTTGGAAGCCAAGTCCCATCGTGCCTGTGCCTTTGGGAGCCAAGTCCTATCAGGCCTGTGCCTTTGGGAGCCAAGTCCCATCATGCCTCTGCCTTTTGGAGCCAAGTCCCATCATGCATGTGCCTTTGAGAGCCAAGTCCCATCATGCATGTGCCTTTGGGAGCCAAGTCCCATCATGCATGTGCCTTTGGGAGCCAAGTCCCATCATGCATGTGCCTTTGGGAGCCAAGTTCCATCATGCATGTGCCTTGGGGAGCCAAGTTCCATCATGCATGTGCCTTGGGGAGCCAAGTCCAATCATGCATGTGCCTTTCAGAGCCAAGTTCCACCATGCATGTGCCTTTGAGAGCCAAGTTCCACCATGCATGTGCCTTTGGGAGCCACGTTCCATCATGCCTCTGCCTTTGGGAGCCACGTTCCATCATGCCTGTGCCTTTGGGAGCCAAGTCCCATCATGCCTGTGCCTTTGGGAGCCAAGTCCCATCATGTCTGTGCCTCTGTGCCTTTGGGAGCCAAGTTCCATCATGGCTGTGCCTTTGGGAGCCAAGTCCCATCATGGCTGTGCCTTTGGGAGCCAAGTCCCATCATGGCTGTGCCTTTGGGAGCCAAGTCCCATCATGGCTGTGCCTTTGGGAGCCAAGTCCCATCATGGCTGTGCCTTTGGGAGCCAAGTCCCATCATGGCTGTGCCTTTGGGAGCCAAGTCCCATCATGGCTGTGCCTTTGGCAGCCAAGTCCCATCATGGCTGTGCCTTTGGCAGCCAAGTCCCATCATGGCTGTGCCTTTGGCAGCCAAGTCCCATCATGGCTGTGCCTTTGGCAGCCAAGTCCCATCATGGCTGTGCCTTTGGAAGCCATGTCCCATAATGCCTGTTTTAATTGTAATACGAGGTTTCTGATTTATTTGATTACATGTAAGATGTGCTCTGTACAGTATGTGGGCAGAACATCTTGGAAATTAAAAGATAGATTTAGGGAACATCTTGGTGACATTAAGGGTCAAGTTCTCAAAAAGACTTTTGGTAATGGTTTTAATAATGGTTCCCAAATATATATTTGAGCAAATAGTCTTGAAGAAACAGTCCCCAAAGAGTGTTTTTGAAATAGCGGTTTGGGATAACCCTTCTGATAATTTTTGATAGAAGAGCTGCTTGGATAATATTTTTGACTTATACTTTTCATTCTAGATGAGAAGGCTGTGTCTGACTGGGTCGTCGTTGTTTATGAAGGAAGAGCATAGATAAAATATATAATTTTTATACAAATATTTGTGAAATGAATACGGATTAAATATGCATTTATAGTTGCACATTTTTGTACTTAAGATTAGTATTGACACTGATTGTATATGTATTATGTACATGTATCTATTAGACATAATTCTATTTATATTCATTTTTTGATTTTCAATTGATTTTCAATACATGATTCATTTAGTGACACTTTTTTCTTTTTTTCAATTGATTTCTCTCCCTTCATAAAAACTTCCCCATTTTTCTATATGAAATGATAACATTTTTTATTATATTTTTTCAAATTTACGTTTATATTTTTATTTACAGTTATATCACCATTTTCTCATTATATAATTCCTTTGGTCACATACTTCTTATTTTATATATATATGTGGGGGAAGATTTAAGTTTTCTTATTCCTCTTTTCTTTTTCGCTTTGTGGAGTATTTACTGCAAGAGGTATATATACGTCATTAATTGATATCATTGCTTGCAATTTGCATTGATAGCTTTCAGCTGCTGGATACTATTTATGCTGTCTTTCCATGCTCATGGTTAGGATTAAACGAATGTAATTTAGTGAAACGCGTCAACTTTTTGGCTCCTGTCCCTGATGTCTTTGTTATGGATTTATGAATTAAACTGTCAACGCTTTCAAGTCGGAGTGCAGTCTCTCATCTTTTAAGTGGAAATTGCTATCGGGATTGCGGATCTGACGTGCACCAGACCTCTGATTATTGGATTGCATACACCTGAGCGGCTCCCTCCTTGTGAATCTTTAGTCCATCATGCCTGTGCCTTTGGAAGCCAAGTCCCATCGTGCCTGTGCCTTTGGGAGCCAAGTCCCATCATGCTTCTGCCTTTTGGAGCCAAGTCCCATCATGCATGTGCCTTTGAGAGCCAAGTCCCATCATGCATGTGCCTTTGAGAGCCAAGTCCCATCATGCATGTGCCTTTGGGAGCCAAGTCCCATCATGCATGTGCCTTTGGGAGCCAAGTTCCATCATGCATGTGCCTTGGGGAGCCAAGTTCCATCATGCATGCGCCTTGGGGAGCCAAGTCCAATCATGCATGTGCCTTTCAGAGCCAAGTTCCACCATGCATGTTCCTTTGAGAGCCAAGTTCCACCATGCATGTGCCTTTGGGAGCCAAGTTCCACCATGCATGTGCCTTTGGGAGCCACGTTCCATCATGCCTCTGCCTTTGGGAGCCACGTTCCATCATGCCTCTGCCATTGGGAGCCACGTTCCATCATGCCTCTGCCATTGGGAGCCACGTTCCACCATGCCTCTGCCTTTGGGAGCCCCGTTCCATCATGCCTCTGCCTTTGGGAGCCACGTTCCATCATGCCTCTGCCTTTGGGAGCCACGTTCCATCATGCCTCTGCCTTTGGGAGCCACGTTCCATCATGCCTCTGCCTTTGGGAGCCACGTTCCATCATGCCTCTGCCTTTGGGAGCCACGTTCCATCATGCCTCTGCCTTTGGGAGCCACGTTCCATCATGCCTCTGCCTTTGGGAGCCACGTTCCATCATGCCTCTGCCTTTGGGAGCCACGTTCCATCATGCCTCTCCCTTTGGGAGCCACGTTCCATCATGCCTCTGCCTTTGGGAGCCACGTTCCATCATGCCTCTGCCTTTGGGAGCCACGTTCCATCATGCCTCTGCCTTTGGGAGCCACGTTCCATCATGCCTCTGCCTTTGGAAGCCAAGTCCCATCATGCTTGTGCCATTTGGAGTCATACTTGCAACTGTCAGCCTTGCAATTCCTCAAGGGACTTTCCTTGCAATGCTTCTTGGGTCCTGCGGTTTCTCAACAGCTGGAGGGCCACAGGTTGGACACCCATGCTCTACACACAGCTCAGTGTACAGTCTCAGCATGGTTTTGTGCTGGGATGAAATACAGTAACTCCAATGTGCATGCATGGCAATTAAATCATCGTAGGCCGGTCAATCAACAGGCCAAAGACTCAGAGCACATTAGACAGGGAGAAAATGGGAGTGCAAGTGGCAGGGGGGAGCATGAACATCGCAGTGCTGGAGGAGATTGCATACTGTGCTATTATGGCATGCTTATGGCTAAAATCTCCTGGAGGGGCCAATTTTTTCTTTTTATTGTGGTGGTTTACATCCTTTATGATTAAAGGAGAGGTAGGGCCAAAGCTTTATTGGCCATACTTTTCCTGTGGGTCACAGTAGCACACTTAGTTCTGCAATCCTGTGATCCATATTCAGCCAACAGCAGTCTAAACCCGCTGTCAGCTAACGTCACAGAGCTCTGCAGGGACCCCAACAATAATGTGGGTATCTGCCCACATGCCTGGCCAACAGCTGGCTCAACCTCTTAGTGGGCCCCTGAGAACCTGAGCCAGCCACACTCACCCCTCCACAGCCCAGTGTTCTGGTGAGCACTGTAGGGACAGAGAGGATGCTCAGAGTGGACCCAAGACCTACATCCACAGACCCTGCTGCACCTCTGCTACACCCCAGCTGCTTCCAGAGTGAGCCTCTGCAGCATCTCCCCAGCACTTGCAGCCTCCAGCCTCAATCCTGCCCCCAGTCACCCAGAGCCTCTGTCACACTCTAGTTCCTTGTTTTCTTGGCACCAACTCTCCTCTCCATCTGCAAGTACCTGCTGAATGACCTAGGGGTAGCCAATAGCTTAACCCAAATTCCTGTGAGAAGGGGTCCCTGGTGAAATGCCAATAAAAACTGACAGGAGTTTTAATACCTCTCCACTCTATCCAAAAAAAAAAGTTTTGACCTTAGTTATACTAAGTGAAATGTGTTTTGCTTTGCACATATATATATATATGGTCTTTATAACAGCTAGCAAGAATATTCCCACCCATAGAATGATGTGAAATAAATCTGTGAAGGAATATAAGGTAACATGTTCAATAGGTAATGCAGTATATTGCAGACTCAGCATCATTAGTGCCAAGATGCAGCTGTCCAACATCAGCTAGGACCAAGAACAGAGCGATCAAATGACTGCTGATCTCTCAGTTCACGGTCTGCTCCTCCAGAGCTCACTTAAGCTCCTGGCTTGGGAGGGCGCAGCTGGATTCAATGTGCTGAAAGGCAGAGCCAGCTGTCAGTTAGGTAGCCAAATGGATCCCATCAATATTGTCACAATCCTTCCAGAGCCTGGCGCAGCACTGTTCCTGAACTGCTAGCAGGCAACAGCATGCCATCAGCTGACTCTGGGTCACAGGAGAACGAAGGTAAGTGCACTGTTGTGACCCATACTTCTCTTAACTACATAACGCTGTCTATGAAAACATGTGATGATGATTCCACCAAAGGTGGAAAAATGTGACAATGTCTAAAGTGGGAAAAAAATCTCCAACTGCAATATGGGGGAATGGAAGAGAAAATATGATTTGCTGTTGTGGAGAGATACAGACTATTAGAGGCAGCGGATTGCTCATACCCATGTTAGGTCTACTTACCCTACTATTTGATGGAAGTATTTCCTATATCCATCCAAAGTCTCGTGCTAGAAGAGAGAAGACAACAATGTAAGCCTCAGCAATCAATACACAAGGGGCTGCACTGCCTGCTCAAAAAGTGATATTTAAGTTATAGGTGGAGGTTAGTAGAATGAGTTACCTTCCACCTTCCTATATATGAGGGTTCAGATGATGATATCGTATGGCCATAGTCTGTGCAAACCTTGCAGTGCTGGTCCCTAATATATAAACATTACAAATACAGCAGGGGTGGTGGAAACCCCCATAATGGAAACAGCAGGTGTGCAGACTTAGGATGTCAGTGTAGAGATCTCACCAATAGGGACCCTGAGAAACAGAAGGAACTGGGAGGCGGTTTACCTCTCCACCAGTTGGAAATAGAAATATGACTTGGGCTGCCTGATCCTTTCATAAAGTGTGCAAATATTATAGCACACATAAAACAGAACCCATGCCAATATCTATTTTATCTAAAATCTGTTCAGCCAGTCTTGTGATTCACACAATCCTGCCATACTGTATAGCCAGAGGGGTGACAACAGAATTTATTTCTACAGCTTTCTCTGTCACCTGTTTGCTCGCTGGACTAGGACTGCTTTCCTGCAATCTCTTCCTTTGGCACACTTCTTAGACACCCTCCCTACTCCTTCAATTTGGGTTCTTCACTAACAGTCACGTGACCAGATGCTGAATAGGCCTGGGGGGTAGTATTTACGCACAGCTGGCCAATCGTTGGCTGTGGCTGAACAGTGCTCTATTAATAGAAATCACACAAATCATTGGTTGTCTCGCCATTCAGGGGCAGAATTCAGCTTTTATAATGAAAGGTATGATTTTCTACTTTGCCATCACCCTTTTCACAATACAGTTTTTAATTTAGGTCTGCTTCTATACTATTTGCTGGTTGGAACATGAATGCTGCTTAACACAGCACATAAAGGAATGGACAGCCCTCAACATTCTACACAGCTCATGTACTAAAGGACACCCCTCAAACCTTATGCAAAGCTCACATACTAATTGACACCCCTCAAACCTTATACACAGCTCATATACTAATGGACACCCCTCAAACCTTTTACACAGCTCATATACTAATGGACACCCCTCAAACCTTATACATAGCTCGTATAGTAATGGACCCACCTCAAACATTCCACAAAGTTCATGTACTAATGGACCCACCTCAAATCTTCTACACAGCTCATGCACTAATGGACATCTCACAAATAGTCTACACAGCTTATGTACTCATTGTCACCCCTCAATCACTTTACATGGCTCCTGTACTCTGTCACCCTTAAATCATTCTACGTAGCTCATGTACTCATTGACACCCCTCAATCATTCTACCCAGCTCATTTACTAATGGACACCCTTTAAACACCCCACACATTTCATAAACTAATAGACACCCCTCAAACATTATACAAAGCTTATGTACTCATAGACACTCTCCAAACATTCTACACAGCTCTCGAACTCATGGAAGTCCTCTCACATTCTACACAGCTCATGTACCAACGGACATCCCATAAATAGTCTACACAACTCATGTAATCATTAATACACCCCCCCCCCCCCCAAACATTCTAAACTGCTTATGTACTCAAGGAGACCCCTCAACATTGCAAACATTAATCTCATACTAATGGACGCCCCTCAAACATCCTACACAGCTCAAACATTCCACAAAGTTCATGTACTAATGGATCCACCTCAAACATTGTACACAGCTCATGTAATGGACACCTCACAAATAGTCTACACAGCTCATGTACTAATGGACAACCCTCAAACCTTATATACCGCTCATATACTAACGGACACCCCTCAAACCTTATAAATAGCTCATATAACAATGGACACCCCTCAAACCTTCTACACAGCCCATATATTAATGTACCCACTAAAACCTTCTACACAGCTCATGGACTCCTCACAATAATCACACAAATTGTCACAAATAGTCTACGCAGCTCATGTACTCATTGACACCCCTCAATCATTCTACACAGCTCACGTGCTCATTGACACCCCTCAATCATTCTACACAGCTCACGTGCTCATTGACACCCCTCAATCATTCTACACAGCTCACGTACGCATTGACACCCCTCAATCATTCTACACAGCTCATGTACTCATTGACACCCCTCAATCATTCTACACAGCTCATGTGCTCATTGACACCCCTCAATCATTCTACACAGCTCATGTGCTCATTGACACCCCTCAATCATTCTACACAGCTCACGTACGCATTGACACCCCTCAATCATTCTACACAGCTCACGTACGCATTGACACCCCTCAATCATTCTACACAGCTCATGTACTCATTGACACCCCTCAATCATTCTACACAGCTCATGTACTCATTGACACCCCTCAATCGTTCTACACAGCTCATGTACTCATTGACATCCCTCAATCGTTCTACACAGCTCACGTGCTCATTGACACCCCTCAATCGTTCTACACAGCTCATGTACTCATTGACGCCCCTCAATCATTCTACATAGCTCATGTGCTCATTGACACCCCTCAATCATTCTACACAGCTCAAACTAATGGACCCACCTCAAACATTCTACACAGCTCTTTAATGGACTCCCTTCAACATTCTACACAGCTCAAACTAATGGACATCTCACAAATATTGTTCTCAGCTCAAATACTCATTGACACCCCTCAAACATTCTACACAGCTTATGTACTATTGGACACCCCTCAAACACTCCACACAGTTCAAATAGACACCCCTTAAACATTCCACAAAGTTCATGTACTAATGGACACCCTTCAAACTGTCTACACAGTTCATGTACTAACACACACCTCTCAAACATTCTATACAGCTCATGTACTAATGGACACCCCTCAAACATTCCCCAAAGTTCACCTACTAAACTGAAAGATCCCACATAGTTTATGTACTAATGAAGACCTCTCAAATATTCTACACAGTTCATGTACTAATGCACCACTCTCTAATATTCTATATGGCAAATGCAGTAATCGACACCCCTCAACCAACCCAAAGAAGTTACCATGTTGGACGGTGGCAGGAGCACAAGTCTGGCTTGCTTTCTCCTCTGTTTCCGGTAGTAGTTCTCAAAGACCTCACGGGAACCCTGAGATAAGAAGACAAAATCATTACAAACAGCAATAAAGTAATTGGGCATAATTAGGATAAGACTACTGCAATTCAAAGTGACTTTTTGTTCCGGATATGTACAGCCAGTGTGAGCCCCAAAGCTTGGATCCCAAGAGATAGGTGTGAACAAAGCCTTACTGCAATTTGCAGGTGCCCTCATCCCTCTGCTCCTGTAATTGCCTCATTGGTTTTCCCAGAGGTATGTATAGAGTCAGAGATCAAAGTATCGGCATCCCCTAAAAGGTATTTGTTCGACATGAATGATAAACCTGGTTGATCTAGAAAGATGCCAGGGGTTAAACGTTTCTTATTACAGTAATGAAAATAATGGGCTTACTACAGTAAAGAGGACACAATGCTACTTCTCCCTAACATAGGGATTTCAGCAATTGTTTTGGATGGCCTATCTCAGTAATTAGAAATAGATGTCATAAAGGTTAGTTATACAAACCAACGCACAGAAATCATCGATGTTCTTGACTAAAATTATAGTCTGATTATTTCATTACTTTACAAATAACAAGGGCCATTTACAAAGGTTAAAAACAATACTGTAACATTCCCTTGATTAAGTCAACCTATGACGAAATGCATCAGTAGGCAGGGCCTTCCTACACACACACACAAAACTAGAGAATTATCTGGAGGAGAAGAGCAAGTTATCAGCCTAGACCAGCACACGAAGTAGCAAACAGTGAGGACTGAGGGCAGAAGGAGTGAGAAATTAGTATTTACCATCAATTGCAGGAGGACCATTAGCCTTTACCTTCAATTAGATTAAAAGAGCGGCTTCTTAGCATTTACCAGCAACTGGAAGAGCATGGTGGGCAATTAGCAATTACACCAATTGGAGGAAAAGAGCGGGCTATTCACATTTATTGAGGTGGACAGCAGGCAATTAGCATTTACACCAACTGGAGGAGAAGAGTGATCCATTAGCATTCACCTGCAATTGGAGGCGCAGAGTGGGCTATTAGCATTCACAAATAGGAAGAGAAAAGCGGGCCATTAGCATTTAACCCAATTGGATAAGGAGAGCAGATCATTAGCATTCACTGCCTATTGGAGGAGGAGGAGAGTGGGCCATTAGCATTTACCAATAATTTGAGAAGGAAAATGGGCCTTTTGCATTCCCAAGCAAATGGAGAAGGTGAACAGGCCATTGGGAAACTGGAGGAGGAGAGTGGGCCAATAGCATTTACATCAATCTGAGGAGAAGAGTGGGATATTAACTTACACAGCACACGGAGGATGAATGTGAAAAAAAAAGTATTTACTGACAGCAGAACAGGCAATAAGCCTTTACACCAACTTGTGAGGAGCAGATCATTAACCTTTAAACCAACTGAAAGAGGAGTGCCGGCCAATAGCCTTTACTAGAATTCAGAGGAGGGGAGTGTGTAATTAGCATTTATCGGTAGTTGAAGGCGAGAGGCCCATTGGCTTATATCCGATTGGCTGATAATACATGTTTGCAGGGTAATGTTACTTTTAAATTAAGTAGACCGCTCTGATGCTGTATCTGTCCCCCCACTAGCTCTAAGACTGGGAACTAGTGATCGACCAATATAGTTTTTTTATTGCCGATACCGATATTTTGGTCATCGCATATCGGTATCGGCCAATATTGGCCGATATTTTCGTACATTAAAATTTTTTTTTTTTTTTTGTTTTACAGCTACTCTTGTGGAGGGATCTGGGGGTCTAAAATACCCCCAAACCCCTCTTCTGCACTTAAAAGCATTCAAAGTTTGGCTGTTTTGAATACTGTAATTTTTTTTAATTTGGCGCCGAGTACCCGGAAGTGATGTCATGACATCACTTCCAGGTTTTACATGGAGACCCGATTAGAGCTGAATGCGGCTTTGATCGGGTCTTCTCTTCAGCGGCCGTGCAGGCTGGTGGGACAGGAGATTCGGGCCAGTCGCGGAAGGGGGGACATCCCCTCCCTCTCCATGTAATGACAGCCGAGCAGCTTCTCAGCCGCATCGGTTGTGATTACAATACAGCCGACTGTCGGTTATGGACGCCGGTACCGGGGTGATGCCTCTAGCTGCAGGCATCACTCCGGTACATGCACTTTGCCGAAATATCAGCAATTTCGGTAACCTCAGGGGCCGATTCTGATACATCGGGGAAAGTGCAGATCGGCCCTCGATATATCGGCATTGCCAATAATCGGTCGACCCCTGCTGGGAACCGAGCAATAATTGGTCGATCCCTACTGGGAACCGAGCAGGTGACTGTCCGTTACAGTCACCTGCTCGTGGAGACTGTCCGTTAGCTCTCTGCTCTGCCCCCTCGCTCACTGAAGAGCTGGGCTGTGGAATGGGAGCAGCCAGCTCAGGCTCGCTGAGAGGTTGAGCCAGCTTCCGGTTCAGGGTTGTGGGCGGATCCCGACCATATTGTCACGATTTTGCCTCAGCCTGGACTGGCTCTGATGTTAGCAGACAGCGGGCTTCAGCTGAAAATGGGTCACAGGAGTGCAGAACGAACTGAGCTCCTGTGATCCATGGGAAAAGTGCAGCAAAACAAGCTTTGGCTGTACTTCTTTAAGTTTTGTTACTTACTGTAGTAGCGGATATTTGTACGGTGTGTTGTATTATTCACATTTTAATATCGCTACAGTCCTTAGCAAACACTCATTCATGAAATGCACCTAATACAGGGTCTTGAAACATTATTCATACCCCTTGACATTTTCCACATTTTGTCATGTTACAACCAAAAATGTAAATATATTTTATTGGGATTTTATGTGATAGACCGACACAACGTGGCACATCATTGTGACGTGGAAGAAAAATGATTTTTTCTTTTTTTACAAATAAATATATGAAAAACGAAGCGACCGTAGTGATATTAAAATGCAAATAATACAACACACCTTATATGTATACTGTATAATCTATCTTGTAGACAGATATCATTGACAGAGAACTCTAAATACAATTTTTTTCTGCTGCTGTTGATAATTTGCATCATCCTAAATAGTGCATCGTCCACAAAAAAAAAAAAAAGTCACTTAATTTAGATATCACAATTTTAACTTGAAGTTACTATAGAGAAACCTATCAGATAATCAGAGCGAGGTGAGATGAAACCAAAAGCAAGGGTTTCACGGGTCTTTATAAACAGGCAGAGCTCAGTGGCATTTGTCCGAAGCCTCCAGAGAAGGTGAAGAGAAGGAATATAACCATTAGTCCTTTCCAGAAAACAAGGAGCATGTAACTCAATCTGCTCCATGTCTCTTTCGGGTCACAGGGGTCACACAAGCACTTAGTAGGACAACATAACAAGTTCACAGCGCTGCTGTCCTCCAGGGAACAGTAGCAGTCCCATTAGCACGTAGCAGACTGCGGGTTATCAAAGGCCACTGCCCTCCTAATGGTTTTTTCCTGTGTCCTTATCGCTGCCTAGCACAAAGTATCTGAGCTGGGCCTGTCCTCTATGATCTCACACTGGTGTTTACAGGCATGGAGCAGAGCAAGAGATGGGCAGATAGACGGCTCAGGGGTCACATCTGGCATCTCTCACCCAGAGAGCAGCTGAGAAAAAGTAAGGACTGAGGGCAGCAACCTCTTCACTAGCACTGTTATCATTAATACAACAACAAATCAGACTATCAAGATCAATAATATAAAGCTAAACAAATGATACAAATTGTTCTTGTGGTTTCTTATAGAACCGATTTCCTCAGTCACAAGGACGTGCAAACACACCTAGCAGTGCTTCACACAGGTACAGTGGGGAAAATAATGATTTGATCCCCTGCAGATTTTGTAAGTTTGCCTACTTACAAAGAAATGAAGGGTCTTTAATTTTTATCATAGGAGTATTTTATATCATTAAGACAGAATAGCAAACAAAAATCCAGGAAAAAAAATGTTACAAATGTTATAAATTAAATTGCAGTTTAGTGAGTAAAAGAAGTATTTGATCCCCAAGCAAAATATGACTTCGTGCTTGGAGGAGAAACCCTTGTTGGCAAGCACAGAGGTAAGAAGTTTCTTGTAGTTGGTGACCAGCTTTGCACACATCTCAGGAGGGATTTCGTTCCACTCTTCTTTACAGATATTCTATAAATCCTTAAGGTTTCTTGGCTGTTGCTTGGCAACTCAAAGTTTCAGCTCCCTCCATAATTTTTTTTATAGCATTAAGTTCTAGAGACTGACAACGCCACTCTATGACCTTAATGTGCTTCTTCTTGAGCCACTCTTTTGTTGCCTTGGCGCTATGTTTTGGGTCATTGTCATGCTGGAAGACCCATCCACGACCCATCTTTAGTGTTCTGGCTGAGGAAAGAAGGTTCTTTTGCAATATTTTACAATACATGGCCCCGCCCATTGGCCCCTCAATGCGGCAAAGTTGGCCTGTGCCTTTAGCAGAGAAACCGGCCCAAAGCATAATGTTTCCACCTTTGTGCTTGACTGTAGTGATGGTGTTCTTAGGGTCATAGTCAGCATTTTTCTTCCTCCAAACACGGCGAGACAAATTAATGCCAAAGAGTTCAATTTTGGCCTCATCTGACCACAGCACTTTCTCCCAATCCTTCTCTGAATCATATAAATGTTTATTGGCAAACTTCAGACAGGCATGTACCAGTGCCTTCTTGAGGAGGGGGACGTTGCAGACGCTTCAGGATTTCAATCCATGGCGGCGTATTGTGTTATCAATGGTTTGTTTGGCGACTGTGGTCCCAACTGCTCCTCCCGTGTAGTTCTGGGCTGATCCTACACTTTTCTCATGATCATCCTTACCCCATGAGGCGAAATCTTGCATGGAGCTCCAGACCGAGGACAATTGATTATTATGTATTTCTTCCATTTGCGAATAATCACTCCAACAGTTGTCTCCTTCCCACCAAGCTTCTTGCTGATGGTCCTGTAGCCAATTCCAGCCTTGTGCAGGTCTACAATCTTGTCCCTGATGTCCTTTGACAGCTCTTTGGTCTTGCCCATGATAGTAAGGTTTGAATGGAAGAAAGATTCTGTGGACAGGTGTCTTTTATACACATAACGAGATGTCGTTAGGAGCACCTTTCCGAAATTGACAGGACTAATCTCTGTACCACATAAGCACATACTGTAGCCAGTCTGTGGGAGCCATTATTATTGTTGGTTGGTAGGGGATCAAATATTTGTTTAACTCACTGAACTGCAACTCAATTTATATCATTTGTATAGTGTTTTTTTTCTGGATTTTTGGTTGATATTCTGTCTCTATCATTTAAAATACAAGTATAGACCCTTTGTTTCTTTGTAAGTGGGAAAACTTGCAAAATCTGTAGGGGGTCAAATAATTATTTTCCCCACTGTACAATCAAGAAAGCCAACCAGTCCCTAAAGTAAAGCTCAAGGTTAATCTGCTTATATTTTGCCTTCCCTGGTTCATCCCCTCCCCAATTTTCAACATGCTAATTACATTTTTAAATACAAACCTTTCAGTTTTCATTACATACCCTATTTTAGACCCAGTGATAGCATGCCCAGAAGCTGTTTAGCAGGGAATGACGCGCCTGCCCCGGAAGTAACGAGCAGGGCCGGTGCAGGCGCATTGATTCCTGGGAGTGATGACGTTCAGCTCCCAGGAATCAATGCAAGCAGGAAGTGACTGCGTGGGCAGCGGCCGCAGAGGGAGGAAGTGGAAGAAAGGTAAGTATATTTTCTTCAATAACAAGGTAAGTAAAAACAAAAAAAAAAAAAAAATTGGGACTATCCATTTCTTTTACAGATGACACAGAGCAAGCGGATAGCCCAAAGTCGCATTTGAGACCGAAACTCCACTTTAACAGGCAGTCTGCTGCAGGGCTGGACGGTGCACAGTGCTCTCAGTCGCGGTGAAATAGTCTATTTCAGTATATAAGGTGAATTTACTTCTAAAATAAATGTAAAATTCAAGACTTCCGTGGATGTAAGAAGATGTCCGCCTCTGCTTCGTGTTCTGTCACATTAGGAAACCTACTGAAACGCATAGCGGCCATGTTGGAACGCATGCGCAGTAAGTTGTTCTAGTCCGAACGTCACTTCCGGTTGCAGAATCTGATAGGTAGCGCTATTCTGATAGAACACCGGGGGAAGGCTCTCAAAAGAGGAGGATCAGGGTTGCTCTGTGCCAAACAATTGCACAGAGCAGGTTTGTCATTTAAAAATACAATTTGAACCTTTAACTACTTGCCGCCCCGGCCCGCCCGTCATATAGCAAAATTACGTCAGCAAAATGGTTTCCACTATCCTGACTGGGCGTCATATGACGTCCAGCAGGATAGACCGCTCTGCGCGCCCCGGGGGTGTGTAGAGCGGCGATCGGTGTTGCGGTGTGTCACTCTGACACACCGCATCTCCGATCCCGGTAAAGAGCCTATGACATTGGCTCTTTACCATGTGACCAGCTGTGTCCAATCACAGCTGGTCACATAATAAATAGGAAGTGCCGCTGATCGGCTTTCCTCAGCTCGTGCCTGACAGGCGCAAGTAGAGGAGAGCCGATCAGCAGCTCTCCTGACGGTGGGGGGGGGGGTCTGTGCTGGTAATCAGAGCATTGATTACCAGTGCAGACCCTTGGGGGATGCCACTGGAGCCACCAGGAATTGCCCACCAATGGCCACCAGGGATGCCCACCCATGGCCACCACGGATGCCAATCAGTGCTCAGGGAGTCTGCCAGTGCCCTCCTCATCAGTGCTGCCCATCATTGCCATCTATCAGTGCCACCCACCATTGCCATCTAATCAGTGATGCTCACCTATGCCCATCAGTGCCACCTATCAGTACCCACCAATGCTGTATATCAGTGCTACCTATCAGTGCTGCATATGTGACTCATCATCATCAGTGCCCGTCAGTGCAGCCTCATCAGTGCAGGAAAAAACATATCTATTTATAACATTTTCTAACAAACTAAACAACTTTTTTTTTTTTTTCAAAACTTTTCGGTCTATTATTTGTTTAGCAAAAAAAGAAAAAACTTGCGGTGATCAAATACCACCAAAAGAAAGCTCTATTTGTGGGGAAAAAAATTACAAAATTTGGTTTAGGTACAGTGTTGCATGCCTGCGCAAATGTCATTCAAATTGCAAAAGCACTAAAAGCTGAAAATTGGCCTGGGCAGGAAGGGGGTGAAAGTGCCCGGTATTGAAGTGGTTAATTCTCTTGTGGCTGGAGTTAGCACAGAAAAGGAATTCCCAGTGCAATAGGAGACAGGTACTCACACCTGCCAGCAAACAAACATCAGCCTATATTAGGCAGCTTCAAGTTCAGCAGTCGCAGTGCTCCATTAACCCAGGCCTGACCTCCCCTCTCCCCGTGCTTTCCCTCTCTAACCTTCCTGACAAAGTTCAGGGTTTCCTGGAGAAGTCTGCGGGCCGGCTGTGTGATAATGTGCAGTGTTCTTATTTACAGGTGCCTGGAATCTGACCGCCAGATGACCCCCTCCCCCCTGTACAATATATGAACTTCTGCCCCATCGATAAGCCTGCCAGACCCCAGCCAGAAACAGAGAGGTGACTACGGGGTCGGTTACACAGAGTAAAAAAAAAAAAATAATTAAAAACAATAATAAATAAGTAAATGTTTGTGTTACACAAGACCCTCGGGGCAAAAGTTCAAACGGTAGTGCTTGGAAGCAGGCCGCTCTGATAATTATTATTAGGCAGTGAGTACAGTGGCTGTGCCCCTGATATTTCCTCCACAAAACAAAAGAGGCCGCTTCCTCTAGCTGGCAAACAGGATCCGAGCCATCGCTCAGCGACGGCCTTATCTGCGGGTCACCACCAAGGGAGAGAATGGCATGGCATCTGGGTCACGGTGCTCCCAGGAGTTTGCTGCCCCCCCCCCCCCCACCTCAAATAAAAGGAGCAAAACAAAGGAGGGAGTCAGGAACGGTGACCTAGTCCCCCCAGGACAAACAGAAAGTCACGGACAATAAGAACATTCCAAAACATTCCTTCCAATGAACACAAGCAGTTACAGGGAATATACAATTGTTTCTGCTTCCTCATCAAATACCGGCATCATCCATGACACACTAATCATCACCCTGTCACTGAAAGAAAAGGGGGCCTCAGACCTTGTCTACTGCGGTCAAAGCAAGAAAAGGGGGCCTCAGACCTCGTCTCATGCGGTCAAAGCAAGAAAAGGGGGTCTCAGACCTCGTGTACTGTATGCGATCAAAGCAAGAAAAGGGGGCTTCAGACCTCGTCTACTGTATGCGGTCAAAGCAAGAAAAGGGGGTCAAAGCAAGAAAAGGAGGCCTCAGACCTCGTGTACTGTATGTGGTCAAAGCAAGAAAAGGGGGCCTCAGACCTCGTCTACTGTATGCGGTCAAAGAAAGAAAAGGGGGCCTCGGACCTCGTCTACTGTATGCGGTCAAAGCAAGAAAAGGGGGCCTCGGACCTCGTCTACTGTATGTGGTCAAAGCAAGAAAAGGGGGCCTCAGACCTCGTCTACTGTATGCGTTCAAAGCAAGAAAAGGAGGCCTCGGACCTCGTCTACTGTATGCGGTCAAAGCAAGAAAAGGGGGTCAAAGCAAGAAAAGGAGGCCTCAGACCTTGTGTACTGTATGCGGTCAAAGCAAGAAAAGGGGGCCTCAGACCTCGTCTACTGTATGCGGTCAAAGCAAGAAAAGGAGGCCTCAGACCTCGTCTACTGTATGCGGTCAAAGCAAGTCCAGACAGTGCAGGACCAGCACAGTGCAAATTAAAAACATTATACACACTCACCGGCCACTTTTTTAGGTACACCTGTTCAAATTGCTAATCAGCCAATCACATGGCAGTAACTCAATGCATTTAGGCATCTAGATGTGGAGAAGACTACTTGAATTTTAAACCGAGCATCAGAATGGGGAAGAAAGGGGAGTTAGGTGACTTTGAACATGGCATGGTTGTTGGTGCCCAGACGGACTGGTCTGAGTATTTCAAAAACTGCTGATCTACAGGGATTTTCACACACATTCATCTCTCGGGTTTACAGAGAATGGTTCGAAAAAGAGAAAATATCCAGTGAGCAGCAGTTGTGTGGAGGAAAATGCCTTGTTGACAGGGGCTGACTGGCAACTTTTGGCCCAGGGGGCAAGTACAAACAAGAGGCCCATGGTGCAGTGACTCGGCCCCCCCTCACCCCCATTCTAGGCTGAAGCTCCGCTCCAGGTACTCTCTACTGAGAGAACCCAGGTTCCCCACCTGGCCAGCAGGGGGCAGCTTGGACAGCTCAGTCAGGGCTGGCTGGGGGAGGAGAGTCTCCAGTGGGGCATGGAACCGTCCTCTGCTCAGACACAGTTTACACCATCTGTGCTGGGGTGGGAGGTCTGCACTTTTTCCTTGTCTTCATCCTGCACTCAGTAGGTCAGCAGTGGGGACTTTTTACTTCTCTTCACCAGGAATCCTTTAGGCATGTCTGTGGCAGACGCAGTGAAGCCTTTTTACGGGACATCACAGTAGCCCGGGGGGGCATTTGACCCCCTGCCCTAGTCCTTCCCTGATTGTTGATGTCAGAGGAGAATGGTTCCAGATGATAAAAAGACAACAGTAACTCAAATAACCACTTGTTACAACCAAGGTATGCAGAATACCATCTCTGAACACAAAACACAATGAACCCTGAAGCAGGCTACAGTAGCAGAAGACCACACCACTCCTGTCAGCTAAGAACAGGAAACTGAGGCTACAATTCGCACAGGATCACCAAAGTTGGACAATAGAAGATTGGAAAAATGTTGCCTGGTCTGATGAGTCTCGACATCAGCTGCGACATTCAGATTTTAGGGTCAGAATTTGGTGTAAACATAAAAGCATGGATCCATCCTGCCTTGTATCACCGGTTCAGGCTGGTGGTGGTGGTGTAATGGTGTGGGGGATATTTTCTTTGGCACACTGTGCCCCCTTAGTACCAATTGAGCATCATTTAAACACCACGGCCTACCTGAGTATTGTTGCTGACCATGTCCATCCCTTTATGACTACAGTGTCCCCATCTTCTGATGGCTCCTTCCAGCAGGATAATGCACCATGTCACAAAGTTTCAATCTTCTCACCACTGGTTTCTTCACCATGACAATGAGGTCACTGTACTCCAATGGCCTCCACACTCACCACATCTCATCCAATAGAGCACCTTTGGAATGTGGTGGAACGGGAGATGTGCAGCTGACAAATCTGCAGCAACCGTGTGATGCTATCGCGTCACTATGGACCAAAATCTCTGAGGAATGTTTCCACCACCTTGCTGAATATATGCCACCAAGAATTCACACCTTAGAGTGGGGATCCTCAAACTACGGCCCTCCAGCTGTTGCAGAACTACACATCACATGAGGCATTTTAAAACTCTTGACATTCACAGACATGACCAGCCATGATGAGAATTGTAGTTCCTGAACAACTGGAGGGCCATAGTTTGAAGACCCCTGCCTTAGAGTATAATTTTCAGGTGTTTTATTGGGCATTTTTTGGAGGAGTTTGGAGGCAGGCATTGACATCTGACCAAAAACGCTTGTAATCCGCCAAAAAAAAGAAGCTCATGGACTTTTTTGAGCTTCAGGTGACAAAACGCTAAGATGTGAACAGGGACCATTGAAAGGAATGGGATTTTGCTTGTTGGGCGTTTTGGAACTTCAGAGATAAGCATTTTACATGATAAAAAACGCTCAGGTGTGAACAGGACCTAAAGGCAGCATGGTGTACCTAATAAAGTGGCCGGTTAGTGTATGTATTGGTGCTTTTCCACTGCATGGAACCCAACGGTTCGGCTCGCTTTTGTGCTTTTCCACTGCATGGTACCGCATGGTATGGTGTAGGAACGGTTCGGTACGGTACGGTACGGCGGCGCTTTTCCACTGCATGGAACCGAACGGTACGGCTCTCAAAAACAGTACCTACTCGATTGTGGTTCCAAGAGGTACCATACTGGTACCATATCCCACAATCCTTTGCATGCAGTCGCTACTAGCCACTGATTGGTCAGAGAATCCCACCCACCCCGTTGTTATCCCACCCATTTAACTTTAGTACTACTTTAGTGGAAAAGCAAACCATACCGTACCGTACCGAACCGTTCCAACACCGTACCATGCGGTACCAGCAGTGGAAAAGCAAACCGGACCAAGCAGGGCCGAGCCGGTACTTGCAGTGGAAAAGTGCCATATATTGTACATTCACATCAGTCCCTGTCCTCAAGGAGCTTACAATCTAAGGTCCCTAACTCACATACATACATGGCCAATAAAGAAAGGAGTCAATGAACCTACCAGTAATGTCTTCTGTACAGCTTGGCGCATACACCGATCATCTATATTATAACTAAAGTGAATAATAGGTACCGGTATCCGTGTTGATACTAAGCATTTGCATGAGTACTCTTACTCGTGCAAATGCTCTGAAACCTGAAAGAGATACCTTTGCAGTGTGCGATTTGAGCCCATACAAAATAAATGGGCTCAAATCGCATGCGATTTGGACAGGAATGCAGTGTGATTCCTGTCCAAATCGCATGCGGTTCCCCTCACCGCTCCTGTGTGAAGATAATGGACAAAAAGGGTGTCACCACAGAGTGGCACTGTGGACACTACTACAAAAAAAAATGTGCCTCTCATTACATGAATCTGTAAGTAAAAATTGATCTATAGATATATGTAGAATACGTTTTTAATTTATTTGTTGCACATATGAATCTCCTTTTCTATCCGTAGAGAAGTAATGCTCAGCTACACGATAGTATGCTCCTGAAGAAGCGCAAGTGAGCACGAAATATACTGCGCTAGATCAACTTACAACCATTGGACCCACCACCTGGATACTGGCTAGTAATTTTATGGAATTACTAAAGTATTATTTTTAAATAATTATTGTTGAAAGGTCATGTTGTTCCACTAAAGTCCACCTTTTTTCACTCTCTGTCCTGTGTGAACCCAGGCAAGTCATAGTGACTTCAGCAGGAGCGGTGTGGGGAAACCACATGCGATTCGGACAGGAATCCCACCGCATTCCTATTCAAATTTCATGCGAATCAACTTTACCCCGTCTGCTTGCTCTAAATTACCTGAAAAAGAATTGGATAATTAAATTTTTTTTTTTTTTATTCACTTACCTTGTTTTTAAATTCTCCAGATCTGAATTCAATTGAGCATCTGTGGGATGTGCTGGAAATACAAGTCCGATCCACAGGTAATCAAATACCACCAAAAGAATCACAAAGCTTTACCCTATCAAACGGGCTCGTCAGGGGTGCCCGCTCTCTCCGGTTATTGAACCGTTAGCGGAGGCCATTAGGGCGGATCCAGACGTTACAGGTATACAAATAGGATCCACTCAACACAAACTAGGATTGTTTGTGGATGATATAATCCTTACCTTGACCAATCCCGAGACCTCCTTAGTGGCGGTTCAAACTTTCCTGGATAATTTTGGCAAGGTTTCCCTATATAAAGTGAATAAGACTAAATGCTCTGCTCTCCCTGTATGCATACCCAAGAGGCAACTGTCAGCTCTCAGAGGCCTATTTACATGTGACTGAGACCACCCCTCTATCACCTATTTAGGTATACAGCTGACCTCTCCGATTGAAAACCTTTATAAATGTAACTTCCCACCACTGTTGTCCCAAATAGAGGAGGAATTCCAACAGATCAGGGAAGTTCATTTGTCCTGGCTAGGACGAATAGCAGCTTACAAAATGCAAATCCTCCCCAAGTTGCTATATTTTTTCAGAACTCTCCCCATTCCTATCCCCCATTTGTTCTTTGAAAAACTGGCTTCCAAACTCAGGCAGTTTATCTGGGACGGAAAGAGACCTAGGATAGCTATATCCAAACTTTATGAATCTAAAAATGTAGGCGGTTGTGATAAAATTAGACCTTTTTGGTCGCAGGTTACAGGTTTTTTGGCTGCTCATTTTGGCCTTCCCAATGTCTGTAACCCCAAATGGTGCATTTTAGGAATCTTCGAGGAAGTGGGTTTGCGCTCTAATCGAAAACAATTTCTCAGATTGTTACTATTCTATGCCAGGAAGACGGTGGTGATGCAGTGGACCAACACGTCCAGTGTTTCCTTGAATCTTTGGAAGAGTATGGTCAACCAGGTTCTTCCCTTTTACAAATTAACGTATGAGGCCAGGGGTTGCCCGGCTAAGTTTACTAAAATTTGGGGAGACTGGGTTGATATGGTCGAGACCTGTGCTACTGGAGAGGCTTAGTCCTCCGAAATGTGTGTGCTGGAGGAGCGTGTGGGCATGGAGGATCTGTTCCTGGAGCTGTGAGCCGTCTGAAAGACCTGTGAGGTATGGTGCCTATTTTTCTCTCATTGCTTGGACCCCTATATCAGTGCTATTGTATAATGAGGATATACTTATATATTTGTATTGCTTACTTGACGACCCATGATTTTTTACCTCTACCACTCCCCTCCCCTTCCCCCCTTCTGTATTCCCTGTTGAAATGATTTACGAGATTTCTGTAACATCCACCTCGTTTGCTATACTTGTTTTGTGCCCATGTTGGGTGCAGTGATTGCATTTATATCCCCTTTGCAGAGGGTGTCGTGTTCTCCTTTTGTATAACTGATGAGTTAATAAAGTTGAAGTTTAAAAAAAAAAAAATGTAGGCGGTGCGGGGTTACCAGACGCTCAAGCTTATTACTATGCAGTGCTTTTAAGCAATACACAATTCTGGTTCTCAAGTCAGGAAGATAACTGGTGGAATCAAATTGAACGACAGGTGACTGTGGGCCATGAATTACCGGCTTTAGCGATGGCTGTGTGCATTGCACACAACGTCAAGAGACCTCAATACCCGACTATTATAGCCTCTATATCTGTGTGGCAGAGACTTCTCAGGACTGACTTTGGCGACTTGAGGGTAAAAAAACTTTCCATCCCTTTAGCCGTTTACCCACACTTGATCCCGGGTCTTTCAGTATCCATTTGGCGACAGCAGGGATCTCATTTTCAGGAACCTACTAACCGAAAGCCCAGTGTGTTGGAAGCTTTCACCCTGCACCGAATACACTCCTGCATAAAAGCACCCCCCTCCCCACTCTTACTGTGCCCCTCCATATCTGGAAATTCCTTGTAGGCTCCCAGGAATTCAAAAGTAAAGGTATCTCGCTCTTCTATAGGCTATTCGCTAGTGCGTAAATCCCAACCTATGCTAAAGTGGGAACAAGTCTTAGATCAAGACTATCACATAACTAAATGGTCTGCCGCCATAAGACTTAACACCAAGGCTTCGGCCTGTGTTGACCATTGGGACAATGCCCAAAAAATTCTGCATAGGTACTACATGACCCCCCTCTAGGCTGAACGCGATAGATTCTAACATCTCACCTATGTGTTGGAGGGAGTGCCAGGATAGGGGTAACTTGTATCATGTGCTATGGGACTGCACGAAGGTACGCCCACTCTGGAGACAGGTTTCCTCTCTACTCTCACACATATGTGAACCACAGTGTACCCTGAACCCAGCTATGTCACTCTTAAGTATAGGAGTGGATGAGCTCCCTTTGCAAAGTAGAATAATAGCGGCACATATATTGTTTGCCACTAGAATAGCGATAGCCGCACTTTGGAGATCTCCTAAAATCCCTTGTATTACTGATATCAAGAGGAGGGTACATTCTCAATGTGAAATGGAAAGGATGCTGGCTTATAAAGAAAGAAGGGCAGGTACATTCCATAAGAAATGGGACTCTTGGCTGAAGGCTTCTACTGACAAGGTTTAGTGTTGAATACAGATAGTTTAGGATTCTCAGGTCCTCTGACGCAAGCTTGAAGCGACTCGGAGCAATTTCCGGGCTTTTCCTCCAGTGGCAGGCTCCCAGTTGCCCCTCCCCCTTCTCTTTGTTCCCCTATCTCCCCCCCCCCTTCTTCTCCAACCCCTCCATGCCTCTCTTTATTTACCCCTGTATTCCTACCCTTGTCCAGCCTAATCTCGTGCTTAGGGTCACGCGGGCTACAGGAGAACCCTATTGTAGGCCAGCCTGCGGGCGGCGGTGGTTCCTTTAGCTAAAATTTTGCCGAACTCAGCCTAACCTTGTTGGGTTAAGGGGGCCGGTAGTGGTGCACTTGCCTCCTCCAATAGCAGTACTAAGGGGTACTCGATCACAGTGTGTTCCCCTTGGGGGTGACGAGTATCTCTTTGCTGTCCATTCCTAGCCTAGCAGGATATCTGAACAGTATGCGTAGTTAGGATATGTAGTAGTAATTAGTGTGTGGAGAAAGAACTACCTTCACAGTAGCTAAGCAAGACATTATAGGGTTCAACGATGTTTTGACGCTTTAGTGACATTTGCTAGTCTGTATTTGTTTACCTTTGTCATGCAACTTGTTATGCTATTAGTCCCCGTTCACACTGGGGCGACCTGTGAGGCGACAGGTCGCCTTCCATAGGGAAGCTGCGGACCCGTTCTAATAGGAGCGACACAAGTCGCTCCGACTTAGAAAAAGGGTCCGGAGCTTCTTTGGGGCGACCCGGAGCTACCGTCATAGACTTCAATGTTATGAAGTCCGTGCCGGCCGCTCCGAGGTCGCGGCGCGCTGCTCGCACCGCGACCTCGGAAAGTCGGATCCCCCCTGTGTGAACGGGGCCTTAATGTACGGAAAAGTCTGATTTTTCTACTTGTACATGTCTACTTTACTAATAAAAAAGTTTGGTTAAAAAAAAAATACCACCAAAAGAAAGCACTATTTGTGGGAAAAATAGAACATCAATTTTATTCTGGTACAGTGTCGCACAACCGCGCAATTTCAATTAAAGTAACGCAGTGCCGTATCGCAAAATAGGGCCTGGTCATTAAGGGGGGAAATCTTCCGGTCCAGAACTGGTGACGCAATATTTTTCAAAATTGTACACAACACGTTTTACCCTACTAGGGCCTCTAAATTGCACAGACCATCTTATTCAAAAGGTGAACGTAGCCTTTAATGATGAAACAGAGAAGCTCTGAGAAGGAGAATGGTCCCAGGCTTTTACTGGTAAAAAGGAAGATATCTGCCAAGAAATAAGGGAGAGCGATAGCAGAGACAACACAGGTTGTATGAATGAGCGTCTTTCTCCATACAGGTCACAGCATGAAACAAGCGGCTGTCTTCTTGGAGAAGGGTAAACAAAAAAAATCCCCCGGTGATGAAATGATAGAAAGGCGAGAACATCGAGGAATAGAAAAAAGGTTACGAAAGGGATCATTTATTGGTAATATTACGTTAATGCATTTCTCGGAATCACACAATTAGTAAGGTGAGGTCTCCGGAAAGCTTTTTTTTTTTTTTGTTACATTAAAGTAGAAGTCCAGTCAAAACCTAAATAAGCATAAAGTGATATTTAACCCAAAATGTATTATTTTAGTTTACCAATCATTAGAAGTGGTGGCTGCATTCATTTTCTTTTTTAGCATTTTTTTTCTCCTCTGTTTTAACCCGGTGATCTGATCAGTACCACACCTCCTGTATTAGTAGACACAACTCTGAATGAATGAACACAAGAGGCGCAGCAGCATTGCCAGTCTGGGGGGAGGGGACTGTTAAATGTATTAGCAGATTTAGATACACTAATGAATTTAAGCCAAACTCCAGCTCACATTTTATAATCACTTACAGCAAACTGTTTTCTTCCTTTTAGGATAAGGTTCCTTTCACACGGGCGGTGCGCCCGACAGAGTCCGTTCTGCTCAGCGGGGGATCGATCCGCCGATCCCCACTGGGCAGGAAGATGACAGCTCCATCTCTGCTCTGTGTGCACAGACAGAGCTGTCAGATCCCCCGCTCTCCTCTATGGGGAGATCGGATGAGAACGGACCGCCTGTCAATTCTCATCCGATCCTATCCGATCCTCCAGACGGATGGGAAATAAAGTTTCCATCTGTCCGGATTTCATAAACCGGATCGGATCGGATAGCAGTGGGTGTCAGCGGACATGTCTCCCCTGACATGCGCTGCTCCATAGGGATGCATGGAGCATCTGATCAGGTTCACCTGAAAAACTGACAGGCGGATCGGAAAGCCCATGTGAAAGGGGCCTAAAGGTTTTACATCAATACATAAAAGCGGATCATTTTAACCACTTTACCACCGGAGGATTTTGCTGTCTTACATCCAGGCCACTTTTTGCGATTCGGCACTGTGCGACTTTAACGGACAATTGCGCGGTCATGCAACGCTGTACCCAAACAAAATTTACGTCCTTTTTTCCCCACAAAGCTTCCTTTTGGTGGTATTTGATAACCTGTGCGATTTTTACTTTTTGCGCTATAAACAAAAATGCGACAATTTTGAAAAAAACCCAATATTTTTCACACTTTTTTATATGAAATCTCCCCCCCCCCCCCCCCCCCCCAAAAAAAAAGTAAAAATCTAAATTTTTTATCATTTTAGGCCAATTTGTTTTCTGCTACATATTTTTGGTAAAAAAAAAAAAAAAAAAAAAATCGCAATAAGCGTATTTTGATTGGTTTGCGCAAAAGTTATTGCGTTTACTAAGGGAAAGATTTCTGTCGTTTTTTTTAACGAGTAATGGCGGCGATCTGCGATTTTTTTGCGGGACTGCGACATTGCGGCGGACAGATCGGACCCTTGACTGACATTTTTGACACTTTTGGGGGTACCAGTGACATTACTGCAGTAATCAGTGCTATAAATATGCACTGTTACTGTAAAAATGACACTGGCGGTGAAGGGGTTAATTTTATTGGAGAGGAAGGGGTTAATGTATGCTTGGTGCTTACTGACGTGTGTGGGGGGATGTGACTGAGTGACACAGGGACAGATCGCAGGATGAGCTATGCTGAACCCTGCAATCTGACCCTGCCTGTCACTTAAGAGATCCGCCTGCTTTGTTTACACAAGGGGGCGGATCTCCAGACTCGATTCCCTGACGATCGGGGAAGAGCGGCGGCGATCACCGCCCCTCCTCCCCTGGCCCGACTCCCGCTGTAACTGAATAGTGTCTGGCGACGTAGGTCTACGTCGCCAGACGATAACGAACCACTCTGCCGCAGTAGAGCTCTGGTGAGCAGCGGTAAAGTGGTTAATCACTCCTGCCAGTGGTAAATGGTTTGTCTCATCCCTGTAAACTGATACAATAGTCTAGATCAGTGCAGCGCTATAACAAATAAATGAAATGAAATTGTAAAAATGCCCCAATCAACATCTTACTTATATCCTGTGATTTATGTTCCTCCTGTGTGATTTCCACCAGTTATCCACTTGCCACCCAGGCCAATTCTGACACTTCTCTCCTACATGTAAAAATCAATTTTTTTGCTAGAAAAATACTCAGAACCCCCAAACATTATATATTTTTTTTTAACAGAGACCCTAGGGAATAAAATGGTGGTCGTTGCAACTTTTTATCTCGCACGGTATTTGCCCAGAAATTTTTCAAACATATAGTTACATGGTTAGTCAGGTTAAAAAAAGACACAAGTCCATCTGGTTCAATCAAAAAAAAAAAAAAAAAGAAAAAGCAGTATTGAAAACCCAACCGTACAATCCCATATACACAATCCTATACCCACAGTTGATCCAGAGGAAGGCGAAAAAACCCCAGCAAAGCATGATCCAATTTGCTACAACAGGGGAAAAATATTCCTTCCTGATCCCCCGAGAGGCAATCGGATATTCCCTGGATCAACTTTACCTAAAAAAAAATGTTAGTACCCACTTACAGTCTGTACGGAAAGTATTCAGACCCCCTTAAATTTTTCACTCTTTGTTATATTGCAGCCATTTGCTAAAATCATTTAAGTTCATTCTTCTTCCTCATGAATGTACACATAGCACCCCATACTGACAGAAAAACACAGAATTGTTGACATTGTTGCAGATTTATTAAAAAAGAAAAACTGAAATATCACATGGTCCTAAGTATTCAGACCCTTTGCTGTGACACTCATATATTTAACTCAGGTGCTTTCCATTTCTTCTGATCATCCTTGAGATGGTTCTACACCTTCATTTGAGTCCAGCTGTGTTTGATTATACTGATTGGACTTGATTAGGAAAGCCACACACCTGTCTATATAAGACCTTCCAGATCACAATGCATGTCAGAGCAAATGAGAATCATGAGGTCAAAGGAACTGCCTGAAGAGCTCAGAGACAGAATTGTGGCAAGGCACAGATCTGGCCAAGGTTACAAAAAGATTTCTGCTGCACTTAAGGTTCCTAAGAGCACAGTGGCCTCCATAATCCTCAAATGGAAGACGTTTGGGACGACCAGAACCCTTCCTAGAGCTGGCCGTCCAGCCAAACTGAGCTATCGGGGGAGAAGAGCCTTGGTGAGAGAGGTAAAGAAGAACCCAAAGATCACTGTGGCTGAGCTCCAGAGATGCAATCAGGAGATGGGAGAAAGTTGTAGAAAGTCAACCATCACTGCAGCCCTCCACCAGTCGGGGCTTTATGGCAGAGTGGCCCGACGGAAGCCTCTCCTCAGTGTAAGACACATGAAAGCCCGCATGGAGTTTGCTAAAAAAAACACCTGAAGGACTCCAAGATGGTGAGAAATAAGATTCTCTGGTCTGATGAGACCAAAATATAACTTTTTGGCCTTAATTCTAAGCGGTATGTGTGGAGAAAACCAGGCACTGCTCATCACCTGTCCAATACAGTCCCAACAGTGAAGCATGGTGGTGGCAGCATCATGCTGTGGGGGTGTTTTTCAGCTGCAGGGACAGGACGACTGGTTGCAATCGAGGGAAAGATGAATGCTGCCAAGTACAGGGATATCCTGGACAAAAACCTTCTCCAGAGTGCTCTGGACCTCAGACTGGGCCGAAGGTTTACCTTCCAACAAGACAATGACCCTAAGCACACAGCTAAAATAACGAAGGAGTGGCTTCACAACAACTCCGTGACTGTTCTTGAATGGCCCAGCCAGAGCCCTGACTTAAACCCAATTGAGCATCTCTGGAGAGACCTAAAAATGGCTGTCCACCAACGTTTACCATGCAACCTGACAGAACTGGAGAGGATCTGCAAGGAGGAATGGCAGAGGATCCCCAAATCCAGGTGTGAAAGACTTGTTGCATCTTTCCCAAAAAGACTCCTGGCTGTATTAGATCAAAAGGGGGCTTCTACTTAATACTGAGCAAAGGGTCTGAATACTTAGGACCATGTGATATTTCAGTTTTTCTTTTTTAATAAATCTGCAACAATGTCAACAATTCTGTGTTTTTCTGTCAGTATGGGGTGCTATGTGTACATTCATGAGGAAGAAGAATGAACCTAAATGATTTTAGCAAATGGCTGCAATATAACAAAGAGTGAAAAATTTAAGGGGGTCTGAATACTTTCCGTACCCACTGTATATTACATACACCCAGGAAAGAATCCAGGCCATTTTTAAAGCAACCTACTGAGCTTGCCAGAACCACCTCTGGAGGGAGTCTATTCCACATTTTCACAGCTCTTACTGTGAAGAAACCTTTCCGTATTTGGAGATGAAATCTGTTTTCCTCTAGACATAAAGAGTGCCCCCTTGTCCTCTGTGATGACCTTAAAGTGAATAACTCAACACCAAGTTCACTATATGGACCCCTTATGTATTTATACATGTTTATCATATCCCCCTTACTCTCCTCTTCTCAAGAGAGAATAAATTCAGTTCCTCTAATCTTTTCTCATAGCTGAGCTCCTTCATGCCTCTTATCAGTTTGGTTGCCCTTCTCTGCACTTTCTCCAGTTCCCCGATATCCTTTTTAAGAACTGGTGCCCAAAACTGAACTGCAAATTCCAGATGAGGTCTTACTAATGATTTGTACAGGGGCAAAATTATCTCTCTCTCTCTGGAGTCTCATGCCTCTCCTAATACAAGAAAGGACTTTGCTTTCTTTGGAAACCGTGGCTTGGCATTGCATACTATTATTAAGTTTATGATCTACCAGAACACCCAGATCCTTCTCGCTATGGATTCCCCCAGTTCTACTCCCCCTAATATGTATGCTGCATGAATATTCTTAGCCCCCAAGTGCATAACTTTACATTTATCAACATTAAACCTCATTTGCCACATAGTTGCCCAATGAAACAGTGCATTGAGATCAGCTTGTAAGTTGGAGACATCCTATAAAGACGTCACTGACTGTGGAAACGTCATACTGGACCTCATGCAACTTGGATTCTGTGCCTCTCCACTCTTCCTCCAGACTCTAGGACCTTGATTTCCAAATGAAATGCAAAATTTACTTTTATCTGAAAAGAGGACTTTGTACCACTAAGCATTCGTTTAATTCTTTTTTCTCCTTAGCCCAGCTAAGACGCTTCTGTCTCTGGTTCAGGAGTGGCTTGACACAAGGAATGCGACAGTTGTATCCCATGTGCTGGATATGTCTGTGTGGGGTGGCTCTTAAAGCACCGACACCGGCTGTAGTCCACTCGGGTTATCCATGTTGAGTGTACACCTTTTTCTACCACGCTTTTTCCTTCCACTCCACTTTCTATTAATATGCTTGGATACAGCACTCTGTGAACAGCCAGCTTCATTAGCAATGGCCTTTTGTGACCTTCCCTCCTTGTGGAGGGTGTCAATGACTGTCTTTTTGGATAACTGTCAAGTCAGAAATATTCCCCAAGATTGTGTAATCCACTAAATCAGACTGAGAGACCACCTAACCACATCCCGCCCGGCCTATAGCAGAATGACAGCCTGGCGGTGGTTTTATTATCCTGACTGGACATCATATGTTGTCCACCAGGATAAGCAGAGGGCGCGCAGTGCAGAGATCGGTAGTGCTAGTATGACCTAGGCTCTTTACCATGTGATTAGCCGTGCCCCATCACAGCTAATCGTAACCAGGAAGTGCCGATTATTGGCTTTTCCTCTATGCGCGATGGCAGGGTGCGAGTAGAGGAGAGCCGAAAAGCAGATCTCTGACAGGGATAATCAGCGCATTTATTAGGAGTGCAGACCCATCAGTGGTGCCCACAAATATTCCCACAAGTGCCCACTTAGAATGCTAATCAGTGCCCACCAGGAATGCCAATCAGTGCCCACCAGGAATGCCAATCAGTGCCCACCAGGAATGCCAATCAGTGCCCACCAGGAATGCCAATCAGTGCCCACCAGGAATGCCAATCAGTGCCCATCAGGAATGCCAATCAGTGCCCATCAGGAATGCCAATCAGTGCCCATCAGGAATGCCAATCAGTGCCCATCAGGAATACCAATCAGTGCCCATCAGGAATGCCAATCAGTTCCCATCTGGAATGCCAATCAGTTCCCATCTGGAATGCCTGTCAGTGCCTCCTCATCAGTGCTGCTTGTCAGTGCCTCCTCATCAGTGCTGCCTGTCAGAGTGCCACCTATCAGTGCTGCATATCAGTGCCCATCAGTGAAGGAGAAAACTTCCTTATTGACAACATTTTATAACAGAAACTAAGAAAAATATTTTTTTTTTCAAAATTGTTGGTCTTTTTTTATTTGTTTAGCCAAAAATTAAAAAACCCCGTGGTGATCAAATACCATCAAAAGAAAGCTCTATTTTTGGGGAAAAAATAATAAAAATTTCATATGGGTACAGTGTTGCATGACCACGCAATTGTCATTCAAATTGCGACAGCGCTAAAAGCTGAAAATTGGCCTGGGCAGAAAGGAGGTGAAAATGCCCTGTTTCAAAGTGGTTAAAGGCATGGGAAACCTTTACAGGTAATTCGCGGATTAGCGTGTGACACCATCAGTCTACAATATTGAACTTTTTCACAATATTCACATTTTCTGAGATACTGAATTTTGGGTCTTTACTAGCTGTATGCCATAATCATCAAAATTAAAGAAAGAAAGAAATGCATGAAATACCATATACATCGGTGTATAACACGCACAGGTGTAGAACACGCACCTTAATTTTAAGAGGAAAATTTCAGGAAAAAAAAAACCTCACATTTTAAATAAAGAACTTTGAAGCAAAATAAGGGTCAGTGCCTATCAATGCAGCCTGATCAGTGCCCATCAATGCAGCCTGATCAGTGCCCATCAATGCAGCCTGATCAGTGCCCATAAATGCAGCCTGATCAGTGCCCATCAATGCAGCCTGATCAGTGCCCATCAATGCAGCCTGATCAGTGCCCATCTTCAGCCTCACTATTTCCCATCAATGCACCCTGATCTGTACACATCTGCAGCCTCCCCATTGCAGCCTGATCAGTGCCTATCTGCAGCCTCCCCATTGCAGCCTGATCAGTGCCTATCTGCAGCCTCCCCAGTGAAATCTAATCAGTGCCCATCTGCAGCCTCATCATTGCAACCTAATCAGTGCCCATCTGCAGCCTCACCATTGCCCATCAATGCAGCCTGATCAGTGCCCATCTGCAGCCTCACCATTGCAGCCTGATCCATGCCCATCTGCAGCCTCCCCATTGCAGCCTGATCAGTGCCTATCTGCAGCCTCCCCATTGCAACATGATCAGCACCCATCTGCAGCCTCACCATTGCAACCTAATCAATGCCTATCTGCAGCCTTCACATTGCCCATCAATGCAGCCTGATCCGTGCCCATCTGCAGCTTCACATCAGATTACACAGAGCAGAGATCTCCCGTTTACTCAGCACCCTCTTAAATACGAAGTCCCGCCTCCCGGCTCCTATGATAGACAGAACAATGGTCCAACGCTGGTCCAGGAGACGGGACTTTGTATTACAGAGGCCCCCCCTTCGTAATACAGAGCCCCCCCCCCCCCCTTCTCTCCAAGGCAGCCAAATGCAAAAATCGGCGTAAAGCACGCACACTATTTGAACCCGATTTTCAGGAAGAAAAAGTGCGTGTTATACGCCGATAATTACGGTAGAACACTCTGTGTGTAATTAATCTATATATTATGAGTTTAACATTTTGAATTGAATTACTGAAATAAATTACCTTTTTGATGATATTCTAGTTTTTGAGTTGCACCTGTATATACTGGAGTTTTTATTTATTGTTTTATACTAGTAATGGCGTCAATCAGTGACTTATAACGGGACTGTGATAGAGCGGCAAGCAGTCTGACACTAACTGATGTTGGGTGGGAACTAACAGCACTGATTACTGTATTAGTGTCAAATACTAAACACTGTCACTGTACTAATGACACTGGCTGGGAAGGAGTTAACATCTAAGGGCAATCAAGGGGTTAACTGTGTGCCTAATTGTGTAATGTGTGTACTGTGAGGTGTTTTTACTAAGCAATGTGCCGGTTTTTACTCCCAGCTTTGCAGGAAGAAAAAAAAAAAAACGGCACATTGCTGCTGTCTGTAGAGAGCTCTGTGTTGTTTACCAACACAGAGCTCTCTTCTGTCATTCACTCAGCGGCTGCCGGCCATAAATCACTGATCGGCTTGCACTGTAGCAAATGGCTTTGTACGAGGGGTTTGCGGTCCCTACTCACCTACGGTCACTGTGCATTTGTTTTAAATGTGAGTACTTAAAATTTATGTTAAATAAACTCGATTGATAAACGGTACATCACTATATAGAGTTTTTTTCTTATACCATCGGACATCTGTGTATACCACCTATGGAGGGATTGCCTGTATGATGAAATATCGTTTGTAACCATACCTATGGGAAAGTGGAATTAGGAATAACCCCAAAAGGAGTGGAGACTGAAACCTGTTTGGCTGAGTGATTTACCCTAAGGTTCTACACGCTGGTTACCTCTGTAGGGGTGCCGCCCTCTGGTGAGTGCGGGAAGTACAGAGAGGGGAGCACTGATTTCCTCACCCAGCACCCACGTTTTGGAACCACTTCTGGGACCAATTCCTTTTCTTTAAAAAGAAAATTTTCACCTATATATTTTATTCTATTTTTATAATAACCACTTATGGACTTTTTTGGAAATTGTTTCATATGGACTTTTTTACCGGATCACCTATATTGATTTAATTATACACATATATATTTTTTGATTCACTAATAATCACCTAATTTATTGATATAGAATATCTGTTTTTTAGATTACTTTGTTACAACGTTTAAGAGTCACCTTATACACCTCTATTAATTGTATATATTTTTCATTCACTTGGGAACTTTTATAGATTTACCAATTATTTATATGGTAGCACTAATTTCACCTATATCTCTATTCAATTTTTATGAATTTTTATGTATATTTAATCAGCACTAGTCACTTTGAGCTGCACTATATCACTTATAATTTATTATGTACTATTGCCATTTATATTATTGTGTGTTTCTATATTTATTACCTATTTATTGGTCTAGTGCAATTGCCCATATTTATTTGGTTTTTAACAACAACACACTTTACCTACTAATCTATTTATAATTTCTTGGCAGCGCCAACTTACCCTACTTCCCTATAATAAGAGAAGAAAGTGTTCTTCCCATTTTCAATAAAGCTTTCTCCATGTGGTGAAAGCTTCATATTGACCAAGCAGCTCCATCCCTCAGTGTGCCAATAACCGCCAGAGAGCCCGTGTGAATCTTAGGGGACGTGATTGGACGCTGACACGCAGACAATATACAACTTGGGGGGAAATAAAATTCTTTAGGTGATCTGTGCTGTCACCATGCAAGAGAAGACAAGACACCTGCCAACATCACAGGTAAACTCCGGGAGACCTCGGCCCTCTCACCGTCAGCACGAGAAAACGTTACTAACCCAAACAGGAGCGAGCGCAGACACGTCCCCGTATCCCCCGTCTGATCTTTACAAAGAAAATAAAATGAACCTCTCATTGTGGCTTTCCCGGGAACTGTAATGACATACCAAAACGCAAACTTTCCTAACACAGGAACACACGCACTCCTCAGAGGCTGCTTCACATTCCCAGGACCTACAGAAAAAATGACCGAAATCTGACTGATATTCCCATATAGGTCCACAGATCCAGCACAAATCAGATTTATTTTATTCATTCACTCCCAGAGCTTTAGAATTTATGAACAAATCTCAACAATGCTTGACTGATATGTTTGTGGCTTCAACCACTTCTGGACCGGAAGGTTTTACCCCCTTAATGACCAGGCCATTTTTTGTGATTCGGCACTGCGTTACTTTAACTGACAATTGCGCGGTCGTGTGACGCTGTACCCAAATAAAATCAATGTCTTAATTTTCCCACAAATAGAGCTTTCTTTTGGTGGTATTTGATCACCTTTGCGATTTGTTTTGCATTTTTTTGTATCATTGGTGTCATTGGGCCCCATCAATATCATCATTGAGAGAAATTGTTTCCCAATCATCATCATAGTGTTATGGTGAGAAATTGTGCACTATTATCAGTGTCATTGGGAGAAATTGTGCCCCCTCATTGGTGTCATTGGGAGAAATTGTACCCCCTCATTGGTGTCATTGTGCCCCCTCATTGGTGTCATTGGGAGGAATTGTGCCCCCTCATTGGTGTCATTGGGAGGAATTGTGCCCCCTCATTGGTGTCATTGTGCCCCCTCATTGGTGTCATTGGGAGAAATTGTGCCCCCTCATTGGTGTCATTGGGAGAAATTGTGCCCCCTCATTGGTGTCATTGGGAGAAATTGTACCCCCTCATTGGTGTCATTGTGCCCCCTCATTGGTGTCATTGGGAGAAATTGTGCCCCCTCATTGGTGTCATTGGGAGAAATTGTACCCCCTCATTGGTGTCATTGTGCCCCCTCATTGGTGTCATTGGGAGAAATTGTGCCCCCTCATTGGTGTCATTGGGAGAAATTGTGCCCCCTCAATGGTGTCATTGGGAGAAATTGTACCCCCTCATTGGTGTCATTGTGCCCCCTCATTGGTGTCATTGGGAGGAATTGTGCCCCCTCATTGGTGTCATTGGGAGGAATTGTGCCCCCTCATTGGTGTCATTGTGCCCCCTCATTGGTGTCATTGGGAGGAATTGTGCCCCCTCATTGGTGTCATTGGGAGGAATTGTGCCCCATCATTGAAATCATTGGGAGGAATTGTGCCCCATCATTGGTGTCATTGGGAGGAATTTTGTCCCATCACTGGTGTCCGTGGGCTCCATCGTTGGTATCATTGGGGGGAATTGTGACCGATCACTGATGTCATTAGGAGAAATTGAGCCCCGTTATCTGTGTCATAGGAAGAATTGTGTCCCATTATCGGTGTCATTGGAAGGAATTGTGGCCCATCATTGGTGTCATTGGATGGAAATTTTGGCCCATCATTGCTGTCAGTGGGGGGAATTATGCCCCACTGTTGGTATCAGTGGAAGAAATAGTCCTCAAATGGCTGTATAAAAGCAAACAAAGGGCCGCATCTGGTCCCTGGGCCTCAGTTTGGAGACCGCTGCACTAGATAATGCTGAATGTCCTCCAGTGAGGAAATGAGGTGGGGTTCTATCTGACTTGCTGAAGCTTCTAATGCACTCTGTGAGAAGCTCCCAGTGTGCAGTGAAATTAGAACAAGCCATTTCAGTCTAGGAGAGGAGCTGGTAAACCTGTGCAAGACTGGAGGGGAGGCCGGAGGTCAGATTTAATTCTTTCTATTGTTTAGCTCAGTACCATCATCTGTGGAATTTCATAAGAGAGGGAGTTCTATTGGGGAGATCCCAACCTCAAAGTCATGGGAAAACAACAGTGTGTACATATTTGTTTTTTTTTTACATTGTGTTAATTTTTACCATATGGTTTTCTATAAAATAAATTGAAACAAAATAATAGATGTCATGACATGGGTGACGCGTCTTCCAGGCATTCAAAGTGACTCATGTGTGCGTCAATGAATGAAATCCCCCAAGATGGGTGTTTCTAGAAGTAATGTCCCACATAGGAGATAGATTAATGTCAGTGCTGGGGGCAAGGGATCGGTACAGCGCTGTGATTCACCTAAAATTCAACCACCAGCAGATCTCTGCTGACTGACAGCTCAAATGGTCTGAGGACAAGGTAGGCAATGACAGAAAGAGGCCGAACCCTAGAAAATCCTAAATCATTTCACCTCGCTTTGGGCTGATCAAATATAAAAGGTAAATTAATTTTTCCCCTAGCTCTGTTAGAGAGGAGTTCCAGGATATTTTATACATAGTTACATTGTTCCAGCTCGAACCAATAACAATGTATATACCATACCTGGGACCAATAACGATGTATATACCATACCTGGGACCAATAACGATGTATACACCATACCTGGGACCAATAACGATGTATATACCATACCTGGGACCAATAACGATGTATATACCATACCTGGGACCAATAACGATGTATATACCATACCTGGGACCAATAACGATGTATATACCATACCTGGGACCAATAACGATGTATATACCATACCTGGGACCAATAACTATGTGTATACCATACCTGGGACCAATAACGATGTGTATACCATACCTGGGACCAATAACGATGTATATACCATACCTGGGACCAATAACGATGTATATACCATACCTGGGACCAATAACGATGTATATACCATACCTGGGACCAATAACTATGTGTATACCATACCTGGGACCAATAACGATGTGTATACCATACCTGGGACCAATAACTATGTATTTACCATACCTGGGACCAATAACGATGTATATACCATACCTGGGACCAATAACTATGTATATACCATACCTGGGACCAATAACAATGTATATACCATACCTAAGACCAATAACTATGTATATACCATACCTAAGACCAATAACTATGTATATACCATACCTAAGACCAATAACTATGTATATACCCTACCTGGGACCAATAATGATGTATATACCATACCTGGGACCAATAACTATGTATATACCCTACCTGGGACCAATAATGATGTATATACCATACCTGGGACCAATAACTATGTATATACCATACCTGGGAACAATACCTATGTATATACCATACCTGGGACCAATAACTATGTATATACCATACCTGGGAACAATAACTATGTATATACCATACCTGAGACCAATAACTATGTATATACCATACCTGGGACCAATAACTATGTCTATACCCTACCTGGGACCAATAACGATGTCTATACCATACCTGGGACCAATAACGATGTCTATACCATACCTGGGACCAATAACGATGTATACACCATACCTGGGACCAATAACTATGTATATACCATACCTGGAACCAATAACTATGTATTTACCATACCTGGAACCAATAACTATGTATATACCATACCTGGGACCAATAACTATGTCTTTACCCTACCTGGAACCAATAACAATGTATATACCATACCTGGGACCAATAACAATGTATATACCATACCCCTGGGACCAATAACGATGTACATACCATACCTGGGACCAATAACGATGTATATACCATACCTGGGACCAATAACAATGTATATACCATACCTGGGACCAATAACAATGTATATATCATACCTGGGACCAATAACGATGTATATACCATACCTGGGACCAATAACGATGTATATACCATACCTGGGACCAATAACGATATATATACCATACCTGGGACCAATAACGATGTATATATCATACCTGGGATCATTAACTATGTATATATATATATATATATATATATATATATATATCATACATGGCTGTTGCCCCTGGAAGCTGGAAATAACTGAAAGAGGCACCGCTACTCCGTGATCTCTACTATTTTCTAGGTTCCATGCTGAGCGGCTGTCCTGCTGCATTGTGAACAAAGGAGTTCAGCCACTAAGCACAGGTGTCATTCAGAGACTGCTTTGCATTTTCTCAATGAATGCAAAGCATTCTCCAATTGGACAAGGCGTCACACCCCCGCATCTCCACCTACTTCAATCAGCAAAGAATTCTCTAAATGGATGAGGTAGAGAGTGTGCCTGCATTTGAAGTCGATTGAAGAATCGGCTCAGGTGAGGATAACACTGGATCCTTGGACTGATAAGTGTTCTTATATTTAAAGTCAGCAGCTACAAACTTGTGTCAAGTGTCAGTTGGTTGTCCGATTTGTCTGCCGCAATATCGCAGTCCTGCTATAAGTCCCTGATCGCCGCCATTACTAATAAAAAAAAAAAAAATTAAGAAACATAACTCAGTTTGTAGACGCTATAATTTTTGCGCAAACCAATCACCAGTTTTAAGCGCAAAAAATAAAAACCACAGAGGTGATTAAATACCTCTGTGGGGAAAAAATGGACAACATTTTTTTGGGTACAACATCACACGACAATTGTCAGATAAAGTAACGCAGTGCCGTATCGCAAAAAATGGCCTGGTTAGGAAGGGGGCAAAACCTTCAGAAACTCAAGTGGTAATGAAACCTCTGGGGTCCTCAAGACCCCTGATGTCTCACATGCCCTCCAATGAAACGAATGTAGTGCTCCATTAGCTTCTCCCCCCGCCGGCCATAGCGGATAGGGAAAGAGACACCAGGACCTTGAAGTGAAGTTTTACTTCTAGATCCTTTAGCAGTAAGAGGAGATCAGCGAATGAAGACTTCATGATTGCTCTCCCTTCTACCCAGCGGCACCCGCCATGACAGTCCTAGGTCCACCAATGGGTGCTCAAAGGCTAAGAATCATGGCAGGGGGAAGACCAGAAGTTGTGGGGGATGTGGAAGGGATCCAGCAGCTGCACAGCCAATGGATAGCTTCCATCTGACAGCCAACAGTTGCCTTGTCAGATTTCCCCCAGCTGCAGATGCCAGGAGAGTATGTACAAACCCCTGCCGTCACCGACCTACGGCATATGGTGGTTGCAGTAAAAGGTTAGAGCAAGCCAAATTCTTTAATAATACCTGTGGTTTTTAAAGAGATATTTAAAAAGTTAATATATGAGTGATGGTCAGATGTCCATAAATGTTTCCCTGTATAGTGTACATAAATAGGGTGGACACCATGATCTCCTCTGGTAGTCAAAACATTGGGTACCATTTGCTGTTGGATTTCTATAGCCCACTATGAAGTGTGAGGCACTCACCAGCACAGTGTAGATGTGTAGGCAGCGATATACCGGAGAAAAGTCCACCAGGTCCTTCGTGCCCAGTGCCTGAAAGTCAGAAAGGACATCCGTTACAGAAGAATATCATAATATCAAAGTAAAGACTTTACATTGTATATAGAGTATAGAGATTTTGGATTATCCACAAACCATAATTGCTTTTAATCAAACCAAATAATTAATGTTATTGAAGTTTCTTCTTATATTTTTCCTCCCCTAAGTCCTCCTCTCCCCGACCCCCACCCAATCAACATCAAATATTTTTCTTTAAATAAAAAATCCTTTCCATTTTCAATACATACCTAGTTTTAGTTTTTAGAGTGACACCATCACTCTATGCAATGCAGGCAGATCGTGGCGGGAGGTGTGGAAGGAAGGAAGGAAGGAAGGAAGGAAGGAAGGCGACCACGTAGCTGCCTTGCACACTTGAACCACTAAAGCCTGAAGGCCCAGGAGGCACTAAGCGCCCTTGTAAAATGCGCCTTGACAGGGCAAGGAGGAACCTGACCCCTAATGGAATAGACCTGCACCTCCATCTGGAAATGGTCGCAGCAGACGCGGCCTGCCCCTTACGAGATCCATCCATAAGGACAAACAAGGAATCCGATTTATTAACCGACTCCATCACCGCCAGGTACACCCTAATTGCCCGAACCACATCCAGGGAATGTAGGGCAATTTCTTTAGGATGTTTAGGCTTAGGACGAAAAGATGGCAACACAATATCATCATTTAACTGAAACCCCGAGACGACCTTAGGAAGGAACGCCTGTCCCTGTGAATCACCAGGTAAGGTGACCGACAGGACAACGCAGCCAAATCAGACACTCTACGCGCAGCAGTAATAGCCACCAAAAAGGCCACCTTCTGTGACAGAGTGATCAGAGGAAGTTCACAAATATTTTCAATAGGAGGTTTCTGAAGTACCAACAGTACCAAATTAAGATTCCACGGAGGTACCGTGGATTGCACCAGAGGAGACAAATGGCGAACCCCCTGCAGGAAAGTGTGAACCAAGGGGTTTGTGGCCAACGGCCACTGGAAAAACATTGCCAAGGCGGAAATCTGGCCCTTGATGGTGCCCAGAGCTAAATGATCTACACCTTGTGGAAACTCCAGCAGGCGGGACACAGAAAATGGCACGGGGAGAAAAGCCCAGAGATTCACACCAAGTAATGTACGCCCTCCAAACTCGATAGATCCTCCTTGAAGTCGATTTTTTAGCTTTTAACAGCTTAGAAATCACAGAATCCGACAGCCCTCTGTCCTTCAACACCTGGCTTTCAATAGCCATGCCGTTAAAACCAGCGACCATAAATCAGGATTGAAGATCGGTCCTTGAGACAAAAGATTGTCTCTGAGAGGAAGTCTCCAAGGAGCATCGACTACCAGCCTTACTAGGCCTGCGTACCAAGACAGGCTAGGTCAGTCTGGTGCCGCCAGAATGACTGGAATCCCTTCCACCTCGATTCTGCGCAGCAGTCTTGGCAGAGGTTGTAGTAGAGGAAAAGCGTAAATTAGGCGATACTGACCCCAAGAGGCCACCAGAGCATCGGCGGGGTTGGCCAGAGGATCCGTAGACCTTGCCAAAAAACCTCTGAACCTTCCAGTTGAAACGAGAGGCCAGCATATACACATTGGGGGTACCACACTAGAGACACAGTTGTTAAAACACTTCTGGGTGAAGAGACTATTCGTCCGGCTGCAACGCCTGCTGACTGAGGTAGTCCGCCTGCCAATTTTCCACCCCTGGAATGTGTACCGCAGAGAGGGCTGAAATATATCATTCTGCCCACCTTAGAATGCCGGCTACTTCCTGGGCCGCTAGGGCACTTCTTGTGCGTCCTTGATGATTGACATATGCCACAGAAGTGGCCTTGTCCGATTGAACACTTACCGGCCACTCCTGCAGACAATCAGTCCACTGGGACAGGCAAAGCCTGATCACCCGAATCTCCAGGATGTTGATCGGCAGACTGGACTCCTCCCGAGTCCAAACACCTTGAGCGGAATCTGAGCCCAGAAAACCGCTCCACCTGCACAGACTGACATCCGTGGAAATTACTGTCCAATACAGGGGGAGAAAGGACTTCCCTTGCCGAAGCACTGGGGAACGGAGCCACCAAATCAGAGATCCCGGCTCAACTAAATCAGGTTGTCCAATGATTGAGAATTTTTATCCCACTTGGTCAGAATTTCTTTCTGCAGAGGTCTGGTATGAAACTGAGAAAACTGAACACCCTCAAAGGTAAAGACCATCAAACCCAGCACTTACGTTCAAGTCCTGAGAGATGACAGCTGGTTGGACAACAGGAGCTGAATACCCTCCTGCAACTTCAGCAGTTTCGCCTCCGGAAGAAACACCCAGGCTGAGGCTACAGTCAGGCCCAAGTAGTCCAGTTTGGTGGACGGAATCAGAGCTGATTTCTGAAAATTCAGCATCCAGCCGAACTCCTGAAGAATTCGCAGTGATATCCAGATCGATCTCTAGAGCCGACAAAAACTCTACCCGCAGAAGAAGGTCATCGAGGTACCCCAGTACCGCAAGCCCCTTCTGCTTGAGCAAGGTCAACATGGGGACCAACACATTTGTGAACACCCGCGGAGCTGAGGCAAGACCAAAAAGTAACGCCACAAATTGATAATGCTCCTCTCCCACGGCAAAGTGAAGAAAACGCTGATGCCCATAGATATATATATATATATTGGGATATGAAGGTAAGCGTCCTTGATATCGATAGAAAATCCCCACTGTCACTCCCACTAGAGGCCCACCGCCGCATCACTGCTCCACAGGCTAAAAGAACATGGCCGCTGCATTGACTTCAATGGGAAACTCCAAAAACATGGCCGCCAGACCACATAAAAATGGCCGCCAAAACTGTATACAGCCATCCACAACAAAATGGCGGCTTGGCACGGCACCTGGGACTCAGACCGGCTATACCGGTACTTGTAGTCCACAAGCCATTCCCTGCAGAAGCATCAGAAAATGAGCCGCCGATGGCGCGTTGCCACCTCCCTCCAGCCCATCACCAATGACATACCATACACCACAACAGCCTGTGCACCTTGAGGGGAGACTGGGGGGTAGGTGAGGGTGACCAGTACAGGGGAACCCAGCTAGTGAGGGGGAGAAACCAAGGAAGGGCACAGAAAGGGCCTACCAACCCGAGTCCACCCCACTGAGTGGGCACCACTCCTGACAGTCCACCGCGCAATCTTGGAATGGTGGTGCTGCGGGCCAGAAGTACACTGCTACTCTGGCCATGACAAGTTTTTTTTTTTTTTTTAATTAGTTGTAATAGCTGCTAGATACCAAAGCAACTCCCGGCTGTGACTGCCTTAAAGAATATGTAAACCCAACTTTTTATATTATGAGTTTGCATTGTATTTTAAAAATGAATTAAAAAGCATTTTTAGTTTATGGTGCTCAGATGTAGTGTAGCTCAACATTAAAGTAAAACGTCCCTCTCTCAATCAACATTGACTATTTTTAAACCTCATTCTGCTAGCATTAGCAAATAAGATAGGAAAGTACAACATATTTACTTGTTTTAAACTTTTTTTTTACATTTCTTCAGTTACTTCCTGGTTTCTTGCCTAGGCAAATGATGTCATACATCCTAGGAGTCTTCAGTAGGGGAAGAGAAGAGGAGGGGTTTTCTCAGCTAAGCACACGCTCCTGCCGGCATGCATGAGCTAAGGGCAGATGGACTCAAGGAAGAAAATGCTACATGAATCATCTGAATGAATGCTACATGAATCTGCCCTTACTTAAGACAGACACATGCAGAAATGCTAGGGGGGTGTTTTTCAAAGTGATTTCTCAACAAAAGAAAGCATGGAGACATGCATGGGGGAGTTTTCTTTTAATAATAAAAATTAATTAAATAGCGTTTTTAGTTTGTGGTTCTGAGATGAAGTGTGAATGAATGAATAATTATTTGATCCCCTTAAGATTTTGTAATTTTTTCCCACTTACAATAAAATAAAGGGTCTATAGTTTTTATCATAGGTGTATTTAAAATGAGAGAGACAGAATATCAACCAAAAATCCAGAAAAAAACATAATACAAATGTTATAAATTGAGTTGCAATTTAGTGAGTAAAATACGTAAGTATTCGATCCCCAAGCAAAACATGACTTAGTACTTGGTGTTCAAACCCTTGTTGGCAAGCACAGAGGTAAGATGTTTCCTGTAGTTAGTTATCAGGTTTGCACACATCTCAGGAGGGATTTTTGTCCACTCTTCTTTACAGATCTTCTCTAAATCCTAAGGTTTCTTGGCTGTCTCTTGGCAACTCGAAGTGTTTCAGCTCCCTCCAAAAATTTTTCTATAGGATGAAGGACTGGAGACTGACTAGGCCACTATTGTTCTACCAATGATTTGTTTAGTAACTGTGGTCTCAACTGCCTTGAGATCATTCACAAGCTCCTCCAGTGTAGTTCTGGGCTGATCCCTCACTTTTCTCATGATCATCCTTACCCCATGAGGCCAAATCTTGCATGGAGCTCCAGACTGAGGGCGATTGATGGTCATTTTGTATCTCTTCCATTTGTGAATAACCGCTCCAACAGTTGTCTCCTCACCAAGCTACTTGCTGACACTCTTGTAGCCCATTCCAGCCTTGTGCAGGTCTACAATCTTGTCCTTGACATCCTTTGATAACTCTTTGGTCTTGCCCATGATGGTGAGGTTTGAATGGAAGAAAGATTCTGTGGACAGGTGTCTTTTATACACATAAGTTGTCGAGCACCTTGTTAAAATTGGCAGGACTAATCTGTGTACCACATGAGAACATACTGTAGCCAGTCTGTGGGAGCCAGAATTATTGTTGGTTGGTAGGGGATCAAATACGTATTTTACTCACTGAACTGCAACTCAATATATAACATTTGTATCGTGTTTTTTTCTGGATTGTTGGTTGATATTCTGTCTCATTTAAAATACACCTACGATAAAAACTATAGACCATCATTTATTTGTAAGTGGGCAAACCTACAAAATCTGCAGGGGATCAAAAAATTATTTTCCCCACTGTATGTACACATGTGAGGTAGGGACCTCAGGCTTGTTTCACATGGGCTTCAGCTTGTATAAGAGCAATGTGAACAGCGAGCTTTTATGAAACTTTCAGCAAGCTTTTGCAAAGCTTTCGGCCAGCTTTGTGCATCTTTCTCTAACCCTTTATATGTCCCAACGAGTGCTGATCGGCACTTTAGACAAGCTGCTAGCAGGTTTCAGCAGGCTTTCAACAAGCTTCAAGTAGTGTTTAAGCCTGCTAGCAGCTTGTTTAAAGTGATAATCAGCGTTTCCATTAGGGTCTGTGATCAACATTTACAAACTGGAGCTGAATGGGACTTTAGAAGCTTCAACAAAGCTTGCTGAAAGCTCTGCAAATGCTTTGTCAAAGCTTGCTGTTCACACTGCCCCTATATAAGCTGAAGCCTGAGCGAAATGGGCCTTAGAGGGCAGGGACTGATATGCCCAATAAGTACTACTTCAACTCAAATAAAAATAACCAGAACTTTAATAATCATCTCAATCCTGGCTGATCTTTCTTGTGGTCACACACAAAAGTTATTGATAAAGAGAATATGGTGTTACCCCCTCTTCCTCATCTTCATCCTCCACATCCAGGATCCCGGAGTCCTGCTCTGACATGGGGCTGGTGCCGTTCACCTCCGGACTGGGGCACAGGTGTCTCTTATACCTCTTCCCAAAGCCTCCTCTGGACTGCACGGACAGCATGTTGTCCATACTCCTCTGTTGCTGGGCCTAGAGAAAAAGGCAGACATGAATGATGGAACACGGCCATGCTGCACAGACTGCAACACGCAATATAACACGATAACCCTGAACTACAATCAAATACATACAATAGGGATATGGCAATATAAGAGCCGCCAATCCAATCAATTATTTTTTTTATCACAGGTACTTCTATAGTGTCGACAATTTACATGGTGAATGTTTACCCTAAATCGGCTCGTCTATGACTGCATGGTGTGTGCTCCCAGACAGGGGTTTAGAGAACCAAAAGGGAAAGAAAAGCAATGCCTTTTATAAAAAATTTTCAAGCCATTATCTAACCCCTTCTCTACCAGCTATAGTATACATACACGTCACAGTAGGGAAGCGGTTATACTGGAATTATGGTTGAGGCAACAACCATGGTCCAGGTGGTATTCGTTTTTAATGCCAGCGATTCTTTTTCAAGTAAAAGTACCCTGAGCATCTAAGTAGCCGCTGGAATACTTTTACAGGTGGTGGAAGGGCGTCCCGCCCCCTTCCTGCCACCATTATTGGGCCTCTCCTGAGTGATCAGGAAGCCCAGTAACAGTGCGGAGGTCAGGATCCAGCTGCAAACTCACATTGAGAGGAACTGAAATTATTTCTCCCACTGTGTGACATGAGAACCTGGAAGCAACTACTTTTTCATCACCTCCGGTTTTAGCTCTTTTTTGACTGGCCGCATAGCAGCCAGTGAAGCAGCCGATCAGACCGACCTGTGTCTGATCGGCTGCATCGGAGCCCAAAAGAGAGGTCGGGGGTCTAATAGTAGTAGAGTACCTGTCACTGCTATTGATGTCATAAGGGATGTTTAAATTCATTTTGACAGCAATAAAAGTGACCAAAAAAGGAGCTGAGCAGAGTACTGGAGAATCAGCAGAGCTAGGGAACCAGGGCAGGAGAAGCTAGCAGATGTTACACATAGTGTGCAGATTGGTAGCAATAGCAACAGCGGGAGGTGTGTGGGGACTAGAGAGAGTGGAAGAGAAGGAAACCAGAGGATCGGCAGTGGGGAGTGGGGGATCAGCAGAGCTGGGAGGTTACTTCTAGCGGTGCAACGAAATACAAATTCCGGTACTGAAACCACAATTTCAGGATGCACTTTGCCGATAACCAAAATGGACAATTTACAAAATATATATATATATATATATATATATACATACATACAGTGGGTACGGAAAGTATTCAGACCCCCTTAAATTTTTCACTCTGTTATATTGCAGCCATTTGCTAAAATCATTTAAGTTCATTCTTCTTCCTCATGAATGTACACATAGCACCCCATACTGACAGAAAAACACAGAATTGTTGACATTGTTGCAGATTTATTAAAAAAGAAAAACTGAAATATCACATGGTCCTAAGTATTCAGACCCTTTGCTGTGACACTCATATATTTAACTCAGGTGCTTTCCATTTCTTCTGATCATCCTTGAGATGGTTCTACACCTTCATTTGAGTCCAGCTGTGTTTGACTATACTGATTGGACTTGATTAGGAAAGCCACACACCTGTCTATATAAGACCTTCCAGATCACAATGCATGTCAGAGCAAATGAGAATCATGAGGTCAAAGGAACTGCCTGAAGAGCTCAGAGACAGAATTGTGGCAAGGCACAGATCTGGCCAAGGTTACAAAAAGATTTCTGCTACACTTAAGGTTCCTAAGAGCACAGTGGCCTCCATAATCCTCAAATGGAAGACGTTTGGGACGACCAGAACCCTTCCTAGAGCTGGCCGTCTGGCCAAACTGAGCTATCGGGGGAGAAGAGCCTTGTTGAGAGAGGTAAAGAAGAACCCAAAGATCACTGTGGCTGAGCTCCAGAGATGCAGTCAGGAGATGGGAGAAAGTTGTAGAAAGTCAACCATCACTGCAGCCCTCTACCAGTCGGGGCTTTATGGCCGAGTGGCCCGACGGAAGCCTCTCATCAGTGTAAGACACATGAAAGCCCGCATGGAGTTTGCTAAAAAAACACCTGAAGGACTCCAAGATGGTGAGAAATAAGATTCTCTGGTCTGATGAGACCAAAATAGAACTTTTTGGCCTTAATTCTAAGCGGTATGTGTGGAGAAAACCAGGCACTGCTCATCACCTGTCCAATAAAGTCCCAACAGTGAAGCATGGTGGTGGCAGCATCATGCTGTGGGGGTGTTTTTCAGCTGCAGGGACAGGACGACTGGTTGCAATCGAGGGAAAGATGAATGCGGCCAAGTACAGGGATATCCTGGACAAAAACCTTCTCCAGAGTGCTCTGGACCTCAGACTGGGCCGAAGGTTTACCTTCCAACAAGACAATGACCCTAAGCACACAGCTAAAATAACGAAGGAGTGGCTTCACGACAACTCTGTGACTGTTCTTGAATGGCCCAGCCAGAGCCCTGACTTAAACCCAATTGAGCATCTCTGGAGAGACCTAAAAATGGCTGTCCACCAATGTTTACCATCCAACCTGACAGAACTGGAGAGGATCTGCAAGGAGGAATGGCAGAGGATCCCCAAATCTAGGTGTGAAAGACTTGTTGCATCTTTCCCAAAAAGACTCCTGGCTGTATTAGATCAAAAGGGGGCTTCTATTAAATACTGAGCAAAGGGTCTGAATACTTAGGACCATGTGATATTTCAGTTTTTCTTTTTTAATAATTCTGCAACAATGTCAACAATTCTGTGTTTTTCTGTCAGTATGGGGTGCTATGTGTACATTCATGAGGAAGAAGAATGAACTTAAATGATTTTAGCAAATGGCTGCAATATAACAAAGAGTGAAAAATTTAAGGGGGTCTGAATACTTTCCGTACCCACTGTATATATATATATATATATATATATATATATATAAATAATTGTATTATTTTTCTACTTTAATTTAAATTTAAAATTCTACTTTAATATAATCAATGTAAATGAATATGAATTTATTTTCGGCACGATAATCTTGTTTTCGTCTATTATCGGCACCAATGACCCTATTTTCGACTAAATTTTCTGCACCTTTTTTCGGTAAGATGCCAATAAGCCTAATTTCAGTTGATAAATCGGTGCATTCCTAGTTACTACTGAGTGGGGGATCAGCAGAGTTGGGCATTAATAATGGGGAGGGGGGAGAGATCAGTAGAGCTGGAAGTTACTACTGAGTGGGGGGATCAGCAGGGTTGAGGGTTATAAATAAGACTGGGATCAGCAGAGCTGGAGGTTACTACCGAGTGGGGGGATCAGCAGAGCTGGAGGGTAGTACTGAGCTAGGGATCTGCTGAACAAGGGTACTAAAGAGCTGGGAAACTAATGATCTGGGGATCTGCTGAATAGGGGGTACTAATGAGCTGGGGGTATTACAGAGTTAGGGGTACTACTGAGTCCCTTTAAAGTAAGTGTAAATGAACTGTAACGGATCAACGGGCACCCCGAGCGGGCACCTCCATTGACGGATGCTCCTAGTGGTTCCAGAGGGCTCCAAGCACTCCACCAGACACCATAACCGCCTCAGACCCCACAAACCGCCATGGCTTGGTTAGGGTCTCGCCATCTCCTATCCACCCTGGACCTAAAACAAGGCTCCAGGTTCCCGTGGGTGAAACAGGAACAAGCTCTTACACAAGCTCTTACAAGAGCTTAGTGATTATCCAAGGGAGTATGAAGGACATAGCAATCCCTTGTAGCATATTCCACCAATGAGAGACAGAACTCTAGATTGAGGCTGAAGTATAACTTAACTTTATTGAACAAGAAACTGACTTTTATACAGTTTTCCCCCACAAGGTTACCACCCAGGTGGACCTTGTTGAAAACAGGCCCTGACATTCACAATCTAATGAAAACCGAGTTTTACACTTCCATACAGTGTACACAATCCCTCCCCTCTGCCTGATTACAGTAGCATATGCAGATGAAAGTGTATACAGGAACAGAACTAATTATCTAGCCATCTGGAGTCTCTGGACAGAACAATGTGAGGTCATTAACATTTAACAATGGGACAGGCACAATCCACATTTCCTCCAAATACACAAGCAATAGGGAAGTCTGTCAATGACAGTTTGTGTGTCTCTCTCACAGACAAGCCCACAGAATACCCATTATCTAAGAGGCGGACTTCATGGCAATGGTCTATAACAGTCTAAGTCTCCAAATGTAAAGTGGGAATAAATATTCATATTTCTATATGAAGATATTGCTGACAAATATTACTGTCCCATCTGAAGCAATTCAAACCATTAAGTATCTGTTTTTCACTTCCAGTGACGGTGAATACTGTCACAAGCCCTTAAGGGTGTTTATCTGGCATTCAACTTTAAGTCCCAGTTCACACTGGGCAACTTGTCAGGCGACTTAGCTGTCTGACAAATCGCGCTCCATTCATTGCAATGGAACCGTTCTAATCGGAGAAACTCAAGTCGCTCTGACTTAGAAAAAGGTTCCTGCACTACTTTGGGGGAGACTTGCATTGACTTCTATTAGAGAAGTCGTTTGCAAGCCACGCTGAAATCGCGCTGCACGGGGCAGCTTCAGAGTTGGGGGACTTTGAAGCCGCCCCAGTGTGAACCCAGCCTAATAGTTTATGCAAAGAGTTCTAAACAGCTTGTTGCCAATAGAAATTTTGTTTAAACAGTTTTAAAACATTTGACTGGAGTTCCAATTTAAATAAACCCAAATTTGCCTGTAAAGACTTAGCCCTAGAATGACCCAGTATGGGAGACGGGCTCTAAGTTACACTAAATAAATTCTGCCTTTTTCTAAGCCGGGCCTGTAGCTGAGGCCAGGCAGGTGTACTATCCAGAGACCTCTGAGGACATGGGGGTGGGGGGGAGCGATCTGTCTGGATGGCGCTTGTAAAGTGCCGTACCCCCCTCCCACAGGCAAATGCCAAGAAACCTTTTAACCTGAACAAAGGGCAAATGTGCTGTGTGAAGCTCATGACAGGTCGTGTAAAAAGAGCTCAGACTGAGAACAATTACTGCAGAAAAGGTCCAGACTGCAGGCCTGCAGCCCTCCATGGGGAGAGAGAAAGAGATCAAAGCTCGCAGAAATGCACAGCCGACTGCCGTAGACAGACGAGGGCCTGGAATGGCTCCCTTGTGTTTCTGGACTTGCCATGAAAGTTGGAGGACGAAAAAAAAAAAATTACTAAAATCCTACACACACCAGATCCACCCCTCGACCAGAACAATGCTGCGGTATTTACTGGAGATATAAACAGAATGTTTCTTTAATAAAAGAAATAGTGCGAGTGACTGTAACAAAGACACAGTCATAAAATATGAAACCGGGCACACTTTGTTTGCATAAAAACGGAATAAAGGCAACATTGATCCTATGGTCAGAGTGCATTTACTACTTTTTGCATTTGAAAAGGGACTAAAATCTGCAAAATATTCACCTCCATCGCCAGGGATGCAACAGTTAGACCCCTCACCGGCCGCTGTCATCTTCTCCCTAAGCTACTTCCAGGTCTTGGGTTTTTAGTCTCTTGATTATCCAGTTGGAGATGACATCATCCCAAGAATGTGCACAGGAGTCAGCCAATCCGGCATAGCTGGGGTGTGTCGAGAACGCACTCGGCGCTTTGCATGCGCAACTCATTGCACATTCATTCGAAGACTGGGAGCAGGAAGATGTGTGTCTTATTGCAGAAGAGACATAGCATGTCTGTATTGCTATTAACAGCTGCCTGTTCGCAATGTTTTACATTTTAGGTTTAGATCCACTTAGACCACAGCAATACCGGGCACTTTCCTGGCCAGGCCAATTTTAAGATTTCAGCACTATTGCATCTTGAATGACAATTGCGCAGTCATGCAACACTGTATTCATATGAAATTTTTATAATTTTTTTTAGAATTAATTTTTGTGGTATTTAAAGTGGAGTTCCACCCTAAAATGAAACTTCCGTCCATCTTCTTGCTCCGGGTCACCTGAAAAACAAATGGATAATCGCAATTTTTTTTTTTTTACTTACCTTGTTTTGCGGCCACGGCTAGTCGTCACTTCCTGCCTTGCAATGATTCCTGGGAGCTGAACCTCATCGCTCCCAGGAATCAATGCGCCTGCACCGGCCCCGACGTCAGTTCCAGTGCAGGCGCCGTCATACCTTGCTAAACAGCTTCTAGGCATGCCCAGAAGCTGTGCAGGGATGACGCTGCAGCCCCAGGAGTGATGGCGGGGCCTGTGCAGTGCATCGTGGGACCGAAGAGGACGGAAGAGGACACGGAAGAGGACGCAGAAGAGGATCGCGCTGGCTTCAAGCTGCCCACACCTGAGATGGCAGCTCTGGACAATACATTTTCAAGGTAAGTATTTCTTCTTGCAGGTAAGTGCAACCCGGGACAGTTCAGAGGCTATCCACTGTGGAATGCACTAGCCCTGACTGTCCCGGGGGTATTTTTATGTATTTTTTTTGGTTTTAGGTGGAACTCCGCTTTAATCACCACAGGGTTTTTTTTTTTTTGCTAAGCAAATGAAAAAGGACAGAACATTTAAAAAAAAAAAAAAAAAAAAAAAAAAGTTTCTTAGTTTCGGTTATAAAATTTACATAAAAAAATACTTTTATGCCAGGACCAAAGATCCCAGCAAGGAACTAGGTCCTTACTCCTGACTAGGCAGATTAAAACTGGCATCCTATGCAGGAATAAAGAGGGTGTACCCTCTGAGACTGCCCATAGGCGTAGCCAAAACATTTTTTCTGCCTAGTGTCCTACTCCTCTAGGGGGCAGTATAATCCTACTGATATGTATCAGAGAACTGCGTCCGTCAATGAACGATAGAGAAATTTTTCTTCTTCACTGATGGGCACTGATTGGCACTGCACTGATAACCAGCAATGATGATCAGTGCCCTGACTGTCCGTGTCAATGTCCCCTTTTCAATCTTGCTGGTTACTGGCTCTTCTTTCCTCACCTCACGCTGTGACAGCATGTGAGGAAAGGAATGCAGATAACCGACCAGTTTGTTTACATGTGATCAACTGTAATTGGACACAGCTGATCACATGGTAATTGTGATTGGCCCTTTAACTCAGTCTGTGATCAGCTGTGTCCGAAGGGCACAGTGATCTCAGAGCACACCCAATGCACACCCTAGGAGGCGTGTTCTGGGAGGAGGTCCTCCCAGAACAACAGAGCCATTCTGTAGCCATCTTTCAGTTATGGCACAGTATTGAAGTGGTTAAAAGAGGTATTTGGGATTAAAAAAAAAAAAAAAAAAACTCATCTAGGTGGATGCAGCATCAATCCAATGCCACATTTGTCCCCCGCTCCACTACCCTGAAAACTGAGCATTCAAAGACCGCTGATTGCTCAGTTCTCGGTCTCCAGTGAGAAGATAGCTTGTACCGGTCAGTCCCCGAATCTCTGCTCTGCCCCTCCAGTGCTCACTGGAACAACGGGCTGTGCAGGTGGCAGCAGCGGCTGGCTCAGGCTCCCAGCAGGGCGCTGAGAGGCTGAGCCAGCTGCTGGTCTAGGCATCTGGGTGGATCCCAACATTAAAGTCCGGATCACTCAAGAGCCTGGATAGGCTGAGTTATGCCTGGCCTGCTGTTAGCTGAATACAGATCACAGAAGTGCAGAACTAAGTGCACTCCTGTGATCCATAGGAGAAGTAGGGCCAAAAAAGCTTTGATTCTACTTCTTATTTAAAGGCACGTTCAAATGTGCTTTGATGTAATGGGAGCTAGCTTTGCAAGTGGTGCCACAGTGCTCACTAAACCTCCCACAATGGCTTACTCAATTCTATATATTGCTGCAATCTCACGATACCCCCTTATGGCTCCTCAAAATGGGTAAAGTGCTACACCCCTTATGTGGTGGATGCTGAAGAGATCATGGGGATCTTATTCATTTACTGTGGAGATCCCCCAAATGTGAACCACTATTGGGAGGGTGTGGTGAATACTTTAAATAGTGTGTTCTATTCATAATAGTATAATAGAGTCCCCGGATATGCAAGCATTCACTAGGGAGGCGATAACAAGAGTCTTATTTGGTCCGAAAGCGGATTTGAATGCACTGGAAATCAGAGAACCACCTCACTCTAAATGAATAGATTAGGAATCTGGGGGATCCTCTACCACTAGAACTATGTTTATAGAGGATGACCAGGCAAATTTTAAAAAACTTGGGCTAATTGGCAAGACAATCCAAGCCTCAGCCCAATGGACCTAGTCCTTGGCAGGTTGGGTATACATGGAGATAGTAAGTGTAGCCTGATTAGTCCTATCTTCCCTCCAGCGGTTGTGAGATTATGGTCAGGCGCGCATCTGGCCTGTGGCCGCCCATGGTGTTGGAGACACAACACATGATTGTATAGTTTTATATTGTATAACGAGTTTGTGACGTGCCTTACTTATGTGACATCAAGAATTTAAACAATTTTTGGGGATAGCCCACAAAGCTAGAATGATTAATATGGATTGAGAAGAATTTTCTTTTGAGAGAAGAAGAAAACTCCTTTTTCACATTTGTGGGCTCTCAGTCCTTAACGTATGATGGACTTTTGTGGAAGATGCGTATACTTTGTTATATCATTATATTCAATTTGTTATTGTGAAATACTTCAATAAAAAAATATTTGAAACAGGAAAAAAATAAATAAATAAAAATAAATTTTTGCTTTTGGGGGGGGGGAGGGGGGGAGCGGGGGAGCATTGTATCTTTTAAAGATAGAATCTTTTCCAAAGTGGAAGCTAAAGCCTGCAATCATGGACACTTTGATTTATTAAAACGGGAGAGTGCAAAATCTGGTGCAGCTCTGCAAAGAAACCAATCAGCTTCCAGGTTTTATGGTCAATGCTTAATAGAACAAGCTAAAGTTAGAAGCTAATTGGCTATCACGCACAGCTCTCCAATTTTAGTAAATTATCCCTCGTCTTTGCTGTGCTTCTCTAGAGCAGCGGTCGCCAACCAGTGGTCCACGGACCACGAGACAATTTTGATGATCCCCAGGGGGTTCTGCCTCCCAACCGCCCAACGTTGTTTCCAGTGTTGTTCTAATGTTGACAAGTTGCTATAGATACTGGGCGGGAACTTCCGCTGACATTGCCATTACTATGGCAACTTGACAACCCCCTCTATGCGCCGCACAGTGTGATTACCACTCAGGAGCTAGAACTAGATGTGCATGCTGGGTACCTAGCTTCAAAAAATCCTGGAAGCGAATAGGCACCAGCTTCATGTGTCCATACGTGGAATATCTCCAAAATATCTAGAAAGTAAAGGCTACATTTTTCTATATAAGGCTATCCAAATTGAATAAAGCACTACCCAAGTAAAAACGAGGATGCATTTGTTACAAATTACATCAGGAGACAGTAGCTCCTATTTAGGATTTTCGAGGAGTTACCCTCTGCACTGAAATTGGAGCATAACCAGCACAATCAAAAAACAATTTCATACTGTGACAGCGTGAGGCAGATTGGGAGGTTTACTGGGCACACTGCCCCAATGAGGGCTGGAATGTCTCCTCCGCAGGTATTGACAGTCATACTGTGTGATGATAGAGGTGGTCAGTGGGTGCCTTGTATGTACACAGCCTGGCTGCACGGCTCTTCATCACTCTGACATCTTGCAGCAAGCCCAATGCTCTCTCCTTAGCAGAAAAATAAACCCAGGCTGACCCCAGCAGAGCGAATGCATTACTGCAAGCAGCCGGCTGACATACGTATGAGGAGGAAACCCAACCAAACCAAACACAGCCAGCCTGAGCCACCAAATGACAGAGGAACCATGGCTTAAGGGATCCCTCTGTTGCATGGACATTCCTTTTTTAGTCTGTATCAACAAATGTTCCTTTTTTTTTTTTTTTTTTTTAGATGTTAAGTTTTTAATGATGATAACCAGGGATGCACTATATCATTTTTTTTTAGACACTACAAAAAAAATATCGCTGATGCCAACCGCAGCTGTTTTGTTTACAATTCACCTGTCATCAATAGTACAAAGCATTAAAAAAAAAAAAAAGTAATTTACATTTTTTTTTTAGGGATGCACCGATCCGATATTAGGATCGGATATCGGCCTCGATACTGGCAAAATAGCTGGATCTGGTATCAGTAAAATTAACAGATCCACGGGCCGGTGCTGCTATGTTCAGTTGTATGTTGCATTTTAAATTCCTGTTTGCAGGATTTTGCACTTTATATTTTTTACAGGTTTACTGTTTGATTACTATTGTATGTTCAAGCAATAAACTTTTTTTTCTTGCGGCTACATTTTATTCTTTTTAATTTGGAGTTTGACTTTGATTACATAATATTTTAGATTTTGAATGCACAATTGTTATAACAAAACAATAGTATCGGATCGGTATTGACAGATACGCAAAGCCAGGCATCGGTATTGGGACTAGAAAAGCCAGATCGGTGCACACCTTTTTTTTTTTTTTCAATTTTGCGCTTTTTTGCAATGTGAAACGTGTAAATATGTGAAAGCTGTAAAAATATTAGCAAACAACGCAAAAAAACAAAAAAAAAACAAACAAGTTTTCTTTAGACCCCGTTCACACTGGGGCGACCTGTCAGGCGTCCTGGTCGCCTGACAGGTCGCCGTAGGTCGCCTGCCATAGAGAAGCTGTGGACCCGTTCTAATAGGAGCGACACAAGTCGCTCCGACTTAGAAAAAGGGTCCGGAGCTTCTTTGGGGCAACCTGGAGCGACCTGTATTGACTTCAATGATATGAAGTCCGTGCCGGCCGCTCCGAGGTCGCGGTGCGCAGCTGCGCAAGTAGCGTCGCCCCAGTGTGAACGGGGTCTTAGTAATAGTTTATAATATAGAAGTTAACAAAACAAAGCAGCAGAAAAATAGCAATTCAATTAAGAGAATAAGGAGTTAAATAAGGCTGTTTAGAGTAAATTAAGGGTTAAAAGGTTAAACAGAGGAATATTTAATTAAAAAAAAAACATTTTTTTATTTTTATTTGAGAGGTTGCTTTAAACTGACTTCATCTGCAGATAGAGGTTAATTCCTTTGATCTGTAGATGAATAAAGAGAGATACAAAAAGAAACGATATTTCTTTTTATCTGTCTGTTTCAGTGGCTGAGCAATGTTGTTGATAAACATTACCCAGCTGCTTTTTTTTTTTTTAATGACAGCTCCAATTGCGAGGACTTTGTGTACACTTCAGTGGTCAACAGGGGAACCCCACTGACAGCTGAATGAGTCATCAGTAGTTAAGGACGTGACGACCCCGCTCCTTAACCGATAATTGACTTTTCTTTTTTTTTACATTTTAGCTGTCAGTGGGGGAATCCTGCTCACAGCTGAAATAATCGAGCCTGAAAGTATCGGTTTCAGGTATCGGAGCATTTGCATAAGTACCGATACTTGTGCAAATGCTTAGTGGCGGCAATGATACATATTGTAAGGGGGGATGGGTGCGCTGATAAGTGTGTTGAAGCTGCTCCCGGTATTCAGTGCTTTTGAATATAGATAAATGTATGTGTGGTGTGGGGTGCGCTAAACCGGTCTGATTAGGAGGCGCACACGTCACACACAACTTGCGGTCCGTGCTGCAGCCGGCCGCAAGCCTTTGCAGGAATTCGTATGCCTATGTTTATGCTGAATACAAGACATCTAATTGTAAGTGCATTATCAACTGTTTTTTGAATAAATCTCAAGGGTAATACACTATTAGCCCTTTTTTTCCTTTAATACACGGTGGATTTGTGAGCTTGTAAAGAAGGATGAGGCTGTGTTTCTTGCTGGTACTCGTTGCCATCTAGTGGAGAAAGAAAGGTAGAGCGGTTCTACATCCCACTTCAGGATTTTAAAGAGGAAGCAAGGCGGTGGTTTCACTGAACAAGTGCATACCTATTACCATCTGGTAAGAGGCTAATTCTTGGTGATTTACACGTGGTGTTTGTTCACAAGGAGATTGGATATTTTTTCAGCACAAGAAAATATAGTTGCACCTTATTTATTTCCGTTTGGTAAGTATGAATTTCACTCGGTGGTGGATACACGTATTATTCGGATAGAATACAATTCTACTCACCTGCAAAATATTTATGGACACTTATGAACTTTTATGTTTATGCACCAATTGATTTGCATTATTAATTGGCTTCACAGATTGATATATGTTATATATATTTACTTTTGTTGATTTGGTTCACACATAGATATATGTTATATATTCATTATTTATTTGTTGTTTAGCGCACCCCACACCACACAGGCAATGATACATAATTATAACGAAAAAGAACAATGGATTAATGTAGTGTCCAACGATGAAACTTACAGCTGTAGTATATATATATTCCGGTATATATTTTTGCATAGCTGTATTCGTCTAGCTTGGATCAATGTACCTTAAGCCTTACCTGGTCAAACCTCATGGAAGCTGGAAATCGGGTGTAGTAGTCATTGCTAGTACAGTGACCACTGCTGGCTTCTGGGTCCCGTTCTCAGCGACTGCCCTGGTGAAGATTGTGATGGTGCATATGCCAAGCAAGCACCCTCCTGTCTTTAGTAAGTAGCAGGGTAGCCCCTCAGCTCAGGACCCAAAAGCTAGTAGAGATCACTGGAGTAGCGGTGTCTACTACAGCAATGACCAGCTTCACAGGGATCGGCCAGGTATGACAGATACATGCTTACATTGGTCCAAGGTGGAGCAACAGGTGGGAAAAAATGCAGTTCACTGAATCAAAATAAAACTAAACAGTAAAGTTCGCCCAATTTTTATGCATATTGTGAAAGATGATATCAGGCCGAGTAAGTAGATACCTAACAAGTTACGATTTAAAATTGCGCACACTAGTGGAATGGCGACAAATTACGGTACTTAAAAATCTCCATAGGTGACGCTTTAAAAAATATTAAGGGTTACCAGTTCTGAGTTAGAGGTCTTTTGCTAGAATTATTGATCTTACTCTTGTAGCGATACCTCACATGTGTGATTTGAACACCGTGTACATTTACTGCTTTTTACTTTGTGATCTGGATGTTTTTCTCCCTGCTTTTCAGAGAGAAGAAACTGTCAGATCACTGTTCCCTGTACACAGAGTTCTGTCTTTTTGTAAAGGCAGGATTCTGTGTGTGATTGGACACAGCCGATCAGCAGGTTTCAGTCTGCCAAACACGTGCTGTGTCCAATCATGGCACAGGTGGGCAGGGGGCATGCTCATGCACGCCCCATACCTGGAAGCTGCACCTGCTGCTTGCTCACTGTATATTTACTGTGGGTGGTTTGGCATGTGGATAAAATAAATCCTGGGGATCCCGCCATGAAGGTCCTCCTTTAGACACTTCCTATTATACAGTGACAACATTCTGTTCCACCTCTCACTTGTGTTTCTGCCCGAGGCATAGAACAAACGTTTGATGGTGGAGCTCTGAGGCCTCAACCCTAAAGTGGGGTACACACTAGTAGAAAATCTGCCAAAAATTCCCGTCCGAGGTAAAATCGTCCGATTTTCGGCTAGTGTGTACACAACTTTCAGCAGCCGATCCCGACATTTTCAACGAAAAAAACTGAGGGACAAACACCAAAATTTTCATCGCCCGTCATCCTCAGCACGACCAATTTTCGTTTAATGTGTACACAGTACATCTGTGAAAAGGCGCAGTTCCACGAATGATCCGAGAACAAAAGCCACGCCACATCCATAAGAAGGAACTCAAAGGCGTGACCTCGGGGGTCACACGTATACATACTTACATCACACTCTACAAACAAACGTCAACAAAAAAAAATAAAAATCGGACGAGGAATTTTGTGAACATTTATGCACTGTCAACTAAAAACAGTTGTGAATGCTGAGCATGAGAGAGAAAAATCGGATTTTTGTAAGATCTTACCGTAAAATCCTTTTCTCTTAGCTCATTGACAGACGTAGTCCTCTTTGATTCACATCAATTGGGTTATGTTGTCTCCGCAGGAGTAGGACTAGGCAGAAAGAAAAAACGTTCTGGCTCCACCCTAGGGGCAGTCCTGGAGGGTATATCCTCCCTCTCTCTGCTACAGGAAATCAGTTCTGTTGTAAAGCAGTAACAGAGAATTTAACCCAACCCAACTCAATGATAGAGGGGCGGGTACTACGTCTGTCAATGAGCTAAGAGAAAAGGATTTTACGGTAAGATCTTACAAAAATCCGATTTTCTCTGTCGCTCATTGACAGACGTAGTCCTCTTTGATTCACATCAATTGGGACATCCAGAAGCAGTGCCACAAATGAGGGGTGGGATTGACAGAAATCAAAATCCAATCTAGAAGGCCCAACCGGTGCCAACTAGAAGTTTTAAAGGCTCATTATAAACAAAGAATGAGACTCAAATAAAAATTTCCAAAGGAAAAAAACCCTCGAGGTAGACCACTGGTCTCCTCAAATTGCGGCCTGCAAAACCTTGCGGCCAAACGAGGCATCCGACGATGCCATTACATCAACTTTATAATGTTTTGTAAAGGTATGCACCGACGACCAGGTAGCCGCCTTGCACACCTGGACCACTGACGCCTGATGGCGAAAGGCCCATGACGCACTAAGTGCCCGAGTGGAGTGCGCCTTAACAGGGAACGGGGGCTCCTGACCCTTAATAGAATAAGCCTGTACCACCGTCTGCCTGATCCATTTGGAAATAGTCACGGCAGATGCAGGCAACCCCTTTTTGGGTCCATCCGAGACCACAAAAAGTGAATCCGTCTTGCGAAACGAGTCTGTCGTTTTCAAGTATACCCTGATCGCCCGGACCACATCCAAGGAGTGTAAAGCAAACTCCCGAGGATGACTGGGCTTAGGACACAGGGAAGGTAATACAATTTCTTCATTCAGATGAAATTCTGAAACCACTTTTGGTAGGAAGGATGGATTCGGACGAAGAACTCCTGACTAGACAGAAAAAAACTGATTTCCTGTAGCAGAGAGAGGGAGGATATACCCTCCGGGACTGCCCCTAGGGTGGAGCCAGAACGTTTTTTCTTTCTGCCTAGTCCTACTCCTGCGGAGACAACATAACCCAATTGATGTGAATCAAAGAGGACTACGTCTGTCAATGAGCGACAGAGAAAATCGGAGGATATTTCGTCCGATTTCCGTCAAGTGTGTACGGGCCTTAAGGCTACGTTCACATGTGGGCGCAGCGGATCATGGGCAGAATCGCGGTGGTATGCATACAAATGAAGTCTGTCAAGGGGCACCCACTCCTCCAAGCCGACACCCATCCAACAAGGCATTATGATATGTGAGTAATTCCTTGCAAGATCAAGCACACTGCTTGTTATAGGCTACGTTCACATGTGGGCGCAGCGGATCATGGGCAGAATCGCAGTGGTATGCATGCAAATGAAGTCTGTCAAGGGGCACCCACTCCTCCAAGCCGACACCCATCCAACAAGGCATTATGATATGTGAGTAATTCCTTGCAAGATCAAGCACACTGCTTGTTATAGGCTACGTTCACATGTGGGCGCAGCGGATCACAGGCAGAATCACCACGATTCTGCCCGCAAACCCGGAAATCATTGCAAATCACGGGATGCCTGTGCGATGCCCGTGATTTGCAATGGCACCTCAAACGCTATGCGATGTTGCCACGATTTCCGCCTGCCAAATCGCGGTAACATCGCGCAAACAGAATCGTGGGACGCATGACGCACAAAATAAGTTCTTGTACCTTTTATCTGCGTCATGCGTCCCACGATTCTGTTTGCACGATGTTACCACGATTCGGCAGGCGGAAATCGCTGCAACATCGCACAGCGTTTGGGGTGCCATTGCAAATCACGGGCATCGCACAGGCGTCCCGCGACTTGCAATGATTTCTGGATCGCAGGCAGAATCGCGGTGATTCTGCCCTGATCCGCTGCGCCCACATGTGAACGTAGCCTATAACAAGCAGCGTGCTTGATCTTGCAAGGAATTGCGCACATATCATAATGCCTTGTTGGGTGGGTGCCGGCTTGGAGGAGTGGGTGCTCCTTGACAGACTTCATTTGCACGCAGACCACACACCACACACCACACACCACACCTAGGTAGCAACCTACTTGATGCTGAGCCTCCATAATTGATGGAATTGAAGTCCAATGAAAAAAGGGGCAGGAAATGTACAGTCAAGGTGAAGAGGAACGAGCTAGATGACGCTGGATATCCTCCAGCCAGGAACTGAGACAGGCTTTATCTGACCTACTACAGCTTCTACTGCACATTATCAGAAGCTCACAGTGTGCAGTGAAATCAGAGTATGCTATTTCAGTACAGGAGAGGAGCCGCTACAACTGTGCAAGACTGAAGACAATATAAAAGGCTGTCTGCAATCCCAGCATCTGCCATAAACCATTGAGTGGGATCTCCAGAAGAGGGACACAATAAAAAAACAATCAAATAAACTACAATAAAAATAAACCCCTTCCCCTGCTGGTCTCCATAACACATACTGATCGGACTCTCTTGTAGCGAGCAGGCAGACAGGGAAATCCAAACCCCCTCATTTTGCTGATAAATGATTGTAGGTGTTCTATTTCTTTCACCCCCTTCATCGCCCAGGGGAAGTGTAAAGAAGTAAACTAGGGGCCCTCTGAACTTTCACTTTATTTTACCCAGAATGCCATGCAGCTGCCTGTCAGCAGCCCCACGCACACCACTGGGTATAATCAGGGGCTGATCAGTCTTCTTTAAATTAGTAATCTGTTGCCTAGAAGCTTAAGCAGCTCTTTATGGATACAAATGGCTTGGCCTGTAACCTCGGTTCATGGCACTCATTTGTCTACGGCTCTCATTAGCTGTCTCCAACTGCCTGGCTTTTTTAAACACTGGTCATGCAGCACCCCCTGCTGGGCAGAGTTATAACAACACATTGATACAAGCCATGTTGTCTAAGCTAATGGTGAATATATTTTTATTTATTTCAGGTACTTATATAGCGCTGTCAATTTACGCAGCACTTTACATATACATTGTACATTCCCATCAGTCCCTGCCCTCAAGGAGCTTACAATCTAAGGTCCCTAACTCACATACATACACAGTAGGGCCAATTTTTTTTTTTATACAGGATCCAATTAACCTACCAGCATGTCTTTGGAGTGTGGGAGGAAACTGGAGTACCCAGAGGAAACCCACATAGGCACAGGGAGAACATGCAAACTCCAGGCAGGTACTGTCGTGGTTGGGATTCGAACCAGCGACCCTCTTGCTGCTAGGTGAAAGTGCTAACCACTATATATATTGTGTAAAAAAGTGTGAAAAAGAGAAAAAAAAAGGAATATGGATAAAACAAAAAGCAGGAGAGAAGAAAATGCAAGAGAGTAAAAGAAAAGAGAATGAGAGAGAAGGATA